>NC_082730.1:22141407-22461772 GCF_030144855.1 Hypanus sabinus | reverse complement strand
CCGTCACACTCCCCACACCATCACACTCCCCCCACCGTCACACTCCCACCACCGTCACACTCCCCACACCGTAACACTCCCCACAGCGTCACACTCCCCACACCGTCACACTCCCCACACCGACACACTCCCCACACCGTCACACTCCCCCCACCGTCACACTCCCCACACCGTAACACTCCCCACACCGTCACACTCCCCACACCGTCACACTCCCCCCACCGTAACACTCCCCACACCGTCACACTCCCCACACCGTCACACTCCCCCCACCGTCACACTCCCCACACCGTCACACACCCTCCACACCGTCACACTCCCCCCACCGTCACACTCCCCCCACCGTCACACTCCCCCCACCGTAACACTCCCCCCACACCATCAAACTCCCCCCACCGTCACACTCCCCCCACCGACACACTCCCCACACTGTCACACTCCCCACACCGACACACTCCCCACACCATCACACTCCCCCCACCGTAACACTCCCCCCACACCATCACACTCCCCCCACCGTCACACTCCCCCCACCGACACACTCCCCACACCGTCACACTCCCCCAACACCGTCACACTCCCCACACCATCACACTCCCCACACCATCACACTCCCCACACCGTCACACTCCCCCCACCGTCACACTCCCCACACCGACACACTCCCCACACCATCACACTCCCCACACCATCACACTCCCCACACCGTCACACTCCCCCCACCGTCACACTCCCCCCCACCGACACACTCCCCACACCATCACACTCCCCCCACACCATCACACTCCTCCCACACCGTCACACTCCCCACACCATCACACTCCCCCCACACCGTCACACTCCCCCCACACCATCACACTCCCCCCACACCGTCACACTCCCCCCACCGTCACACTCCCCACACCGACACACTCCCCACACCGTCACACTCCCCACACCATCACACTCCCCACACCGTCACACTCCCCACACCATCACACTCCCCACACCGTCACACTCCCCCCACACCGTCACACTCCCCCCACCGTCACACTCCCCCCACCGTCACACTCCCCACACCGACACACTCCCCCCACTGTCACACTCCCCACACCGTCACACTCCTCCCACCGTCACACTCTCCACACCGTCACACTCCTCCCACCGTCACACTCCCCACACCGACACACTCCCCACACCGACACACTCCTCCCACACCGACACACTCCCCCCACCATCACACTCCCCACACCGTCACACTCCCCCCACCGTCACACTCCCCACACCATCACACTCCTCCCACACCGTCACACTCCCCCCACCGTCACACTCCTCCCACACCGTCACACTCCCCCCACCATCACACTCCCCCCACCATCACACTCCCCACACCGTCACACTCCCCACACCATCACACTCCCCCCACCGTCACACTCCTCCCACCGTCACACTCCCCCCACACCGTCACACTCCCCACACACCGTCACACTCCCCCCACCGTCACACTCCCCCCACACCATCACACTCCCCCCACCGTCACACTCCCCCCACCGTCACACTCCTCCCACCGTCACACTCCCCCACCGTCACACTCCCCACACCGTCACACTCCCCACACCGTCACACTCCCCCCACACCGTCACACTCCCCCCACCATCACACTCCCCCACACCGTCACACTCCCCCCACCATCACACTCCCCCACACCGTCACACTCCCCACACCGTCACACACCCCACACCGTCACACTCCCCACACCGTCACACTCCCCCCACCGTCACACTCCCCCCACAACGTCACACTCCCCACACCGTCACACTCCCCCCACCGTCACACTCCCCACACCGTCACACTCCCCACACCATCACACTCCCCACACCGTCACACTCCCCACACCGTCACACTCCCCCCACACCGTCACACTCCCCCCACCATCACACTCCCCAATCTGTCACACTCCCCACACCATCACACACCCCCCACACCGTCACACTCCCCACACCATCACACTCCCCCCACCGTCACACTCCCACCACCGTCACACTCCCCACACCGTAACACTCCCCACACCGTCACACTCCCCACACCGTCACACTCCCCCCACCGTCACACTCCCCACACCGACACACTCCCCACACCGTCACACTCCCCCCACCGTCACACTCCCCACACCGTAACACTCCCCACACCGTCACACTCCCCACACCGTCACACTCCCCCACCGTAACACTCCCCACACCGTCACACTCAACACACCGTCACACTCCCCCCACCGTCACACTCCCCACACCGTCACACACCCTCCACACCGTCACACTCCCCCCACCGTCACACTCCCCCCACCGTCACACTCCCCCCACCGTAACACTCCCCCCACACCATCAAACTCCCCCCACCGTCACACTCCCCCCACCGACACACTCCCCACACTGTCACACTGCCCACACCGACACACTCCCCACACCATCACACTCCCCCCACCGTAACACTCCCCCCACACCATCACACTCCCCCCACCGTCACACTCCCCCCACCGACACACTCCCCACACTGTCACACTCCCCCCACCGTCACACTCCCCCCACCGACACACTCCCCACACCATCACACTCCCCACACCATCACACTCCCCACACCGTCACACTCCCCCCACCGTCACACTCCCCCCACCGACACACTCCCCACACCGTCACACTCCCCACACCGTCACACTCCCCCCACCGTCACACTCCCCCCACCGTCACACTCCGCCCACCGTCACACTCCCCCCACCATCACACTCCCCACACCGTCACACTCCCCACACCGTCACACTCCCCCCACCTTCACACTCCCCACACCGTCACACTCCCCACACCATCACACTCCGCCCACACCATCACACTCCCCACACCATCACACTCCCTACACCGTCACACTCCCCACACCGTCACACTCCCCACACCGTCACACTCCCCCCACCGTCACACTCCCCACACCGTCACACTCCCCACACCGACACACTCCCCCCACACCATCACACTCCCCCACACCATCACACTCCCCACACCGTCACACTCCCCACACCGTCACACTCCCCCCACCGTCACACTCCCCACACCGTCACACTCCCCCACACCGTCACACTCCCCCCACCATCACACTCCCCAATCTGTCACACTCCCCACACCATCACACACCCCCCACACCGTCACACTCCCCACACCATCACACTCCCCCACCGTCACACCCCACCACCGTCACACTCCCCACCCACACCTCCCCACCCGTCACACTCCCCCCACCTCCCCCCCCCCCCCCCCCCCCCCCCCCCCCCCGTCCACACTCCCCCCCCCCCCCCCCCCCCCCCCCCCCCCCCCCCCCCCCCCCCCCACCGTCCCCCCCCCACCTCCCACCACCGTCACACTCCCCACACCGTACCCACTCCCCACACCGTCACACTCCCCACACCGTCACACTCCCCCACCGTCACACTCCCCACACCGTCACACTCCCCCCACCGTCACACTCCCCACACCGACACACTCCCCCCACCGTCACACTCCCCCACCGTCACACTCCCCACACCGTCACACTCCCCACACCGTCACACTCCCCACACCGTCACACTCCCCCCACCGTAACACTCCCCACACCGTCACACTCCCCACACCGTCACACTCCCCCCACCGTCACACTCCCCACACCGTCACACACACTCACCACACCGTCACACTCCCCCCACCGTCACACTCCCCCCACCGTCACACTCCCCCCACCGTAACACTCCCCCCACACCATCACACTCCCCCCACCGTCACACTCCCCCCACCGACACACTCCCCACACTGTCACACTCCCCCCACCGTCACACTCCCCCCACCGACACACTCCCCACACCATCACACTCCCCACACCGTCACACTCCCCCCACCGACACACTCCCCACACCGTCACACTCCCCACACCGTCACACTCCCCCCACTGTCACACTCCCCCCACCGTCACACTCCGCCCACCGTCACACTCCCCCCACCATCACACTCCCCACACCGTCACACTCCCCACACCGTCACACTCCCCACACCATCACACTCCCCCCCACCATCACACTCCCCACACCGTCACACTCCCCACACCATCACACTCCGCCCACACCATCACACTCCCCACACCATCACACTCCCCACACCGTCACACTCCCCACACCATCACACTCCCCACACCGTCACACTCCCCCCACCGTCACACTCCCCACACCATCACACTCCCCACACCGTCACACTCCCCACACCGACACACTCCCCCCACACCATCACACTCCCCACACCATCACACTCCCCACACCGTCACACTCCCCACACTGTCACACTCCCCCCACCGACACACTCCCCCCACCGTCACACTCCCCCCACCGTCACACTCCCCCCACACCGTCACACTCCCCACACCGTCACACTCCCCACACCGTCACACTCCCCACACCATCACACTCCCCCCACCGTCACACTCCCCACACCGACACACTCCCCCCACCGTCACACTCCCCACACCGTCACACTCCCCACACCTTCACACACCCCCCACCGTCACACTCCCCCCACCGTCACACTCCCCCCACCGACACACTCCCCCACCGTCACACTCCCCACACCGACACACTCCGCACACCGTCACACTCCCCCCACCGTCACACTCCCCCCACCGACACACTCCCCCACCGTCACACTCCCCACACCGACACACTCCCCACACCGTCACACTCCCCACACCATCACACTCCCCCCACCGTCACACTCCCCACACCGTCACACTCCCCACACCATCACACTCCCCCATCGTCACACTCCCCACAACGACACACTCCCCCCACCGTCACACTCCCCACACCGTCACACTCCCCCCACCGTCACACTCCCCCCACCATCACACTCCCCACACCGTCACACTCCCCCCACCGTCACACTCCCCCACCGTCACACTCCCCACACCGTCACACTCCCCCCCACCGTCACACTCCCCCCACCATCACACTCCCCACACCGTCACACTCCCCCCACCGTCACACTCCCCCACCGTCACACTCCCCCCACCGTCACACTCCCCCCACCATCACACTCCCCACACCGTCACACTCCCCCCACCGTCACACTCCCCCCACCGTCACACTCCCCACACCGTCACACTCCCCACACCATCACACTCCCCCCACCGTCACACTCCCCACACCGTCACACTCCCCACACCATCACACTCCCCCCACCGTCACACTCCCCCCACCGTCACACTCCCCCCACACCGTCACACTCCCCACACCGTCACACTCCCCACACCATCACACTCCCCACACCGTCACACTCCCCACACCATCACACTCCCCACACAATCACACTCCCCCCACCATCACACTCCCCACACCGTCACACTCCCCCCACCGTCACACTCCCCACACCGTCACACTCCCCCCACACCGTCACACTCCCCCCACCATCACACTCCCCAATCTGTCACACTCCCCACACCATCACACACCCCCCACACCGTCACACTCCCCACACCATCACACTCCCCCCACCGTCACACTCCCACCACCGTCACACTCCCCACACCGTAACACTCCCCACACCGTCACACTCTCCACACCGTCACACTCCCCCCACCGTCACACTCCCCCCACCGTCACACTCCCCACACCGACACACTCCCCACACCGTCACACTCCCCCCACCGTCACACTCCCCACACCGTAACACTCCCCACACCGTCACACTCCCCACACCGTCACACTCCCCCCACCGTAACACTCCCCACACCGTCACACTACCCACACCGTCACACTCCCCCCACCGTCACACTCCCCACACCGTCACACACCCTCCACACCGTCACACTCCCCCCACCGTCACACTCCCCCCACCGTCACACTCCCCCCACCGTAACACTCCCCCCACACCATCACACTCCCCCACCGTCACACTCCCCCACCGACACACTCCCCACACTGTCACACTCCCCACACCGACACACTCCCCACACCATCACACTCCCCCCACCGTAACACTCCCCCCACACCATCACACTCCCCCCACCGTCACACTCCCCCCACCGACACACTCCCCACACTGTCACACTCCCCCCACCGTCACACTCCCCCCACCGACACACTCCCCACACCATCACACTCCCCACACCATCACACTCCCCACACCGTCACACTCCCCCCACCGTCACACTCCCCCCACCGACACACTCCCCACACCGTCACACTCCCCACACCGTCACACTCCCCCCACCGTCACACTCCGCCCACCGTCACACTCCCCCCACCATCACACTCCCCACACTGTCACACTCCCCACACCGTCACACTCCCCACACCATCACACTCCCCACACCGTCACACTCCCCACACCATCACACTCCCCCCACCATCACACTCCCCACACCGTCACACTCCCCACACCATCACACTCCGCCCACACCATCACACTCCCCACACCATCACACTCCCCACACCGTCACACTCCCCACACCGTCACACTCCCCACACCATCACACTCCCCACACCGTCACACTCCCCACACCGACACACTCCCCCCACACCATCACACTCCCCACACCATCACACTCCCCACACCGTCACACTCCCCACACCATCACACTCCCCACACCGTCACACTCCCCCCACCGTCACACTCCCCCCACCGACACACTCCCCCCACCGTCACACTCACCCCACCGTCACACTCCCCCCACACCGTCACACTCCCCCCACCATCACACTCCCCCCACCGACACACTCCCCCACCGTCACACTCCCCACACCGACACACTCCCCACACCGTCACACTCCCCCCACCGTCACACTCCCCCCACCGACACACTCCCCCACCGTCACACTCCCCACACCGACACACTCCCCACACCGTCACACTCCCCACACCATCACACTCCCCCCACCGTCACACTCCCCACACCGTCACACTCCCCACACCATCACACTCCCCCCATCGTCACACTCCCCACACCGACACACTCCCCCCACCGTCACACTCCCCACACCGTCACACTCCCCCCACCGTCACACTCCCCCACCGTCACACTCCCCACACCGTCACACTCCCCCCACCGTCACACTCCCCCCACCATCACACTCCCCCACCGTCACACTCCCCCCACCGTCACACTCCCCCCACCGTCACACTCCCCCCACCATCACACTCCCCCACCGTCACACTCCCCCCCACCGTCACACTCCCCACACCGTCACACTCCCCCACACCGTCACTCTCCCCCCACACCGTCACACTCCCCCCACCGTCACACTCCTCCCACACCGACACACTCCTCCCACACCGACACACTCCCCACACCGTCACACTCCCCCCACACCGACACACTCGCCCCACACCATCACACTCCCCACACCGTCACACTCCCCCCACACCGTCACACTCCCCCCACCGTCACACTCCCCCCACCGTCACACTCCCCACACCGTCACACTCCCCCCACCGTCACACTCCTCCCACCGTCACACTCCCCCCACCGTCACACTCCTCCCACCGTCACACTCCCCCCACCGTCACACTCCCCCCACCGTCACACTCCCCCCACCATCACACTCCTCCCACCGTCACACTCCCCAGACCGTCACACTCCTCCCACCATCACACTCCCCCCACCGTCACACTCCCCCCACCGTCACACTCCCCACACCGACACACTCCCCCCACACCGTCACACTCCCCCCACCGTCACACTCCCCCCACCGTCACACTCCCCACACCGTCACACTCCCCCCACCGTCACACTCCCCACACCGACACACTCCCCCCACCCTCACACTCCCCACACTGTCACACTCCTCCCACCATTACACTCCCCCCACCGTCACACTCCCCCCACCGTCACACTCCCCACACCGACACACTCCCCCCACACCGTCACACTCCCCCCACCGTCACACTCCCCCCACCGTCACACTCCCCACACCGTCACACTCCCCCCACCGTCACACTCCCCACACCGACACACTCCCCACACCATCACACTCCCCCCACACCATCACACTCCCCCCACTGTCACACTCCCCCCACCGTCACACTCCTCCCACCGTCACACTCCCCACACCATCACACTCCCCCCACACCATCACACTCCCCCCACTGTCACACTCCCCCCACCGTCACACTCCCCCCACCGTCACACTCCCCACACCATCACACTCCCCCCACACCGTCACACTCCCCACACCATCACACTCCCCCCACACCGTAACACTCCCCCCACACCATCACACTCCCCCCACACCGTCACACTCCCCCCACCGTCACACTCCCCACACCGACACACTCCCCACACCGTCACACTCCCAACACCATCACACTCCCCCCACACCGTCACACTCCCCCCACACCATCACACTCCCCCCACACCGTCACACTCCCCCCACCGTCACACTCCCCACACCGACACACTCCCCACACCGTCACACTCCCCACACCATCACACTCCCCCCACCGTCACACTACCCACACCGTCACACTACCCACACCGTCACACTCCCCCCACCGTCACACTCCCCACACTGTCACACTCCCCACACCGACACCCTCCCCACACCGTCACACTCCCCCACACCGTCACACTCCCCAATCTGTCACACTCCCCACACCGTCACACTCCCCACACCGTCACACTCCCCACACTGTCACACTCCCCACACCGTCACACTCCCCACACCGTCACATTCCCCCCACCATCACACTCCCCACACCGACACACTCCCCCCACCATCACACTCCTCCCACCGTCACACTCCCCACACCATCACACTCCCACCACCGTCACACTCCCCGCACCGTCACACTCCCCACACCATCACACTCCCCACACCGTCACACTCCCCCCACCGACACACTCCCCACACCGACACACTCCCCACACCGACACACTCCTCCCACACCGACACACTCCCCCCACCATCACACTCCTCCCACACCGTCACACTCCCCACACCATCACACTCCCCCCACCGTCACACTCCCCACACCATCACACTCCCCACACCGTCACACTCCCCACACCGACACACTCCCCACACCATCACACTCCCCCAACCGTCACACTCCCCCCACCATCACACTCCCCCCACCGTCACACTCCCCCCCACCATCACACTCCCCACACCGTCACACTCCCCACACCGACACACTCCCCACACCATCACACTCCCCCAACCGTCACACTCCCCCCACCAACACACTCCCCCCACACCATCACACTCCCCCAACTGTCACACTCCCCACACCATCACACTCCCCCCACACCATCACACTCCTCCCACACCGTCACACTCCTCCCACACCGTCACACTCCCCACACCATCACACTCCCCCCACACCATCACACTCCTCCCACACCGTCACACTCCCCACACCGTCACACTCCCCCCACACCATCACACTCCCCCCACACCGTCACACTCCCCCCACCGTCACACTCCCCACACCGACACACTCCCCACACCGTCACACTCCCCACACCATCACACTCCCCACACCGTCACACTCCCCACACCATCACACTCCCCACACCGTCACACTCCCCCCACACCGTCACACTCCCCCCACCGTCACACTCCCCCCACCGTCACACTCCCCACACCGACACACTCCCCCCACTGTCACACTCCCCACACCGTCACACTCCTCCCACCGTCACACTCCCCCCACCGTCACACTCCCCACACCGTCACACTCCCCCCACCGTCACACTCCCCACACCGTCACACTCCCCCCACCGTCACACTCCCCCCACCATCACACTCACCACACCGTCACACTCCCCCCACCGTCACACTCCCCCACCGTCACACTCCCCCCACCATCACACTCCCCACACCGTCACACTCCCCCCACCATCACACTCCCCACACCGTCACACTCCCCACACCGTCACACTCCCCCCACCGTCACACTCCCCACACCGTCACACTCCCCACACCATCACACTCCCCCCACCATCACACTCCCCCCACCGTCACACTCCCCCCACCGTCACACTCCCCCCACACCGTCACACTCCCCCCACACCGTCACACGCCCCACACCGTCACACTCCTCCCACCGTCACACTCCCCCCACCATCACACTCCCCCACACCGTCACACTCCCCTCACCATCACACTCCCCACACCGTCACACTCCCCACACCATCACACTCCCCCCACCGTCACACTCCCCCCACCGACACACTCCCCCACCGTCACACTCCCCACACCGACACACTCCCCCACCGTCACACTCCCCCCACCGTCACACTCCCCCCACCCTCACACTCCCCCCACCGTCACACTCCCCCCACCGTCACACTCCCCCCACACTGTCACACTCCCCGCACACCGTCACACTCCCCACACCGTCACACTCCTCCCACCGTCACACTCCCCACACCATCACACACCCCCACCGTCACACTCCCCCCACCGTCACACTCCCCCCACACCGTCACACTCCCCACACCATCACACTCCCCCCACCATCACACTCTCCACACCGTCACACTCCCCACACCGTCACACTCCCCACACACCATCACACTCCCCACACCATCACACTCCCCACACCGTCACACTCCCCACACCATCACACTCCCCACACCGTCACACTCCCCCCACCGTCACACTCCTCCCACACCATCACACTCCCCACACCGACACACTCCCCCCACACCGTCACACTCCCCACACCGTCACACTCCCCCCACCATCACACTCCCCACACCGTCACACTCCCCCCACCGTCACACTCCCCACACCGTCACACTCCCCACACCGTCACACTCCCCCCACACCGTCACACTCCCCCCACCGTCACACTCCTCCCACACCGACACACTCCTCCCACACCGACACACTCCCCACACCGTCACACTCACCCCACACCGACACACTCGCCCCACCATCACACTCCCCCCACCGTCACACTCCCCACACCGTCACACTCCCCCCACACCGTCACACTCCCCACACCGTCACACTCCCCCCACACCGTCACACTCCCCCCACCGTCACACTCCCCCCACCGTCACACTCCCCACACCGTCACACTCCCCCCACCGTCACACTCCTCCCACCGTCACACTCCCCCCACCGTCACACTCCCCACACCGTCACACTCCCCCCACCGTCACACTCCCCACACCGTCACACTCCCCACACCGACACACTCCCCCCACACCGTCACACTCCCCACACCGTCACACAACCCCCACCATCACACTCCCCACACCGTCACACTCCCCCCACCGTCACACTCCCCACACCGTCACACTCCCCACACCGTCACACTCCCCACACCGTCACACTCCCCCCACCATCACACTCCCCACACCATCACACTCCCCACACCGTCACACTCCCCACACCGTCACACTCCCCCCACCGTCACACTCCCCACACCGTAACACTCCCCACACCGACACACTCCCCACACCATCACACTCCCCCCACCATCACACTCCCCACACCGTAACACTCCCCACACCGACACACTCCCCACACCGTCACACTCCCCACACCATCACACTCGCCACACCATCACACTCCCCCCACCATCACACTCCCCACACCGTAACACTCCCCACACCGACACACTCCCCACACCATCACACTCCCCCCACCATCACACTCCCCACACCGTAACACTCCTCCCACACCGTCACACTCCCCCCACCGTCACACTCCCCACACCGTCACACTCCCCACACCGTCACACTCCCCCCACTGTCACACTCCCCACACCGTCACACTCCCCACACCGTCACACTCCACCCACCATCACACTCCCCCCACCATCACACTCCCCACACCATCACACTCCCCCCACCGACACACTCCCCACACCGTCACACTCCCCACACCATCACACTCCCCCCACCATCACACTCCCCACACCGTCACACTCCCCCACCGTCACACTCCCCCCACCATCACACTCCCCACACCGTCACACTCACCACACAGTCACACTCCCCACACCGTCACACTCACCACACCATCACACTCCCCACACCGTCACACTCCCCACACCGTCACACTCCCCCCACCGTCACACTCCCCACACCGTCACACTCCCCACACCATCACACACCCCACACCGTCACACTCCCCAATCTGTCACACTCCCCACACCGACACACTCCCCACACCGTCACACTCCCCCCACCGTCACACTCCCCCCACCGACACACTCCCCACACCATCACACTCCCCCCACCATCACACTCCCCCCACACCGTCACACTCCCCACACCATCACACTCCCCACACCGTCACACTCCCCCCACCATCACACTCCCCACACCGTCACACTCCCCACACCGACACACTCCCCCCACACCATCACACTCCCCACACCGTCACACTCCCCACACCATCACACTCCCCCCACCGTCACACTCCCCCAACACCGTCACACTCCCCACACCATCACACTCCCCCCACCGTCACACTCCCCCCACACCGTCACACTCCCCACACCATCACACTCCCCACACCGTCACACTCCCCACACCGTCACACTCCCCACACCATCACACTCCCCACACCGTCACACTCCCCAATCTGTCACACTCCCCACACCGACACACTCCCCACACCGTCACACTCCCCCCACCGTCACACTCCCCCCACCGACACACTCCCCACACCATCACACTCCCCCCACCATCACACTCCCCCCACACCGTCACACTCCCCCCACACCGTCACACTCCCCACACCGTCACACTCCCCAATCTGTCACACTCCCCACACCGACACACTCCCCACACCGTCACACTCCCCCCACCGTCACACTCCCCCCACCGACACACTCCCCACACCATCACACTCCCCACACCGTCACACTCCCCACACCATCACACTCCCCACACCGTCACACTCCCCCCACCATCACACTCCCCACACCGACACACTCCCCACACCGACACACTCCCCCCACCGTCACACTCCCCCAACCATCACACTCCCCCCACACCGTCACACTCCCCACACCATCACACTCCCCCCACCGTCACACTCCCCCCACACCGTCACACTCCCCACACCATCACACTCCCCACACCGTCACACTCCCCACACCGTCACACTCCCCACACCATCACACTCCCCACACCGTCACACTCCCCAAACTGTCACACTCCCCACACCGACACACTCCCCACACCGTCACACTCCCCCCACCGTCACACTCCCCCCACCGACACACTCCCCACACCATCACACTCCCCCCACCATCACACTCCCCCCCACACCGTCACACTCCCCACACCATCACACTCCCCCCACCGTCACACTCCCCCCACACCATCACACTCCCCACACCATCACACTCCCCACACCGTCACACTCCCCCCACCGTCACACTCCCCACACCGTCACACTCCCCACACCATCACACTCCCCACACCGTCACACTCCCCCCACCATCACACTCCCCCCACCATCACACTCCCCCCACACCGTCACACTCCCCCCACCGTCACACTCCCCACACTGTCACACTCCCCCCACTGTCACACTCCCCACACCATCACACTCCCCCCACCATCACACTCCCCACACCGTCACACTCCCCACACCGTCACACTCCCCCCACCGTCACACTCCCCCCACCGTAACACTCCCCCCACACCATCACACTCCCCCCACACCGTCACACTCCCGACACCATCACACTCCCCCCACCGTCACACTCCCCCCACCGTCACACTCCCCCACCGTCACACTCCCCCCACACCGTCACACTCCCCACACCGTCACACTCCCCACACCATCACACTCCCCCCACTGTCACACTCCCCCCACCATCACACTCCTCCCACCGACACACTCCCCCCACCATCACACTCCCGCCACACCATCACACTCCCCCCACACCGTCACACTCCCCACACCATCACACTCCCCCCACCGACACACTCCCCCCACCATCACACTCCCCACACCGTCACACTCCCCACACCGTCACACACCCCCCACCGTAACACTCCCCCCACCGACACACTCCCCACACCGTCACACTCCCCACACCGTCACACTCCCCCCACCGACACACTCCCCACACCGTCACACTCCCCACACCGTCACACTCCCCCCACCGTCACACTCCCCACACCGTCACACTCCCCCCACCGTCACACCCCCCCCACACCGACACACTCCTCCCACACCGACACACTCCCCACACCGTCACACTCCCCCCACACCGACACACTCGCCCCACCATCACACTCCCCCCACCGTCACACTCCCCACACCGTCACACTCCCCCCACACCATCACACTCCCCACACCGTCACACTCCCCCCACACCGTCACACTCCCCCCACCGTCACACTCCCCCCACCGTCACACTCCCCACACCGTCACACTCCCCCCACCGTCACACTCCTCCCACCGTCACACTCCCCCCACCGTCACACTCCCCACACCGTCACACTCCCCACACCGACACACTCCCCCCACACCGTCGCACTCCCCACACCGTCACACTCCCCCCACCATCACACTCCCCACTCCGTCACACTCCCCCCACCGTCACACTCCCCACACCGTCACACTCCCCACACCATCACACTCCCCACACCGTCACACTCCCCACACCGTCACACTCCCCCCACCGTCACACTCCCCACACCATCACACTCCCCACACCGTCACACTCCCCACACCGTCACACTCCCCCCACCGTCACACTCCCCACACCGTAACACTCCCCACACCGACACACTCCCCACACCATCACACTCCCCCCACCATCACACTCCCCACACCGTAACACTCCCCACACCGACACACTCCCCACACCGTCACACTCCCCACACCATCACACTCCCCCCACCATCACACTCCCCACACCGTAACACTCCCCACACCGACACACTCCCCCACACCATCACACTCCCCCCACCATCACACTCCCCACACCGTAACACTCCTCCCACACCGTCACACTCCCCCCACCGTCACACTCCCCACACCGTCACACTCCCCACACCGTCACACTCCCCACACCGTCACACTCCACCCACCATCACACTCCCCCCACCATCACACTCCCCACACCATCACACTCCCCCCACCGACACACTCCCCACACCGTCACACTCCCCACACCATCACACTCCCCCACCATCACACTCCCCACACCGTCACACTCCCCCACCGTCACACTCCCCCCACCATCACACTCCCCACACCGTCACACTCACCACACCGTCACACTCCCCACACCGTCACACTCACCACACCATCACACTCCCCACACCATCACACTCCCCACACCGTCACACTCCCCACACCGTCACACTCCCCCCACCGTCACACTCCCCACACCGTCACACTCCCCACACCATCACACACCCCACACCGTCACACTCCCCAATCTGTCACACTCCCCACACCGACACACTCCCCACACCGTCACACTCCCCCCACCGTCACACTCCCCCCACCGACACACTCCCCACACCATCACACTCCCCCCACCATCACACTCCCCCCACACCGTCACACTCCCCACACCATCACACTCCCCACACCGTCACACTCCCCCCACCATCACACTCCCCACACCGTCACACTCCCCACACCGACACACTCCCCCCACCGTCACACTCCCCCCACCATCACACTCCCCCAACACCGTCACACTCCCCACACCATCACACTCCCCCCACCGTCACACTCCCCCCACACCGTCACACTCCCCACACCATCACACTCCCCACACCGTCACACTCCCCACACCGTCACACTCCCCACACCATCACACTCCCCACACCGTCACACTCCCCAATCTGTCACACTCCCCACACCGACACACTCCCCACACCGTCACACTCCCCCCACCGTCACACTCCCCCCACCGACACACTCCCCACACCATCACACTCCCCCCACCATCACACTCCCCCCACAACGTCACACTCCCCCCACACCGTCACACTCCCCCCACACCGTCACACTCCCCACACCGTCACACTCCCCAATCTGTCACACTCCCCACACCGACACACTCCCCACACCGTCACACTCCCCCCACCGTCACACTCCCCCCACCGACACACTCCCCACACCAGCACACTCCCCCCACCATCACACTCCCCCCACACCGTCACACTCCCCACACCATCACACTCCCCACACCGTCACACTCCCCCCACCGTCACACTCCCCCCACACCGTCACACTCCCCCCACCGTCACACTCCCCACACCGTCACACTCCCCCCACTGTCACACTCCCCACACCATCACACTCACCCCACCATCACACTCCCCACACCGTCACACTCCCCACACCGTCACACTCCCCCCACCGTCACACTCCCCCCACACCGTCACACTCCCCCCACCATCACACTCCCCCCACCGTCACACTCCCCACACCATCACACTCCCCACACCGTAACACTCCCCACACCATCACACTCCCCCCACCGTCACACTCCCCCCACCGTCACACTCCCCCACCGTCACACTCCCCCCACACCGTCACACTCCCCACACCGTCACACTCCCCACACCATCACACTCCCCCCACTGTCACACTCCCCCCACCATCACACTCCTCCCACCGACACACTCCCCACACCGTCACACTCCCCCCACCGTCACACTCCCCCCACACCATCACACTCCCCCCACACCGTCACACTCCCCACACCATCACACTCCCCCCACCGTCACACTCCCCCCACCGTCACACTCCCCCACCGTCACACTCCCCCCACACCGTCACACTCCCCACACCGTCACACTCCCCACACCATCACACTCCCCCCACTGTCACACTCCCCCCACCATCACACTCCTCCCACCGACACACTCCCCCCACCATCACACTCCCCCCACACCATCACACTCCCCCCACACCGTCACACTCCCCACACCATCACACTCCCCCCACCGACACACTCCCCCCACCATCACACTCCCCACACCGTCACACTCCCCACACCGTCACACACCCCCCACCGTAACACTCCCCCCACCGACACACTCCCCACACCGTCACACTCCCCACACCGTCACACTCCCCACACCGTCACACTCCCCCCACCGACACACTCCCCACACCGTCACACTCCCCACACCGTCACACTCCCCCCACCGTCACACTCCCCACACCGTCACACTCCCCCCACCGTCACACCCCCCCCACACCATCACACTCCCCCCACCGTCACACTCCCCCCACCATCACACTCCCCCCACCGTCACACTCCCCACACCGTCACACTCCTCCCACCGTCACACTCCCCACACCATCACACTCCCCCCACCATCACACTCCCCACACCGTCACACTCCCCCCACCGTCACACTCCCCACACCGTCACACTCCCCCCACACCATCACACTCCCCCCACCATCACACTCCCCACACCGTCACACTCCCCCCACCGTCACACTCCCCACACCGTCACACACCCCCCACACCGTCACACTCCCCCCACCGTCACACTCCCCCCACCGTCACACTCCCCCCACCGTAACACTCCCCCCACACCATCACACTCCCCCCACCGTCACACTCCCCACACCGTCACACTCCCCACACCGACACACTCCCCACACCGACACACTCCCCCCACTGTCACACTCCCCACACCGTAACACTCCCCACACCATCACACTCCCCCCACCGTCACACTCCCCACACCGTCACACTCCCCACACCATCACACTCCCCCCACCGTCACACTCCCCACACCTTCACACTCCCCACACCGACACACTCCCCACACCGACACACTCCCCCCACCATCACACTCCCCACACCGTAACACTCCCCACACCGTCACACTCCCCACACCATCACACTCCCCCCACCGTCACACTCCCCACACCGTCACACACCCCCCACACCGTCACACTCCCCCCACCGTCACACTCCCCCCACCATAACACTCCCCCCACCGTCACACTCCCCACACCGTCACACTCCCCCCACCATCACACTCCCCCCACCGACACACTCCCCACACTGTCACACTCCCCACACCGTCACACTCCCCACACCGTCACACTCCCCCCACCGTCACACTCCCCACACCGTCACACTCCCCCCACTGTCACACTCCCCACACCATCACACTCCCCCCACCGTCACACTCCCCACACCATCACACTCCCCCCACACCATCACACTCCCCCCACACCGTCACACTCCCCACACCATCACTCCCCCCACACCATCACACACCCACACCATCACACTCCTCCCACACCGTCACACTCCCCACACCGACACACTCCCCACACCGTCACACTCCCCACACTGTCACACTCCCCACACCGTCACACTCCCCACACACCGTCACACTCCCCACACCGACACACTCCCCCACCGTCACACTCCCCCCACTGTCACTCCCCCCACACCATCACACTCCCCCCACCATTACACTCCCCCCACCGACACACTCCCCACACCGTCACACACCCCACACCGTCACACTCCTCACACCGACACACTCCCCCCACCGTCACACTCCCCCCACCGACACACTCCCCCCACCATCACACTCCCCCCACCGTCACACTCCCCCCACCGTCACACTCCCCACACCGTCACACTCCCCACACCGTCACACTCCCCCCACCGTCACACTCCCCACACCGTCACACTCCCCACACCGTCACACTCCCCACACCGTCACACTCCCCCCACACCGTCACACTCCCCCCACTGTCACACTCCCCACACCGTCACACTCCCCACACCGTCACACTCCCCACACCGTCACACTCCCCACACCGTCACACTCCCCCCACCGTCACACTCCCCACACCTTCACACTCCCCACACCGACACACTCCCCACACCGACACACTCCCCCCACCATCACACTCCCCACACCGTAACACTCCCCACACCGTCACACTCCCCACACCATCACACTCCCCCCACCGTCACACTCCCCACACCGTCACACACCCCCCACACCGTCACACTCCCCCCACCGTCACACTCCCCCCACCATAACACTCCCCCCACCGTCACACTCCCCACACCGTCACACTCCCCCCACCATCACACTCCCCCCACCGACACACTCCCCACACTGTCACACTCCCCACACCGTCACACTCCCCACACCGTCACACTCCCCCCACCGTCACACTCCCCACACCGTCACACTCCCCCCACTGTCACACTCCCCACACCATCACACTCCCCCCACCGTCACACTCCCCACACCATCACACTCCCCCCACACCATCACACTCCCCCCACACCGTCACACTCCCCACACCATCACTCCCCCCACACCATCACACACCCACACCATCACACTCCTCCCACACCGTCACACTCCCCACACCGACACACTCCCCACACCGTCACACTCCCCACACTGTCACACTCCCCACACCGTCACACTCCCCACACACCGTCACACTCCCCACACCGACACACTCCCCCACCGTCACACTCCCCCCACTGTCACTCCCCCCACACCATCACACTCCCCCCACCATTACACTCCCCCCACCGACACACTCCCCACACCGTCACACACCCCACACCGTCACACTCCTCACACCGACACACTCCCCCCACCGTCACACTCCCCCCACCGTCACACTCCCCCCACCGACACACTCCCCCCACCATCACACTCCCCCCACCGTCACACTCCCCCCACCATCACACTCCCCACACCGTCACACTCCCCACACCGTCACACTCCCCCCACCGTCACACTCCCCACACCGTCACACTCCCCACACCGTCACACTCCCCACACCATCACACTCCCCCCACACCGTCACACTCCCCCCACTGTCACACTCCCCACACCGTCACACTCCCCACACCGTCACACTCCCCACACCGTCACACTCCCCACACCGTCACACTCCTCCCACACCGACACACTCCTCCCACACCGACACACTCCCCACACGTCACACTCCCCCCACACCGACACACTCCTCCCACACCGACACACTCACCCCACCGTCACACTCCTCCCACACCGTCACACACCCCCACCGTCACACTCCCCCCACCGTCACACTCCCCACACCATCACACTCCCCCCACACCATCACACTCCCCCCACCGTCACACTCCCCACACCATCACACTCCCCACACCGTCACACTCCCCACACCATCACACTCCCCACACCGTCACACTCCCCCCACCGACACACTCCTCCCACCGTCACACTTCCCACACCGTCACACTCCCCACACCGTCACACTCCCCACACCGACACACTCCCCACACCGTCACACTCCCCCCACACCGTCACACTCCCCCCACCATCACACTCCCCCACCGTCACACTCCCCCCACCGACACACTCCCCACACCATCACACTCCCCACACCGTCACACTCCCCACACCGTCACACTCCTCCCACCGACACACTCCCCCCACCGTCACACTCCCCCCACCGTCACACTCCCCACACCGTCACACTCCCCCAACCGTCACACTCCCCACACCGTCACACTCCCCCAACCATCACACTCCCCACACCGTCACACTCCCCACACCGTCACACTCCCCCAACCATCACACTCCCCACACCGTCACACTCCCCCCACCGTCACACTCCCCACACCGTCACACTCCCCCCACCGTCACACTCCCCACACCGTCACACTCCCCCAACCATCACACTCCCCACACCATCACACTCCCCACACCGTCACACTCCCCCCACCGTCACACTCCCCACACCATCACACTCCCCCCACCATCACACTCCCCACACTGTCACACTCCCCCCACCATCACACTCCCCCCACCGTCACACTCCCCACACCGTCACACTCCCCCCACCATCACACTCCCCACACCGTCACACTCCCCACACCATCACACTCCCCACACCATCACACTCCCCACACCGTCACACTCCCCACACTCCGTCACACTCCCCACACCGTCACACACCCCCCACCGACACACTCCCCACACCGTCACACTCCACCCACCGTCACACTCCACCCACCGTCACACTCCTCCCACACCATCACACTCCCCACACTGTCACACTCCCCCCACCGTCACACTCCCCCCACTGTCACACTCCCCACACCGTCACACTCCCCCCACCATCACACTCCTCACACCGTCACACTCCCCACACCATCACACTCCCCACACCATCACACTCCCCACACCGTCACACTCCCCACACTCCGTCACACTCCCCACACCGTCACACTCCCCCCACCGACACACTCCCCACACCGTCACACTCCCCCCACCGTCACACTCCTCCCACACCATCACACTCCCCACACTGTCACACTCCCCACACTGTCACACTCCCCACACCGACACACTCCCCACACCGTCACACTCCCCCCACCGTCACACTCCCCACACCGACACACTCCCCACACCGTCACACTCCCCACACCGACACACACCCCACACCGTCACACTCCCCACACTCCGTCACACTCCCCACACCGTCACACTCCCCCCACCGACACACTCCCCACACCGTCACACTCCCCCCACCGTCACACTCCTCCCACACCATCACACTCCCCACACTGTCACACTCCCCACACCGTCACACTCCCCCCACCGTCACACTCCCCACACCGTCACACTCCCCACACCGTCACACTCCCCCCACCGTCACACTCCCCACTCCATCACACTCCCCACACCGTCACACTCCCCACACCGTCACACTCCCCCCACACCGTCACACTCCCCACACCGTCACACTCCCCACACCGTCACACACCCCACACCATCACACTCCCCCCACCGTCACACTCCCCACACCATCACACTCCCCCCACCGTCACACTCCCCACACCGTCACACTCCCCACACCGTCACACTCCCCCCACCGTCACACTCCCCACACCGTCACACTCCCCACACCGACACACTCCCCACACCGTCACACTCCCCCCACACCGTCACACTCCCCCCACCATCACACTCCCCCACCGTCACACTCCCCCCACCGACACACTCCCCACACCGACACACTCCCCACACCATCACACTCCCCACACCGTCACACTCCCCACACCGTCACACTCCTCCCACCGACACACTCCCCCCACCGTCACACTCCCCCCACCGTCAAACTCCCCACACCGTCACACTCCCCCAACCGTCACACTCCCCACACCGTCACACTCCCCCAACCATCACACTCCCCACACCGTCACACTCCCCACACCGTCACACTCCCCCAACCATCACACTCCCCACACCGTCACACTCCCCCCACTGTCACACTCCCCACACCATCACACTCCCCCCACCGTCACACTCCCCACACCATCACACTCCCCCAACCATCAAACTCCCCACACCGTCACACTCCCCACACCATCACACTCCCCACACCGTCACACTCCCCACACCGTCACACTCCCCCCACCGACACACTCCCCCCACCGACACACTCCCCCCACCGTCACACTCCCCCCATCGTCACACTCCCCCACACCGTCACACTCCCCACACCGACACACTCCCCACACCATCACACTCCCCACACCGACATACTCCCCCCACCGTCACACTCCCCACACCGTCACACTCCCCCCACCGTCACACTCCCCACACCATCACACTCCCCAATCTGTCACACTCCTCCCCCACCGTCACACTCCCCACACCGTCACACTCCCCCCACCGTCACACTCCCCACACCGTCACACTCCCCCCACCGTCGCACTCCCCACACCGTCACACTCCCCCAACCATCACACTCCCCACACCATCACACTCCCCACACCGTCACACTCCCCCCACCGTCACACTCCCCACACCATCACACTCCCCCCACCATCACACTCCCCACACTGTCACACTCCCCCCACCATCACACTCCCCCCACTGTCACACTCCCCACACCGTCACACTCCCCCCACCATCACACTCCCCACACCGTCACACTCCCCACACCGTCACACTCCCCACACTCCGTCACACTCCCCACACCGTCACACACCCCCCACCGACACACTCCCCACACCGTCACACTCCCCCCACCGTCACACTCCTCCCACACCATCACACTCCCCACACTGTCACACTCCCCACACTGTCACACTCCCCACACCGACACACTCCCCACACCGTCACACTCCCCCCACCGTCACACTCCCCACACCATCACACTCCCCCCACCATCACACTCCCCACACTGTCACACTCCCCCCACCGTCACACTCCCCCCACTGTCACACTCCCCACACCATCACACTCCCCCCACCATCACACTCCCCACACCGTCACACTCCCCACACCATCACACTCCCCACACCGTCACACTCCCCACACTCCGTCACACTCCCCACACCGTCACACTCCCCCCACCGACACACTCCCCACACTGTCACACTCCCCCCACCGTCACACTCCTCCCACACCGTCACACTCCCCACACTGTCACACTCCCCACACTGTCACACTCCCCACACCGACACACTCCCCACACCGTCACACTCCCCCCACCGTCACACTCCCCACACCGACACACTCCCCACACCGTCACACTCCCCACACCGACACACTCCCCACACCGTCACACTCCCCACACTCCGTCACACTCCCCACACCGTCACACTCCCCCCACCGACACACTCCCCACACCGTCACACTCCCCCCACCGTCACACTCCTCCCACTCCATCACACTCCCCACACTGTCACACTCCCCACACCGTCACACTCCCCCCACCGACACACTCCCCACACCGTCACACTCCCCCCACCGTCACACTCTTCCCACACCATCACACTCCCCACACTGTCACACTCCCCACACTGTCACACTCCCCACACCGACACACTCCCCACACCGTCACACTCCCCCCACCGTCACACTCCGCACACCGACACACTCCCCACACCGTCACACTCCCCACACCGACACACTCCCCACACTGTCACACTCCCCACACTGTCACACTCCCCACACCGACACACTCCCCACACCGTCACACTCCCCACACCGACACACTCCCCCCATCGTCACACTCCCCACACCATCACACTCCCCCCATCGTCACACTCCCCCCACCATCACACTCCCCCCACCATCACACTCCCCACACCATCACACTCCCCACACCGTCACACTCCCCACACCGACACACTCCCCACACCATCACACTCCCCACTCCGTCACACTCCCCACACCGTCACACTCCCCATACCGTCACACTCCCCCCACCGACACACTCCCCACACCGTCACACTCCCCCCACCATCACACTCCCCCCACCGTCACACTCCCCACACCGTCACACTCCCCCCACCGACACACTCCCGCCACCGTCACACTCCCCACACCGACACACTCCCCCCACCATCACACTCCCCACACCGACACACTCCCCCCACACCATCACACTCCCCCCACCATCACACTCCCCACACCGTCACACTCCCCCCACCGTCACACTCCCCCCACTGTCACACTCCCCCCCACCGTCACACTCCCCACACACCGTCACACTCCCCCCACCGTCACACTCCCCCCACTGTCACACTCCCCCCACCGTCACACTCCCCACACACCGTCACACTCCCCACACCGTCACACTCCCCCCACCGTCACACTCCCCCCACTGTCACACTCCCCCCACCGTCACACTCCCCACACACCGTCACACTCCCCACACCGTCACACTCCCCCCACCGTCACACTCCCCCCACTGTCACACTCCCCCCACCGTCACACTCCCCACACACCGTCACACTCCCCACACACCGTCACACTCCCCACACCGTCACACTCCCCACACACCGTCACACTCCCCACACACCGTCACACTCCCCACACCGACACACTCCCCACACCGTCACACTCCCCACACTCCGTCACACTCCCCACACCGTCACACTCCCCCCACCGACACACTCCCCACACCGTCACACTCCCCCCACCGTCACACTCCTCCCACACCATCACACTCCCCACACTGTCACACTCCCCACACCGTCACACTCCCCCCACTGACACACTCCCCACACCGTCACACTCCCCCCACCGTCACACTCCTCCCACACCATCACACTCCCCACACTGTCACACTCCCCACACTGTCACACTCCCCACACCGACACACTCCCCACACCGTCACACTCCCCCCACCGTCACACTCCCCACACCGACACACTCCCCACACCGTCACACTCCCCACACCGACACACTCCCCACACTGTCACACTCCCCACACTGTCACACTCCCCACACCGACACACTCCCCACACCGTCACACTCCCCACACCGACACACTCCCCACACCGTCACACTCCCCACACCGACACACTCCCCCCATCATCACACTCCCCACACCATCACACTCCCCCCATCGTCACACTCCCCCCACCATCACACTCCCCCCACCATCACACTTCCCACACCATCACACTCCCCACACCGTCACACTCCCCACACCGACACACTCCCCACACCATCACACTCCCCACTCCGTCACACTCCCCACACCGTCACACTCCCCATACCGTCACACTCCCCCCACCGACACACTCCCCACACCGTCACACTCCCCCCACCATCACACTCCCCCCACCGTCACACTCCCCACACCGTCACACTCCCCCCACCGACACACTCCCGCCACCGTCACACTCCCCACACCGACACACTCCCCCCACCATCACACTCCCCACACCGACACACTCCCCCCACACCATCACACTCCCCCCACAATCACACTCCCCACACCGTCACACTCCCCCCACCGTCACACTCCCCCCACTGTCACACTCCCCCCCACCGTCACACTCCCCACACACCGTCACACTCCCCCCACCGTCACACTCCCCCCACTGTCACACTCCCCCCACCGTCACACTCCCCACACACCGTCACACTCCGCACACCGTCACACTCCCCCCACCGTCACACTCCCCCCACTGTCACACTCCCCCCACCGTCACACTCCCCACACACCGTCACACTCCCCACACCGTCACACTCCCCCCACCGTCACACTCCCCCCACCGTCACACTCCCCACACACCGTCACACTCCCCACACCGTCACACTCCCCACACCGTCACACTCCCCCCACCGTCACACTCCCCACACACCGTCACACTCCCCCCACCGTCACACTCCCCACACCGTCACACTCCCCACACCGTCACACTCCCCCACACCGTCACACTCCCCACACCATCACACTCCCCACACCGTCACACTCCCCACACCGTCACACTCCCCCCACTGTCACACTCCCCCACACCGTCACACTCCCCACACCGTCACACTCCCCACACCGTCACACTCCCCACACCGTCACACTCCCCAATCTGTCACACTCCCCACACCGTCACACTCCCCACACCATCACACTCCCCCCACCATCACACTCCCCAATCTGTCACACTCCCCCCACTGTCACACTCCCCACACCATCACACTCCCCAATCTGTCACACTCCCCCCACCATCACACTCCCCACACCATCACACTCCCCCCACTGTCACACACCCCACATCACACTCTCCCCACCACTACTTTATTTCCTGTCAGAGTCACCTTATGTATAGATACTCCCATACCTAGCTTCACTTTATCTATATAATCTATGTATATAAGCTAATCTTATGTATTTATATTCGTTGTGATTTTTTAATTGTGTTCTTTATGTCGCACTGGATCTGGAGTGATAAATAATTTGTACACTTGTGTGCTGATGAATGACAATAATCAGTCTTGGATCCTAAAGCTTGAGGTGGGAGTTTCAAGCCATACATAGGACATACCCAAAGAATCCGAATCAGATTTATTATCACCGGCATGTGACATGAAATTTGTTAACTAGCTGCAGTTCCATGCAATACATAATGTAGAAGAAGAAAAAACATAAAATAATATAAAATATAATATGATTTTACAGTATACAAATATTGAATAGATAAAAATTGTGCAAAAAACAGAAATAATTGTATATTAAAAAGCAAGGTAGTGTTCATGGGTTCAATGTCCATTTAGGAATCGGATAGCAGAGGGGAGGAAACTGTCCGTCCCTGAATCGCTGGGTGTGTACCTTCAGGCTTCTGTACCTCCTACCTGATGGTAACAGAGAGAAAAGGGCATGCCCTGGGTGCTGGAGGTCCTCAATAATGAACGCTACCTTTCTGAGACACAGCTCCTTGAAAATGTCCTGGGTACTTTGTAGGCAGTACCCAAGATGGAGCCAACTAAATTTACAACCCTCTGCAGCTTCTTTCAGTCCTGTGCAGTCGCCCCTCCATACCAGACAGTGATGCAGCCTGTCAGAATGCTCCCCACGGTACATCTATAGAAGTTTTTGAGCGTATTTGTTGACATACGAAATCTCTTCAAACTCCTAATGAAGTATAGTCACTGTCTTGCCTTCTTTATAACTGCATTGATATGTTGACACCAGGTTAGATCCTCAGATCTTGACACCCAGGAACTTGAAGCTGCTCACAATCTCCACTTCTGATCCCTCTATGAGGATTGTTGTGTGTTCCTTCGTCTTACCCTTCCTGAAGTCCACAATCAGCTCTTTCATCTTCCTGATGTTGAGTGCAAGGTTGTTGCTGCGGCACCACTTCACTAGTTGGCAAATCTCACTCCTGCACGCTCTCTCGTCACTACCTGAGATTCTACCAACAATGGTTGTATCATCAGCAAATTTATAGGTGGTATTTGAGCTATGCCTAGCCTCATAATCATGGGTATATAGAGAGTAGAGCAGTGGGCTAAGCACACACCCCTGAGGTGCGCCAGTGTTGATCGTCAGCCAAAGGTCAGCCAAGTCCTACTCAAAAGACACCTGAGTTTCGTGTCTCACACCAGAGGACAAGTATTTCAGGTGAGAAAGGGTAAGCAGAGCGCAGAGACTGGTGGGGTCTAGAACACGTTGATAAGTGTGGTGGTGGTAGCAGAGAGCATGGAGATTCTTAGATATGCAGAGCGGAGACGAATATGGTCAATACATGGGAAAGAGGGCTTAGATTAGTTAGGAGCTGTTGGTTTAATGACTTTGACATAATATCATGAGCCTGTCCTGTATTGTACTGTTCCATTTTCTTCCCCCAATAGTTCTCCAGGAATAATCAATGATGTTAATCAACAATAATCAAAGGGTAACTTACACTGCTCCCCGTGAGTTTTCCGACAGTAACGTTTTGCAAGGACTGACGTCATATTGTGAGTGACTGATATGATGCAATGGTCACTCATGACAGGAAGTGCAATGTCAAATTACCACAGTGAGGCAGATACATCACTATCTAATGCACGTAGTCAAGGACCAGCTTAATTGACTTACTGTGTTACAAAATAGGGTGGTGGGATGGAGATATACCTCTACCAAAAGAGGAGTAAGGTGATCTTCCCCTCCACTCACCTGCAGGTCACACTTAGGCAAGGTGTAGCACCTGTTTAGCAACCCCTCCTCTACCCCGATCAGGGTCACGTGAAGCCATGGGAGCAGGTGGTGGATGGTCGTACGAGCAGCTGGTGTGTTATCACAGGTCCTGGTTATGCGACCACGGACACCAAGCAGACTATCTCTGAAGAGTATTAATAAGAGCTGAGGCCACCCGTCTTGTAAAGACATTATCCAGAAGAAGGCAATTAGCAAACCACTTCTGTAGAAAAATTTGCCAAATACAATCATGGTCGAGACCATGATCACCTACAGAGCCAAATCACCCACCCTGCCCCCCGGAAGCTTTCATGCTTTATTGTTTTACAATATTGATTCACAGTGGATTTTTCCATTGCAATTTTCCCCCATTCTTCTTTACAAACTGCTCAAGCTCTGTCAGATTGCATGGGGATCGTGAGTGAACAGTCCTCTTCAAGTCCAGCTACAAATGATCAATTGGACTGAGGTCTGGACTCTGACTTGGCCAC
Source organism: Hypanus sabinus (assembly GCF_030144855.1). Classification (NCBI taxonomy): domain Eukaryota; kingdom Metazoa; phylum Chordata; class Chondrichthyes; order Myliobatiformes; family Dasyatidae; genus Hypanus; species Hypanus sabinus. The sequence goes on along the minus strand of NC_082730.1, from coordinate 22,432,862 downwards.
TCCAGGACATTAACTTTGTTGTTTTTAAGTAATTCTGGTGCAGCTTTGGCTTTATGCTTAGCATCATTGTCTTGCTGGAAAAGAAATCTCCTCCCAAGTGGCAGTTCTCTTGCAGACTGCATCAGGTTTTCCTCCAGGATTTCCCTGTATTTTCCTGCTTTATGGGAGAGTGGCAAAGAGAAAGCCACTGTTGAAATCTCAGCTGGAGTTTGCCAGACGGCATGTGGGAGACTCTGAAGTCAGCTGGAAGAAGGTTCTATGGTCTGATTAAACCAAAATTGAGCTTTTTGACCATCAGACCAAACACTGCATGTCATCAAAATCACACCGTCACTTTGAAGAGATCAGTTTTCACTTTGATAGGGAAGTCTTTTTCTGTTGATCAATGTCAAAAAAGGGCAAATAAAGTCCACCGTGATTCAATGTTGTACAACGATAAAACATGAAAACTTCCAAGGGGGTGAGTACTTTTTGTAGGCACTGTATGTCATACAACACAGCACATAATGATGGTGATGTGTTACAAAAGTAACTCCAATTTAAAAGATCTCCATTGGGATGTACTGAATTTGTGAAAGCCGATATAAGTTTAAACATGGGCAAAGAGATTCTGCAGATGCTGGACCTCCAGGGCGACACACACAAAATGCTGAAGGAACTCAGCAAATCAGGCAGCATCGATATGTAACCGGGTGACCATCGAATGCTATTCATTATCATTAAAAAGTGTACTCAGGCATCCATCTGGGTAATGCCTGAATAGTTGTCTGTGCCTTTAAGTGGAGATGGTGACGTCTTTACGCACGCGCGGGATAGTGGGGAGACCATTATGTTTTCTGCAGCAGAAGCTGGTGGGGCTTTGGAATCAAGTTCCCCCGGAGGTACTGGGCTTGGTGAGGAAAGATTTTCACGAGTAAAGAACTTGACACTGGATAGCGTGGCTTACGAAGTTCTTCACCAGCCAAGTAGAATTGCCCTACCATATTAGTACTGCATTAGCTTTGTGCGGTTTTCTTTGTATTTTTATACTGCATATGCAATTGGTCGATACACAAGTGTGTGGATCGAAGATTTAACGAAGATTGTAATGGCAGGACCTGATTGTAAAGTTGTGTGTTTTTTTTTACCCTCTTCTGGCACTTAAACATATAAAGCAGATAAAGGAATTAAAACTCAAAGAAGTATTTGTTGTCTTGAGTGTGTACTTTTCCCCAGGCCACAACATTTGGTACCAGGAGTGGCAACAAAATGAACGACTTTACAACATTACAGGCCAAGATCCTTTATCAGGACTGGAACGGCAGGGGTAAAAGCCAAATAAGAAGATAGGGGGAGGAGAAGGAGGACAAAATGGCAGGTGGTAGTTGAAGCTAGCTGAGGGGTAAGGTGAGTGGGTGGGGAGGGGGTGAAATGAGAAGCTGGGAGGTGATAGGTGGAAAAAGTAAAGGGATGAAGAAAAAAGAACCTCATAGGAGAGGAGAGTGAACGATGGGAGAAAGAGAAGGAGAAGGGGCGCCGGAGGGAGGTAATGGGCAGGTGAGGTGAAGAAGCGAGAGGGGAGCCAGAATGGACAATTGATAAACGGAGAAGGTGGAGGGGGAGAAATTACTGGAAGTTTGGGAAATCAGTGTTCATGCTATCATGTTGGAAGCTTCCCCAATGGAAAATGAGGTGTTGCTGCTCTAACTTGCTAGTGGCTCCATCATGACCTTAGAGGAGGGTATGGTCCAACATGTCAGAATGGGAATGGGAAGCCAGATTGATATGGGGTGGTGCTGCTGGGAAACCCCAGCTTTTGTGACTGCTGGAGCAAAGGTGCTGACAAAGTCATCACCAACTTTTGTAAAAGCATTTCGTTTTTCTTCATGGGTGGCCAAGTCAATATAGAGTGATTGAGTCATACAGCACAACAGCTCAGAAACAGGCCCTTCAGCCCATCTAGTCCATGCCAAACTATTAATTTGCCTTCTTCCCTCGACCTGCACCCTAACCGTAACCCTCCATACCCCTCCCATCCATGTACCTATCCAAATTTTTCATAGTGAAATAAATCCCCCATCCACCACTTCCTTCCACACTTCCACCACCCTCTGTGATCCCCCCTTTAAGTATTTCCCCTTTCATTCTTAATCTATGACCTCTACTCCTAGTCTCACCGAACCTCACTGGAAAAAGCTTAATTGCTAGGCCCAATTAGTAACCTAGCTAAGGTCTATCCTTCACGCTTAATGGTTTGTGCATTTAAAACATCTGCAGTTGATGAGACAACAGAAGAAAGATGAACCTCAGGTGTCCTGAGACATTTAGAGAGGAGACAGTGGGAAATGGGTTGGAACATTCTGATCTGCACGTTATGGGATAAAGAGAGAGTGAGAAAGTGAAGTCATAACTCAAAGTGGAGAATTGGAAAGACTGCCAGCCGTGGTATTAGTCATAAAACAGAAAGACAGGCAAGTACTCGATGAGCCCCTTTTAAGGGAAGAAAAACAGACAAACGAGGTGCTTTGACCTAAGTGTTTATCTTTAATAATTAGAAGCAGATTTCTGGTACTGAATGAACTAATCCAGATGGAAAAGCTGTTTTCTGAGCAGAATGTGGTTTAATGCTCTTTGAAGGTTGGACTGTATTAAGGAATCTTACATTTGTTCAGTTGTCAACATACAGATTTATTCCAATTCTATGACCTGATCCAGCAGATCTTGTAAGAGAGCGTCATTGGATTTATTTGTGATTTACTTGTGCATATTGTTAGGAAAGAATAGCAAATGTCATTTTGATTGTCGTGACAAGGAAGCTTGATTCTTGTGTGATTCCCATCAGTCCCGTATGTAAAAACACAGCACATCATTATTGGTGTCCAATGATAGGCATAGATGATCCCAGTCTGAGCCAACTGATGTATCATCTTATTGATCATATTGGAACAAGTTTCAGGCCACCTCCCCTTACAATGTTCACAGTCTCAAGACGTTGTAGGATGCTTTTACTGTGTGCTTGTTTTTACAGAAATGTGGCTCCAGGACAAAGTCCCAAGTACCATCAACCTTCAGGTTATACCAGTCAGAGACGTGTGCTAATATTATTCTGTGATTGTATTGTAACTATACTGTAAGTGCTGTGTGTGACTATATGAATTGTGTTTTGCACCTTGACCCTGGACAAATAATGGTTCATTAAGCTGTATACATGTGTGTGGCTGAATGACAATAAAGCTGAACTTGAACTTGAACAAGATATTGAAATCTTGTCATTGTTGTAATTTAAGAATTGCAACAGCATGATTTACAAACAGCAATGTTATAATGATCAGATTATGTGTTTTGGTTATGATAAAAAAAAAATCCCTTCTAAATAATGCATTGAGATCTTTTACATCCACTTCTTCCTAAAAGAGACATTGTGGACCCTCTGTGTCTTCTGAATCTAGATAATATGCTCAGATCTTTGGGATTTTTTGATGGAGAGGAGAAAGCATTACCCACACACCACACCAAAGTTGGCAACCCGGTAAAAAAAATATTTATGGTACTTCAATAAAATTCCATAAATTCACTCTTACGATTAAGCTATCCATTGGCAGTGATGGAGTGGCTGTACCAAGAGCTATTCCTGTCCTTAAATCGCATAAGGGTTGTTGGCCTTGGCCAAGAAGTCCCCAAAAATCACCCCTGAAGTTTAAGTCTCAAGTTAAAAATTCATAACATGATAGCGTCGGTGAATTCTGTTCATTGTTATGGGGTGAATAAGTTGCCAGCAGTGAACCAGACCATCAAACTATTGAATGCAACATTACAGTGATTGAAATCAAGTTCCAGAAGGTGTAGATTAAATCCTTGGTATCTTATAAATCACTGTATGAAACTATTGATGGCTTGTTGAAGTCAAATGGTGGCACCATTATTCAAGGCTTCAAGAAATTTAATAAGTATAAAGAAATGGTTTCATGACCTCCTGAGTTTTTAAAGGGCTTCAGTGAGCAAAGTGATTATAAAAGCAAGTTGTCGTGCATTGTGGAAAAACATGGTTATTTGCCCACAGAAAAGCAGCTTGTGGTGGTAATAACCAGATATTGGTCAAGAGAGAAATACATGGTACTACATGGTGATTCATGAGTCTGATGACTGTAGCACAATAGCTGTTTTTCCATCTGATGGAGTTGGTCCTAAGGCACCTGTACCTCCTGCCTGATGGTCATAGCGAGAAGGGAGCACGTCCTGGATGCTGGGAGTACTTGATGATGGACGCTGCTTTTTTGTGGCACCACTCCTTGTCAGTGTGCTCAGTGGTGGAGAGGGATATGTATGTGATGGACTGGGCTGTATCCACCATTTTCTGTAGACTTTTCTATTCCTGGGCATTGGTGTTTCCATACCAGGCTGTGATGCAACCAGTCAGGATACTCTCCAATGAGCATCTATAAAAGTTAGTCAAAGTTTTAGATGATATCCAAAATCTACACAAGTTTCTATATCACCTCCTCCTGTTCCTCTTTTCCCACCTGACTGGCTTCATGTATCTAAGCTGTTCACCCAGCTTCTCTAACAGTGGGTGAAGAAGTATTTCCTGAATTCTGTCTTGGAATTATTAACAGCTATCTTGCAGTAACAGCGGTTGGAGAAATATAAGCCAGCTCCTTCAGGAGAAGTTAGCTGAAAGAAACAATGGTTGCTACATTTCCTCCTTGACGCTTTGGGTGGTGAACAGACTACAGGACTAACAAGTTCCTAATATTTCTCTAAGTCAGACCATCCTTTCAAGTGGATATTCCCACTGCTCCTTCCAGCTTTGGTTAAGAGCCTTAGCATTACAGCAAAGAGAAGTCTATTATTCGCTGAAGGCAGATTTTTGGCTTGCAGCCATCCACAATGACGTGCACACTTCTCAGCAAGTCGGTTTGAAATTAGGAACTATCTCCCCTGAATCAGAACAATCAGAGAACATTCCTCTTCCAAATGTTTCAGTAAACCCATCTGATCAGGGCACGTGTTTTCATTTTGGAATCAATTTAATAATGCAATCAGCACCAAGGGCCCAATCCTATCCCCTCCGATGCTGTGATAAGACATCTGTCTCACAGCTGAGAAGGAAAAATATAGATCACACACGCCTCCTCGATTCTCTGACCTTTTGATCGTTTGCCTTCACACAATTCCAAAAAGTTCGGAGTATTTGTTTTATCTATGAATCTATTTTCTTCAGAAACCTGACTATTGTTTTGAGTACAATTAGTGAGGAAAGTAGAGCACAGAGCAGAGAACAGTTCAATACAGGAACTAACCCTTCAGCCCCTCATGCTTGTGCCAAGCATGATGCAAAATTTTGCAAAATCTCTTCTGCCTGCTCATGATTCATATCCCTCAATGAGTGTCCATCCAAAGGCCTTTTGAATGCCACTATCATGTGTGCTTCCACCACTACCCTGACAGCTTGCTAAAGACACCTACCACTCTCTGTGTAAAAACCTGAATTGAATTGAATTGACTTTATTACTTACATCCTTCACATACATGAGCAGTAAAAATTTTTACATTACATCTCTGTCTCAATGTGCAATATGCAATCATAGTAATTTATAATAATTTATAATAAATAGAACAGTCAATGGAACATAGAAATATACTCGAATTAGCGTGAGTTAATCAGTCTGATGGCCTGATGGAAGAAACTGTCCCAGAACCTGTTGGTCCTGGCTTTTGTGCTGTGGTACCGTTTCCCGGATGGTAGCAGCTGGACTAGATTGTGGTTGGGTGACTTGAGTCCCCAGTGTTCCTTTGTGCCCTTTTAACACACGTGTCTTTGTAAATGCCCTGAATCATGTGAAGTTCACAACTACAGATGCACTGGGCTGTCCGCACTGCAGAGTCCTGCGACTAAGGGAGGTACAGTTCCCATACCAGGCAGTGATGCAGTCAGTCAGGAGGCTCCCAATTGTGCCCCTGTAGAAAGCTCTTAGGGATTGGGGGCCCATACCAAACTTCCTCAACCGTCTGAGGTGAAAGAGGCTTACCTTGCACATCTCCTTTAGACTTTCCCTTTAAAGCTTAAAGCTTAAACCTTAAAGTTCTGCCCTTCAGTATTTGATATTTCTAGCAGGGGAGAAAGATTCTGGCTATCTAACCTATCTAGTATTCTCATAATTTTATACATTTCTAACAATTATTATTTTTTAACAAGTATAACTTCTGTTAGAAAGTGCCACCCTCTTGGAGGAGTTAAATTTGGTATAAAATGCTAAATCCATTGACCTCTTAATGTGAGGAAAGATGTCACTGTGTGACACAGTAGTCTAGTGGTTACTTCAGTCACTTTACACCAGTGACCGGGGTTCAATTCTTGCCTCTGTCTGCAAGGAGTTTGCATGTTCTACCCATGACCACAAGAGTTTCCTCTGGGAGCTTCAGTTTCCTCTCTCATTCCAAAGTCAGGGTTAGGGTTAGTACGTTGTGGGCAAGCTCTGCTGACAGCAGAAGCACAGCAACACCTGCAGGGTGTCCAGCACAAACCTCGACAATTTGATTTGAAGCAAAGCAACGCATTACACTGTATGTTTCATCATACGTATGACAAATAAAACTAATCTCTTTATAATCTTTCATGGAATTATTTTGAAAAAGATCAAAAGTCTATATACTTTATTACTTTATTGTTGTCAAACAATTGATACTAGAGCATACAATCATCACAGCGATATTTGATTCTGCACTTCGCGCTCCCTGGAGTACAAGTCGATAGTAAATATAATAAAAATTTTAAATATAAATCATAAATAAAAATAAAAAAGGAAAAGTAATGTGGTGCAAAATAAAACCGAGAGACTGGTCCAGATATTTGGAAGGTACATCCCAGATCCGGGTTGGGATCCATTCAGCAGTCTTATCACAGTTGGAAAGAAGCTGTTCCCAAATCTGGCCGTACGAATCTTCAAGCTCCTGATCCTTCTCCCGGAGGGAAGAGGGACAAAAAGTGTGCTGGCTGGGTGGGTCATGTCCTTGATTATCCTGGCAGCACTGCTCTGACAGTGTGTGGTGTAAAGTGAGTCCAAGGATGGAAGATTGGTTTGTGTGATGTGCTGGGCTGTGTTCATGATCTTCTGCAGCTTCTTCCGGTCTTGGACAGGACAACTTCCATACCAGGTTGTGATGCATCCTAGAAGAATGCTTTCTACGGTGCATCTATAAAAATTAGTGAGGGTTTTAGGGGACAGGCCAAATTTCTTCAGCCTTCTCAGGAAGCAAAGGTGCTGGTGGGCCTTCTTGGCAGTGGACTCTGCTTGGTTAGACCAAGTCAGGTCATTTGTGATATTGACCCCAAGGAACTTAAAGCTTGACTATCCTGACAAATATTTAATCCCCATACCAAATCCATATTTTATGACTACATAGTGATGGGCCCGGTAGAACGTCTGCATCTAACTCCCAGCAATGAGTTCACCTTTTCCCTCTGTGAAGGCATGGGTTTCCACTGGGTCTTCCAGTTGCCTCCCATATCTCAAAGTCATGCCAATTGGTAGGAATTTTGGTAGATCCAGTCAGCTTTACATTGATAGTAAGGAACAGGATTTATATTCACTTGGAAGGGGAAGAATCAACTTGGTTTTGTGCAAGGGAAATCCTGTCTCATAAATCCAACAGAGGTAACTAAAAAGAAGATGAAAAAAAGGGGTGGATGTGGTTGCATGAACTTTAGCATAGGTTTAAGTTGAAGCAGAAGAAGTTTACAGGAGATCTGAGGGGGGGAGGTGGTTTTCACATAATGGTTATGAAAGGTGCCAGAAGAGGTGGTCGAAGCAGATGTGATTATAATATTTAAGAGTTACTTGGATAGGAAGGAGAAAGGGAATGCAGACCTAGGATTGGAGTAGATAGATTTCATGCTTGGCATGGAACACTTGTGTGGAGGGGCCTGCTTCTCTGATCAACTCTATGACTCGATGACACTAAATTTCCCTGTGTATATGTAAGTGGTAGAATCTGGAAGAAGTTGGTGGTCATATTGGAAGAAAACTTACTTACTTACTGCCCGTACTGCTACTGGAGCTTGGGCCAGCAATGAAGGTCCTCCATCAGATGTAGAAGAAGTCTTTATTGCTGTTTCCGTAAGAGTTTTGCTTTACGAGTCAGGGTTGTTATCCAGGAGCTGAACCCCAAAACCTAGGGGTTAGCCTTAGTCTGGCTCTACCCTTTGACCTGTTTGGCCTGGGTGACCCTACCAAGAGCCAAACTATAAAGCCCTGACTCCAGCCAATATAGCTCTCTGGGTTATACAGGAAGGCAACCCTCCAAACCACAGCAAGGTCTTGTTCCTCTTGGAGGACAGGAAGAAATTTTACAAAGGAAATTGGTGGGGGAGTGGGACTGCTCTGTGAGCTGGCATAAACCTCCTTCTCTATTCAAAGAAAATATGGAAATTCTGGGAACTTGATGTGCATAAATTGACTAAAGGTTTTCTGTATTACAGTAGTAACAATGCTTCATAAATAATCCACTGGGTGCAAAACTCTAAGATGCAGTGGGATCATAAAATGGATGACTGAAATTTAATTTAATTGAACCTTCCTGTTGTTACCTTGTTTTTGGTTTATGTAGCATTACCTTGGGTGTAAACAAGACAATATTTTCTCTGTACATGTGACAATAATACACCAATTCCAATCCTTTGTTTGCTCATTTCTTCCTTCCTTGCACAATTGCCAAGGGTATATGGAGGATCCCATTAGCTGATGATCAACGATGGCAGAGAGTGCACAGATGTTGAACTTGGGGTGAGGGGTAAAGAGGGAATATGAGGAAAAACTTTTTTTCTGTGGTCTGGAACCCAACGGTTTGAAGTGATGTTGAAAGCAGAATCAGTCAGGAGGGGTAGAATAGGGTTTTGAGAGAGAATGCCTTGCAGAGGACAGAGAAGGGGATTGGGACCACCTTCATCATCTCCTTCATCACCTTCAGTCATCTCTAGAAAGTTGTGGATGTCCAACATCTGAAGCACGTTGGTTGAACTTGTCAAGGAAGTCCAGCCTGTGTCTATAAACCTTGTAGTGGTGTGTTCTGGGTACAGCACTTCTCTGTGCTTCACACTTTCACGGGCATCCGCTAGTCTCTAAACAACAGACTGGGGGCTAGTGGATTTAATGATCCTCATTCAACTTCCCATCTAAGCTTGTGATCTAGGAATGAGGCTGGATAGTAGTGTAGTGGTTAGCATAGTGCTATTGCAGCCTCAGAAAACTAGTTTCAATTCCACCACCGTCTGTAAGAAGTTTGTACGTTCTCTAGGTGACCATGTGGGTTTCCTCTGGGTGCAATAGTTTCCCCCCACTTTCCAAAGACATTCAGATTAGTAAGTTAATTGGCCACATGGACATAATTGGGTGGCATGGGCTTGTTGGGCTGGAAGGGCCTTTTACTGTGCTGTAACTCTAAATAAAAAAATAAAGCAACTTAGAAAGTGGAGAAGGCTTGGCAAAGGCCTTGTGACAAGCCTTTCCCTTGAGAAGGTAAGAAAGCAGCTGAATATTTGTGGTATTAACTCTTATAAGTCAAAGATAAAACCATGCAAATCTCTGGTGGGTTGAGTGATCGTGTTTTGTGTTTTCTTTAGACAGAGGGTGGTGAAACTATAGAATTAATTTCCAAAGACAACTCTGGAGGCCAAATCATTGGCATATGTTGAAGAGATGACAGGAAATTTTCCTTCACTGAAGTAAAGCTCCAGTCACTAAGGGTAACATTGACCTTTGCACTCACTTGATGTCTGCTGTTTAGGTGAGGGATTTGTTCCCATTAGCTCCCACTCACCATGAAACAGTTAAACTTATACTCATTCCCAGCACCCCTGTGGCCAGGAAGTGAATCTAACTCAGCTCTAGCTTACTTTCCAAATGAATATTCTCTGAACTTACTGAGCGAAATAGAATTCACGGAGTGGAATGTATTTGAGTCAGAGGCAGCAACGGGTGAAGTAAATGGAAACTAGCCACAAATTATATCAAGTAGCAAGCATTACCACAGAGCAGCTTTCATGAATTACTGTGACCATTCATGCCCTAGAGTTTGGTTATTACTCTCACACCTTCCTCATCTCTTACTTTTTCTGTGCTGGCCTTGGGAGTTCTCTACCATTCCATATTTCATAATTCAAGAATAAATTCAGATTATTTGATGGTTGAATATGATTCAACACACGTTCCATTAGCAATGACATGAAAGGGAAGTCACAAGAGATATGAGACTGGAGGTAGATGAAGACCCAGTGTGGGGTCCAAGCTGTTTTTAAAGGTTGCTAGGGCTGGTCTGCTGGAACGTTATGGGTCCTTTCTAAGGTGCGTTCCTCAAGCTCATCCAAACTTCTATAGATGCGTAGTGGAAAGTGTCTTAACTGGCTGCATCGTGACTTGGTATGGAAATAGCAATGGCTGGGGATGGATAAGTCTACAGAAAATGGTGGATACAGCCCAATCCATCACAGACAAAACTGTCCCTGCCCAAGGAGATTCAGGCTCCTGAATCAACATGGATAACTTCACTCACCACAACTCTGAACTAATCCTATGACCTATGGACTCACATTCAAGGACTCTACAACTCATGTTCTCCATATTATTTATTATTTATTCACACATTTTGACTTCTTTTGCACATTGGTTGTTTGTCAAATCTTTGATTATGCAAAGTATTCCATAAATTCTACTGTATTCCTTTATATGCCAATGGATGGACTGCTATTCAAGCAGATTACAGTGTTTCAGATCACACTGAGGAGAAAGTAATTTGGGAGTTTATTGTGGCAACAGAGTGGCACAGTTGCAAGAGTCACTGCCTCACAACACCAGAGATCCAAGTTCAATCCTGACCTCAGGTGCTGTCCGTGTGATGTTTCCACATTCTTCCTGTGACTATGCGGTTAGTAGGTTAATTAACCTACAACCTTAGGAGGATATTAGGGACCATAAATTGCCTCTGGAGTGTAGGTGAGTAGAGGGCTCTGTGGTGTTGATGAGAATGTAGGCAGCATGAAAAGTGAGATTAGTATAAATGGTTGGGCAATGGTTGGATTCAGTAGACCAAAGGTCTGTTTCCAGGCTGTAAGTTGCTATGGTTCCATACATTTACAACTAAAATTAGTTCAGGTCTACGTCCTTTCTAACCTTTAATCTTGTGAGAGTGGTATTGACTAGAGTGAAAACTGCCACAGAAGGAAATGGAACACGTTGTTTACCAGCCCATGCTGGAGAATTTTTACTTTATGAATAAAATAGAAGATATTTTTATGTAATTTACCATCTTACCAAATAACAGTGAAGTTCAAAAGAGGAAGGCAGGAGAACACACACCAGTCCTCACTGAGGGGCAAAAGTGGGAGGCGTGAGCAGCTTTAAGTTCCTGGATGTCAAAGTCTTAGAGGATCTGTTCTGAGCCTAACACATCAAGACAATCACAAACGGGGCACGTCAGTGACTCTGCTTCATTGGGAGTCTGAGGAGATCTGGTATGTCACCAAAGATTCTGGCAAATTTCTATAGGTGCATGGTGGAGAGCATTTTGACTGCCTGATATGGAGGATTCAATGCACAGGATCGTACGAGGTTACAGACAGTTGTATTCCATCCAGCTCCCTCACAACTGCCATAAGAAAGCTGTGTTCATCATCAAAGACACCAACCATCCGTCCTTTCGATCTCTTCACTACTACAGTCAGGTAGGAGGTACTGAGGTCTTAGGTCCCACACCACCAGGTCCTGGAACAGTCATTACCCTTTGAACATCAGGCTCTTAAGCAGCATGCATAAGTTCAGTCACCACAACTCCAAACTGATTATACAACCTACAGGCACATTTTCAAAGACTTTACAACTCATGTTCTTAGTATTATTTTTATTTGAATATTGATTGTCAGTCTTTGTTTATGTGTAACATGCTGTAAGGATTCACTGCTAATGTAATGGCTTCTCTGTAATGTTCCACTGCTAAGGTAATGGTTTCTCTGTAGCAGAAATGTTTGGGTTATGACTAGAGATAACAGGCCATGTTAGCCAATGAGCAGGATGTTGTTCTTTCTTTTGTGCCTGGGAGCCGGGAATTCGCAGTCTTTTGCTGGGGAGGGATGAGAACAGAAGACATGAATAGAGAGAGTTGGTAGACTATCAGATGGAGTGGACTTGGAGTGAGGGTCCGAAGGTCAGCAATGGCTGAGCAGGTTGATGGTGGACATCGCCAGTGATCTCCAACATTGCACAATATTCTGTTTCATGAGAATGGGCCCTTTTTCTCTTTTTGTTTTCTCTACTAACCATATAGTCAAATTAAGAATTATAAAGCTCAATCGTTTGTTTGTTATTTCAGGGTACTGATTTCTAACAGGGGAGACATTGTGCAGCATCCACTCAAATGAGATTTCTTAAGTTTGGCTGGACTGAGGGCTATCACCCCCTATATTAAGCCAGTAACTGAAGCAAGAGTTGCAATTGTGGGGGCTCATCCGGGATTGATTCCATTGGATGTTGTGTGATTACCCTGAGCATTGAACCAGTGGGGCAGATATTCGTACTCCGGATGAATTGTTAATTCGCCTGCTAAGTACTGTTAAAGTTGTGATTGTAGACAGAGGTTTGATAAAATGGTGGGTGCAGCTCTCGTTTTAATGCAGACCAGTGCTGACATAACGGTAGCTGGGGGCAGAAGTTTCAAAGACAGGGTTCAATCATTTCTGAGGAGTGAGGGGAAGGAGTGGTCAGATTTGGAATATCTAATTAGTCCACGTCCCCCAGTGAAGGGTGAGAATTCTGAGTTAGTATCCACGCTTACCTCTCTGGTGAATAACTGGAAAAATCAGGTTCAAAGTCCCAGCTCTGGCAGGCTCTGCCTGTTCTCTGGAATAACACCCACCCCTAAAGGGGAGAAGGAGTATGAGACTTGGGTGGAGCAGACCTCTCAGTTGTTAGATGAGTGGCTCTGCTCTGATGATGTAAAGTGACAGAGATTAGTTGAAAGTTTGAATGGGTGGACCACTGACATTGTGAGATCTGTCAGGTTGTGGTATCCCGTAGCATCACCTGTCAATGACATGCAAGCACTGGACAATGCTTCTGGCCTGACAGGAAGCCCCATGGAGCTCATGGTGGGGCTTTCTGCTTTTATTTTTCAGCTAGAGAGGCGGCTAAATTGCTTGTGGCGCAGAGGGGTCATTTGGGCAGCTGAGGTGGATCAGTTAAGAGTGGACCAGATAGCCAGGGATGCCCACAGGACTTGATTGCTTGAGGTCTCCGACAGTCTCGTAAGATGCACTCCGCCTCCATCTTTTATTGAGCTGATTAGAGGGGTCTGAGTTGCAAGTGGGCATGAGTGATAGGATGGGGGAGTCCTTGCCGGGTAGACTGGGAGTATCTTCAGTCGTGTCTGAACCTGAAGAGTTAGGTGAGGAGGTGCAAAGGTCTCGGAGACTTAGGGGACCCCAGATAGGCTGGCCTATGTAGCACCAGGGAGCAGAGTGTGACCCCTACTGTTTTGGGGAGCTACATCACTGCCTTGTGCACCTGGATTGGACTTTGTGTTTTGCAGGAAGGGTTGGCGAATTGTCTCAAGGTCATGAGGACTTGACTAAATTTGGTGGGGGGGAGAATGTATCACGCTGTAACGTTTCACTGCTAATGTAATGGCTTCTCTGTAATGTTCCACTGCTGAGGTAATGGTTTCTCTGTAGCAGCAATGTTTGGGTTATGACTAGGGATAACGGGGCATGTTGGCCAATGAGCAGGATGTAGTTCTTTCTTGTGGGTCTGGGAGCCGGGAATTTGCGGTCTTCTGCAGGGGAGAGATGAGGACAGAAGATGCGAAAGGAGAGAGATGGTAGACCGCCAGACAGAATGTACTTGGAGCGAGGGTCCGAAGGTCAGTGATGGACGACTGGCCTGATCAGTGAGCTCCAATGTTGTGCATTAGTCTGTTTCATGAGAATGGGCCCTTTTTCATTTTTTGTTTTCTTTACTAACCATATAGTCAAATTAAGAATTACAAAGCCCAGTGGTTTAATTGCATATTGTGTACTGTTTGTTTCTTCGGGGTACTGATTTGTGACCGGGGATACATCACGCAGCATCCACCCAAACGAGATTCCTTACGTTTGGCCAGGCCGGGGGGGTGGGGGGGGCTTTCATCCCCTATATTAAGCCATTAGCTGAAGCAGGAGTTACATATGTATAGACTTTCATAAATTTCTCTTGTACCTCTTCTTTCTGTTAAATGTCTGCAAGGAAATGAATCCCAAGGGAGTATCTGGTAACATATCCATTCTTTGATAATAAATTTATTTTGAGCTTTGAATGTTGAACACAGAAACCGACCCCTTGGCACACTGTGTCCATACCCCCATTCTCGTCAACATATGACATTCCGTATTAACCCCATTTTAACTTCCACACCTTCCCATCAACTTCAGTAAGACTACTTTTCATCTACATAATATAGTCAGTTAATAGAGGCCATTTAACCCACAGACCTAAATGCCTTAACCAAGATGCCCATATTAACTCACAGGGAGAGTGTGCAAACTCTACACAGACGGCTGCTGAGTTTAGAATTGAATGAAGGGGCCTGGAGCTGTAGGGAATAGGATGGTGCTATTGTTATATTTTATCAACAGCAAAGGAGTTTTAATAACCTCTGCACTGGTCAACCCATGGTGTCATGGTAACCCATCAGGGCACTAGCCTCCGTACTATCCAAGACATCTTCCAGGAGTGTTGCCTCAAAAAGACAGTGTCCATCATTAAAGACCACCCCCCCCCCGCCCCGCCACCCAAGACTTGCTCTTTTCTCATTGTTACCATCAGGAAGGAGGTACAGAAGCCTTCAATAATTCAGGAAGAGCTTCTTCCCCTGTGCCATCCAATTTCTGAACAGACATTGTACCCATGAACACTACCTCACTACTTATTTTTTAATTTCTGTTTTTGCGCTACTTATTTAACTTAACTATTATTTACTTAATGTAGCTCACGGGTTTTTTTCTATATTATCATGCATTGCATTGTACTGCTGCCACAAAGTTAACAAATTTCATGACATATGGCTGTGATATTAAATCTGATTCTGATTATGCGCGACGAATACTCCGAGGAACTAATAATACTATCATAATTAGAAAGCTCTTTCAAAGATTATGCACATTACTGGCAAATGCTGTTAAGTGCCATTAGGACAAGTGTTATGAATAATAAGAACTATTTAAGCAAGCACTTGCATTTATCATTTCTGACAGTGCAGGGGTCACTGCAAAGTGTCATAGTACAGACATAAAAAGCAAATCTTTGCATGTTTGAAACTTCTTGCCTCTTTTTGCAACCTTTGCTTTTATCTTGCATGTTGTTCAGTGTGGACAATGTCTATTGTCCTGGTTCTCATGGTTACATTGTTGTAACCAACTCCCTGGCACTTATTTCCTAATAATGAGATCAGTATATCACAGAGTACAGTGGAATTCCAGTTAATTGGGACACATCGGGACCAGTGCATTCTGGCCCAATAAGCAGCTGCCCCAGTTGGCCAAAGTCTCATGGAAATAGTTAAAAAGGAATAAAAAAAAGACAAACTACTGTTTAACTGAGCAAGAAATTATGTTTCTAAGTGAAATACAGTTCACATTAGAACACTACCAATGCTACTAGAGTACTGTATATTAGTTCCTGATAGTTATTGATGGAGGAATTCATCCAGTGTATGCTGCCATATATGGGATGTCCAGGGAGGAGTAGCACCTCTGATGAAAGGGCTTGTCATGTCCATTCTGGGGCAGCTCACTCGACTTTGGGCCCGACTGGACACTCAGCTCTCACCTGTGGCTCCAAGTAGCTGTTTGCAAGTCACAGCGGCCACACCCTGGTACCCCATGTCGACAGACGGGCTAAACTAGCCGGCAGCCTCATATCCTGGTAAAATAGTGACATGTGTGTCCTAGAGCATGAAGTCAACCCCGGTGGTATCATCAGGATACAATGGACAACCAACACACTGCTGTGTTCTTTTGAACAAAATTAGTGCAGCCACCTAGTGCAGATAATGGGCTGCTTTCATACAATCCTTTTGACGATTGCATCCTCCAAATCTTCATTTTCATTGTAACATTCAAGATGATTGTCAATACCTTCAAATTTTTTGTAGTTCCTAACTTGTTGAAGTAGTGAAGTCATCCCGGCTGTTTCAGGCATCTCCAAGCCTGAAGACTTGAAATTGCTGTGAATAAAACAATTCTAAATAGTCTTACTGCTTATTTCTCACTAACTCTCAGGGACAAAGATCATGCTTTTTGAAGACAAACATATGTACCTGATGCTATTTAAAAACTGTTCACTCTAAGCATGGTGTAGTGTCTAACTGCCACACAAGTTCAAGTAACTGATGCTTAGAATAAACAGGGGTAATCCCAGCTATTTTCTCTCAGTTTGTTTTTGTTCTTTGATGAAGGATCTTGGCCCGAAACGTCGACTGTTTACTCTTTTCCATAGATGCTGCCTGGCCTGCTGAGTTCCTCCAGCATTTTGTGTGTGTTGCTTGGATCTCTGGGATCTACAGATTTTCTCATGTTTGTTCTTCAGGAGTTGTCCCAAATAAGCAGCTGCCCCAATTAATCAATGGCCCAATTAACTGGAATCCACTGTACCTTTCTGAACTGCATGGAACTGTTTTCACCAAACAATTCAACCTTGTGCATTACAAAGGAGGTGCAGTGCTGCAAAGGAGGCAATTTCAATAATCTTCCCAGACATAATAGTGAAATCATAGATGCAGGTTGAGATATAATTTTGACTTCCATGGAACAAGTAATTATGGATCTCTGCCATGGCTCAGTGGTGAATCTTGCTTGAATCAGAAAGTTGATGGATTAGGACCTACTCACAAAATTTGTATACATACTTAAAACAAAAGAGTCTTGACTGATAGTGCAAGGTCTGAGGTCCTGTATTTCTGATAAAATGTCTCTCTAAGATACTATACTCTTAAGGATGCATGAGAGATCTCTTTGTTGCGAGAGAGTGCTGGAAGCTTGTTTGGGTTAAAATTTACTGATAATGAGTATTGTATTCCTTTGTAAACCAAATGGGGATTAATGTTACTTCTTCTGAGTCTGTAAGCTTTTGTTGACGGGCTTTTGGGCAGATCGGCGCGAGGGGGTCGAGAGAGAGGATGCAATGTTGTAAGCTGGGCAAGGAATGGTCCCCAAGCTGGGGTCTGAGACCAGGAGGTACTCCGAGGAGGGGGGATGAAGCTATATGTGCTTGGTTGACCACTCGGAGGGTCCTGAGCTGCGAGTCAAGGAGTTCGGAGGGGATCGAATGGTGGCCAGAAGACTTCAGTAATTGAGCTCCAACGGTTGTGCATGAAATGGTTCGGACTTTGATAAGTTTGGCGCCTTTTCTTTATTTTTTTCTTCATATATACTGTATCGTTATTAATCACTTATTTATAGTAACCTTTATAAATCGTACTCATTTAATCGCATATGGTGTACTGTCTGTTTTTGGGCGAGGCGGGGACATCACACAGCATCCACACCAGCGGATTACCCAGTTTGGCGGGGCCGAAGGATGCTCCCCCAGACGAGATCGAGCTGAGCGAGCCTGAGGCGACCCAGGGGGTTACATAATATACTATACTCTTAAGGATGCATGAGAGATCTCAAACAACTATTTTAACAAAAGCAGAGTACTTCTCTTTACTGTCTTGGGCTAATATCAAGAGTGGGAATAAAGGGGGCCTTTTCTGTTTGGCTGCCTGTGACTAGTGGCCTGCCACAGGGGCAGGTGTTGGGACTGATCCTTTTCACGTTATATGTCAATGATTTGTCTGACAGAATTGTTGGGTTTGTAGCCAGGTTTGCAGACGATATGAAGGTAGGTGGAGGGGCAGGTGGTGTACAGGAAACAGGGAGCCTGACGTAGAACTTCAACAAATTGGGAGAATTGGGAAAGAAGTAGCAGTTGGAATATAGTGTAGGGAAGTGTGTGGTCATGCATCTTGGAAGAAGGAATAAAGGCATGGACTATTTTCTAAACGGGGAGAAAATTCAGAAATCAGTGCTGCAAAGGGACTTGGGAGTCCATGTGCAGGATTTCCTCAAGGTTGCAGGTTGACTCAGTGGTAAGGAAGGCAAATTAAATTTTAGCATTCATTTCAAGATGACTAGAATATAAAAGCAAGGTTGTAATGCTGAGGCTTTTAAAGGCGTTTGTCAGAACACACTTGGAGTACTGATTTAGGCCTCTTATCTAAGGCAGGATGTACTGTCGTTGGAGAGAGTCTGGAGTAAGTTCACAGGAATCATCCCTGGGATGAACGGGTGAATGTATGGAGAGCATTTTTAATGTCTCAGGGCCTGTACTCACCTGAGTTTAGCAGAATGAGGTGGAGAGGGGTGGAGGGCAGCTCATTGAAACCAATCGAATATTGATAGGCCTAGATAGAGTGAATGTTTCCTATAGTGGAGGAGAGTAGGACCAGAGGGCACAGCCTCAGAATAGAAAGATGACCCTTTAGGAGGAGGAATTTTTTTTATTTGGAGGGCAGTGGATCCGTGGAATTCATTGCCATAGACGACGGTGGAGGCCAAGTTATCATGAATATTTAAAGCAGAAGTTGGTAGTGAAGGTGTCAAAGGTTATGTGGAGAGGGATAATAAATCACCCACGATGGATTGGCAGAGCAGACTTGATGTGCCAAATGGCCTGATCCTGTTCCTATATCTTATTTTCTTATGATTTTCTTAGAATGGTTGACCCAAGTCAGTTTAAAATCAAATGTACCCATTTTAAGACATCCAAAATGACACAAGATATTTGATATCATCCCTTTTTCCCATTCCCTGGTTATCCGCCTTCACCCCATCTTCCCACTGCCTCAACATGGATAGAGTTTCTCTTGTCCTCACCTATCACGACCCCATGAGCCTCTGCATTCAGCACATCATTCTCTGTAACTTCTGCCATCTTCAATGGGATCCCACCACCAAATACACCTTTATCTCCCCTCACTCACCACTCTCTGCAGGCATCGTTCCCTCCATGATTCTGTTGTCCAATTGTCCTTCCCACTAATCTCCCTCCTGGCACTTATCCCTGCAAGCACAAGTAGTGCTACACCTGCCCGTTCACCTCCTCCCTCACCTCCAAACAGTCCTTTCCAGCTGAGGCAACACTTCACCTGTGGATCTGTTGGGGTTGCCTACAGTATCTGGTGCTCCAGATGTGGTGTCCTCTACATTGGTGAGACATTACTTAGACTGGGGGGGGGGGGGCCACTTTGTTGAGCACCTTCACTCCATCCGCAACAAGAAGGATTCCCTCGTGTCCAATCATTTTAACTCCAATCCCCATTCCCACTCCAACATGTCAGTCCAAGGCCTCCTCTACTTCCACAGTAAGGCCATTCCCAGGTTGGTGGAGCAACTCCTCATACTCCATCTGGGTAGCCTCCAACCTGATGGCACGAACATCAAATTAACATTCAGTAAAACTTCCCCCTTCCCATTCCATCATCTTCTATTCCGTACTCCAGCTCTCTTCTTACCTCTTCTGCCTATGAGCTCCCCCTGGTGCCCCTCCTCCTTCCTATTCTCCCATGGTCCACACTCCTCTCCTATCAGCTTACTTCTTCTTCTTCACCCCTTTAGCTTTTCCTCCTATCACCTCCCAGCTTCTTACTTCATTCCCCCTTCCACCCACCTGGCTTCAACTATTACCTTTTAGCACGTACTCCTTCCCTTCTTCTTATTCTGGCTTCATCCCCCTTACTTCCCAGTCCTGATGAAGGGTCTCAGCCCAAAATCTTGCCTCTTTTTTCATCTCCATAGATGCTACCTGACCTGCTGAGTTCCTCCAGCATTTGGTTAGTTTTTTTCCTTTCTTTGGAAGATGCATTTGTCTTTTTCAGAATAACCTGCAATTTATTCCCAGAGTGAATGAATTGCATTTGCAATTTATTCCTAGAACCCCGGGATGCTGGGCTTTGAAAAAGGCGTACAGTCTTCCAGAGTCATGGCTGAGAAGCTCAGTCCCACTTCAACACTGTGGCAGTCTCTCAGACTCAAGGTTCGATCAAGCATTTCTTCATCCGTACTGTCCCTGAGGGTGTGACAGTATCACATTATAGATTAAGAAACAGCACCACCATCCCCCAGAAAGGTTCTTGAGGATGATCCCGAGAAAGAAAGGGAGAAAGAGTGAAGAGCTGGCTTTTCTTTGCTTCATTATCTGAAATTAATTTTCACCATCCTTTCTACCCTCATGTACACACACACACACACACACACACACACACACGCACGCGCATACACACACACACACACGCACGCGCATACACACACACACACACACACGCGCACGCGCGCACACACACACACACACACACACACACACACACACACACGCGCACGCGCACACACACACCTGTAACTAATAAAGTGGCCACTGAGTGCGTGTTCATGATCTTTTGCCGCTGTAGCCCATCCACTTCAAATTTTGACGTGTTGTGATTTCAGAGATGCTCTTCTGCACACCACTGTTGTAATGTGTGGCTATTTGAGTTACTGGCACCTTCTTGTCAACCCGAACCAGTCTGGCCATTCTCCCCTGACCTCTCTCATTAACAAGGTGTTTTTGTCCACAGGCGCTGGTCACTGGATATTTTTGCTTTTTGCCCCGTTCTCTGGACACTCTAATGACGGTTGTGCATGAAAATCCCAGGAGGTCAGTAGTCTCTGAGATGCTCATGCCATCCTGTTTGGGACAAACAATTATTTCACAGTCAGTCACTTTTTTCCCTCTTCTGATGTTTAGTCTGAACAACCACTAAACTTCTTGATCATGTCTGCATGGTCTTATGCATTGAGTTGTTGTCACATGATTGGCTGATTGGATATTTGCATTAATGAGCAGATGTGCAGATGTTAACCTTATAAGGTGACCACTGACAGTAGATCTGATGAAGGACCACAGACCTGGAGTCTTAACTGTTCCTCTTTTCACTGATGCAGCCTGACCTGCCGAGCTTTTCTAGAATTTTCCATTTTTATTTCGGATTTCCAGCATCTGTGTGTCTTTTTCACTATTTTCATTTACCGAAGATAACGTTAGTGAGCCTAACCTAAATGTCACGTCTGAGGAGACATTCCTATTCCTAATAAAGCTCTCCATTCTTATTATATCTGCTCATCCTAAAGGGAATTTGAATTAAAAAGTCTAAGAAAATTCATGAACAGCTTCAGGGGAAATAGACAATTATTGTAATGTTCAAACTCGAAATGCATTATCAGAGCATACTCTTGAAATATAAAAAGATTTCATAGTGCACACAACCTCGCTGAAACCTTAACCTCTTCCCCTTTGTGTTATTCCCTTTAGCTCTGAAACATCGTTACATTGTTAGATTTAACAGATTTTGTGATTCTGGTAATTGCATTTTACAATATAGAAACAGGCCATTCAGTCCAACAGGTCACTGATAGTGTTTATACTACACGTGGGCCATTTACAATTTTGACTTACAGAATCGAAGAGCACTACAGCACAGAACAGGTCTTTCTGTCCATCTAGTCCATGCCAAACTGTACATAGTCCTATTGACTTGCGCCTGGACTTACCCCATCCATCTACTTATTCAAATCTCTCTTAAATGTTGCAATCAAACCCATGTGTACCACTTCCTCTGGTGATCCTTTCCACACTTACACCACCCTCTGAGTGAAGAAGCTCCCCCCTCAGGTCCTCCCTTAGAATTCACCTTTCAACCATTATCGTACAGTTAGAGAGCACGCAAATAAGTTCTTCCCTTTCAGAGTCTACACTGGCCATCAAACTCCCACTTACACCAATCATAGAACCATAGAACACTACAGCACAGAAAACAGGCCATTCTGCCCTTCTAGTCTGTGCCGACACTTTATTCTGCTAGTCCAATTGACCTGCACCCAGTCCATAACCCTCCAGACCTCTCCCATCCATGTATCTATCCAATTTATTCATAAAACTTAAGAGTGAGCCCGCATTTACCACGTCAGATGGCAGCTCGTTCCACACTCCCACCACTCCCTGAGTAAAGAAGTTCCCCCTAATGTTCCCCCTAAGCCTTTCCCCTTTCACCCTAAAGCCATGTCCTCTCATATTTATCTCTCCTAATCAAAGTGGCAAGACCCTACTCACAATTACTCTAGCCATACCCCTCATCATTTTGTAAACCTCTATCAAATCCCCCCTCATTCTGCTACGCTTCAAGGAATAAAGTCCTAATCTGTTCAATCTTTCCCTGTAACTCAACTCCTGAGGACCCAGCAACATCCTAGTAAATCTTCTCTGCACTCTTTCAATCTTACTGATATCTTTCCTATAGTCAGGTGACCAGAACTGCACACAATACTCCAAATTTGGCCTCACCAATGTCTCATACAACCTCACCATAACATCTCTCATACAACCTCACCATAACATCCCAACTCCTATACTCAGTACTTTGATTTATGAATGCCAGGATGCCAAAAGCCTTCTTTACTACACTGTCTACCTGTGACGCCACTTTCAGTGAATTATGTATCTGAACTCCCAGATCCCTTTGTTCCTCCACACTCCTCAGTGCCCTACCATTTACTGTGTGTGCCCTACCTTGATTTGTCCTTCCAAAATGCAACACCACACACTTGTGACACAATCTGACACCTGCTCATTCTCAACAACTCCCTCAGTCTCTGCTACTCACCCGCACGCCAAGAGCAACTTACCGTGACAAATTAAAACGTCTACCAACCATTGGGACTTGAGAGGAAACCAGTGGCCCCGGAGGAGGCCCACATGGTCATGGGAGAATCTGCTAAATCCCACAGTGGTAGCATTTTTAGATCAGGATTGAACTCAGGTCATTTGAATTGTGAGGCAGAGGCTTTACTAACTGTGTTATCAATATGTCTTTCTATTCTTTTCATCTGTGAAACCATGTCTTATTTGCCTCAGCATTAACTTGTACATACATCTCATCCTTGCTGTAAGCTTGCCAGGGCTTGACTGCTCCAGAAGCCATCACAGATTCGGTCTAATCCTCAGCCAAAAAGGAGGGTTATTTGGGAGCCCTGACGCTATCCTGGCAAAACCCATAATTAGACAAAAGAGTGGCTAGCAAATTAACCTATGGCATTATGATTACCAAGCACTCCACCGTCAACAATGCTGGGATCACCACTGACCATAAATTTAGTTGGATCAGCCACTGAAATACAATTGCAATAAAAGCAAGTCAGAGGTTAAGTATCCGGCACTGAGCGATTCTTTTGAAACCTAAAGAGTTTACACCGTCTGCAATGCACTCTTCAAGAAAATGATCCACTGTCTGGGCCTTGCCCTCTTCTCATTGCCGCTATCAGGCAGGAGGGCCAGGAGCCTGAAGATCCACACCTCAAGGTTCAACCGCAGATCTTCTGCAATGCTCTCAGGTTCTCGAACTGACCTGAAAAACATGACTTCTACTTTTGACTGTATTTCCATCAACTTGTTATAATGAAGGGTCTTGGCCCGAAACGTCAACCATGGCCTTTTCCACAGATGCTACCTGGCCTGCTGAGTTCCTCCAGCATTTTGTGTGTGTTGCTTTGGATTTTGTTTTGTTTGTAATGAGTTATTTTTGTTTACTTTATCTTGTGAGATATATATAATTTTTGGTGGGGTTTGGCCTTACGTAAATTAATGTTTACATCTATGTTACACACTCTGCTGCTGCTGGTGCTGCAGGAAGCTAATTCTCATTGAGCTTATACCTTGGTAATGTGGTAATGTACTGTCTGTCCATAACTATAAACTTGAAATTAAGCTTGATGAAATACCTAGCTCTTTCCTGGATGAGTTCAGTTCCAACAACACTCAAGAGGTTCTACACCACTGAGTACAAATCAGCCACTTGGTCTTCACCTAGACCACTTATTCGACTAGTTGTGCACCTTAGCTTCAGTGGGTATCACCTAAAAATGGCAGATGTTCACCAAGAATGCAATGAGAGCACTTCCCAAACTCATGACCCCTAGCACCAGCTTAAAGAGTGCAGATGAAAGGGATCACCACCTCCTGTCAATTCTCCTCAAGTTGTAGATGATACCGACTGGGAAATGTATCAACTAGTCCTTCTCCATTGCCAGGTCTAAGGCCTGGCACGCCCAACCCAGCATTCCTGAGGGAGAATCTGCACCAGAAAGACTGCAATATTTCAAAGTCACAGCTCACTACCACCTTGCAGGTTATACAATAAGTGCTGCCCTTGCCAATGACAACCGTACACGCTGAAAGGTGAATAAATAAAAAGAACAAAATTTAACACCAGGCTGATAAGTCAATACCAGGGAGAGCAAAAATAACTTAATGAAAGAGGTGGATTTTAAGGTGGATTTCTTCAGCCAGAGGTGATGAATCTGCGGAAATCATTGTCACAGACAGCTGTGGAAGCTAAATCATTGGGTATTTTTAAAGCAGAGGTTGACAGTTTCTTGATTAGTGATGACGCCAAAGGTTATGGGAAGAAGGCAGGAGAATGGGGTTGAGAGGGGTAATAAATAAATGGGGGGGGTGGGCAGACTCAATGGGCCAAATGGCCCAATTCTACTCCCATGTTTGTTTTATGATCTTATGGTCTAAGGAAATACCAATGCCAAGAGTGAAGCAAAAGAATATCAAGAATATTTTTGAGTTCTAAGTTAGAGATGGAAATCTCAGGGTTAATGGGTTAGAGATTGTCCTCTGAGATGGGAAGAGATGAGATGATGGAAATTACTGATGAGAAACCTGGGTACTCTATAACTCTGGCATTGTTGAATTCCTAATCAAAGGTAGGCCAGTGCCTAGAGCGCTGAGAGGTATGAAGGGGCTAGTTAGGCCACCGGAACAGGAGTGATGGTGAGATCCAAATGTTAACCATATGGAAGATAAAGCAGTGTTGCCGTGTATTGATCTCCAAAGCATGGGATCATGGGAACTGCTGCCCTTCTCAGTTAGGCCTTGATTTTCAGCGAGGAAACTTTGGGTAAATTTAATCCCAGCTCAGTGCTTTAGGCAGCAGAAGGAGGTATCCAGGAATAGTGTTAATCCCTATGAATCCTTTTCTGTTAATCCCTATATTTGAAACAGCAAATGGCAAATATAATTCAGTGTGATTTCACTGAATGAACATGCCATGGCTTATGATGGCAATCACAATGTTGTGAGTTCCAGTCCCATTCGAGAGCTTTCAGCACCAAGACCAGACTGATAATCCAGGGCATGATTTAGGGAGTGTGGGACTGCTGAAAGTCCCATCTATCAGGCAATTGTTAAAATCTAGGCCCAGTCTTCCCCTTAGCTAGAGGTTAGAGATGCCATAACATGACTTCAAAGAAGAGGAGTGGAGCCCTCCCAACCTTCTAACTATTCTCACAACGAACATCAAAAGCAAGCATATCAATATTATCTCTTTACTCTCAGCCACATCCTGACACCTATTTTGTAGCCCACAGTCTAGACTAGGTCCCATACTCTGCTCCCTAAGTTCACACCCTGGACTGACCTTGCGAAGGCAGGTAGGCACTGTATTCTTCTGATGTGTCCAGAACTAAGGGAGACACAGTAGCACAGGAAGGAGCCACGGTCATGAAAAGGCTAGCCAAACACTTTACAGCGCCAGCCATTACCTATCAGAGTTCAATCCCGCCACTGTCTATCAGGTGTTTGTACTTTGCCCTGTTACCACGTGGGCTTCCTCCAGTTGCTCTGGTTTCCTCCCACAGTCCAAAGAAACACAGGTTAGGGTTTGGGTTAGTAAGTTGTGGGAGTGCTATACTGATACTGGAAGCATGGCAGCACTTCCACTCTGCCCCCAGCACATCCTCAGACCGTGCTGTTTGTTAATGCTGACAATATCTCAATGTGCGTATATTCCGGTGACGAGAAAATCTGCAGATGCTGGAAATCTAAGCAACAATCACAAATTGTGGGAGGAACTCAACAGGCCAGGCAGCATCTATGGAGAAGAGTACAGTCGACCTTTCATCAGGATTAGAGAAAAAAAGATGAGGTGTTAGAGCAAGAAAATGGGGGGGGGGGGAGAAAGAGGTGCAAGGTGGTAGGTGATAGGTGAAACCGGGAGACGGGTAAGAGGGCTAGGAAGCTGATGGGTGAAAGAGATAAAGGGCTGGAGAAGAGGGAATCTGATAGGAGAGGATAGAAGATAGAAGAAAAGGAAGGGGTAGGAGCACCAGAGGGAGGTAATGGGCAGGTAAGAAGATAAGGTGAGAGAAGGAAACGGGAATGGGAAAGGTGACGTGGGGGAGGGGTGGGAGGCATTTACTGGAAGTTCGAGAAATCAATGCTCATGCTATCAGCCCAAGTGCAGCCTGGCCTGCTGAGTTCCTCTAGCATTTAGTGTATGCTGTATATATTACAGTATTTCAATGTACATGTGAAAACAAAGCTAATCTTTTGATCTTTAATCTTCTATATATATTAAGTAGAAGTCTTACAACAGTGAATACATTCTGAAATACTTTTTTAACTGTCAAGCTTTTGAGGACATCTTGAGATCATAAATAATTTTTTTCCTTTCAGTATATGTTGCCAACACAGTCAGCCTATGAGTTGTAGGTGGGGCTCAATGAACTGCCCATTATACAGCAAGATAAATTTGCTCAGTAAACAGTCTACTTATAGAGCAAAGGAAACCAGCTACAGCAAGTCCAATATTAGTTATGTAATCACAGCAACAGCACGAAACTTGAGGTTCCCAGGTGTACAGGAGAATTGTCAATGCCCTTTTCAGGGCATGTTCCAATCATTTTTAAAGCACAAAATAAACTTTTTATCAAATACTTAAACTCTATGTTGCCATTCTTGCAGGTATGTACATGGTAAAGAACAAAATCCAATAGAATTTACAAGAACTAAGACTGACAAAGAACCAACGTTTAAAGAATACAAACTGTGTAGATAGAAAAATAACACTGAGAACATGAGTTGTAAAAAGTTGTGAACCCCCAAACCTGGAGGATCAGCGGACCACTCTTAGTCTGGCCTTTACCCTTTGACCTGTTTGGCATGGGTGACCCTAACAAGAGCCGAAGCATAAAGTCCTGACTCCTGCCAATGTAGCTCTCCAGGTCATTGAGGCACACAGGCATCCAAACCCAATGACAAGGTTGTGGTCCTCTTGGAAAGAAAGCAAGAAGTATTTTCACCAAAGTGGTCTTTCTATAAGACTATTGTAGTTCTTTAAGAAGTGGTAAGATTTATCTTTGGTGATAAAAGATATTGAGTGATGTGGAAAAAGTTAAGTAGGTAGACCTGACACTAATCTAGTTCAGACTAATAACTTCTGTTTATTCCCAGAGTCACAAATGATGCAATTAGGAGCAGAAAGCAAACTGCTAAAGGAATTCAGAGGGTCAGGCAGCATCTGTGAAGACAACGGGACCTTGATGGGCATCGTCCTGATGCAATATCTCCACCCTGAAACATCAACCATTCCTTTGTCTCCACAGATGTTGCTTGACCCGCTGAATTTCTCCAGCAGTTTGTTTTCTTACTTCCTAGATGCCTTCATGTAATTATGATACATAGTTATAAAAATAGCAATGATCAAGTTCAACATCACTTCCCTGAAATTCTTAATGAGAACCAAGTTTCAACATTTTCACTGGAAGTAAATGAACTATGTGGAGTTGTGTGGTCCTGCACTGGGTCAAATATCCAGCAACCCTGAACCCAGAGTGATGGGATGAAGAGTTCCACCCTGATAGAGATTTGCTAGTACCCTTATCAACTTTCATCCCTAAGGATCATTTATTGAGATAAAAAGAGACCTGATTACAGCATGCTGGGTGGAGCAGTTTATTGCGAATTGCCTTTTTCATCTCTGGTCCAAGCACAACTCACACAGATGGGTGAAACTCCCATCTCTGTCATGGGGATTTGGATCACTGTGTGACTTGGAATCATGCCTTCTCATATCTGACACATAGGATCAAACAACAGAACTGTGTGGTGGAGCTCATGCACACGAGTTCTGGAGAAATGAGTCTGCCAGGATGGCATTAGTAGGGTACAAAGTAACCAGGAAGGCTTTGAGATTGCCATTACAAATGAGCGAAACTGGGTTTTCTTACTGTATAATAGAGCATGTTGAATGATTTAAGTTCAAAGTAAATTTTATTATAAAGGTACATATATTGTGTGTCACCATACTGTATGTCAATTCAATTTCTTGTGGGCATACTCAACAAATCTAATGAATTATAACAGAATCAATGAAAGACCACCCAACTAGGGTGTTCAACCAGAGAGCAAAAGACAACAAGATGTGTGCATGCAAAATGGAGAAACTATAATATAAAAATAAGCAATAAATATTGAGAACAAGGGAAGAGATGAATTTAAATGCTGGGCCAGATGGACTGAAAAGGCAAGGTTTTGGGACCGGAGGCGAGGGTGGAGCTGGTTCTGCTCTGTGATGTTTTACTCCTTTGTTCCTGGTGCTGACGCTGTGCCGTGCCCTGGTCACTGTGGGCTTAGTGTCCATGAGCTACGCAGCGATTTGCCTCTGTGTGATGGACTGAAGCTGAGAGTACAGGCCCACTGACTGCTCCCGGCTTAGGGTTTATGGACTCAATTTCATTCTGAGTGCTGACACTTGCTTTATTGTTTGCATGATTTGATTTCATTTGTTTTTTATTCTCTCTAGACATTGGGTGTCCGTCTTTTTTTAAACTGGGCTCTTTCGGGTTTCTTGTTTAGTGGCTACCTGTTAGACAGACAAATCTCAAGGTTGTATAATTTACACATACTTTGATAATAAATGTAATTTGAACTTGAACTTCTTGAACTTTGAAGAGTCCTTGAAAATGAGCCCATTGGTGTGGGGACATTTCAATGATGGGGCACGTGAAGTTCCCACAACCAATGGACTCACTTTCAAGGACTCTTCATCTCATGTCCTCAATACTTAATTCTTATTTATAATTTTGTTTCTTCTATTGGCATTTTCACAATTTGTTGTCTTCTGCACTCTGGTTGAATGGGCAGCCTTTCATGGATTCTGTTACGGTAGGTGTTCACTGACATGGATTCTTGTAGAGTATGAGGGATAAATAGTTTCCATAAACATCCATCGGCAACAAGGAGGCATGACCCTGATGGCATAAACACTGAGTTCTCTAACCTCCGTTAATGCCCCTCCTCCCCTTCTTATCCCATCCCTGATATATTTAGCTTTTATCCCCCCTCCTCCTTTTTTTTCTCTCTTTCTGTCCATCACTCTGCCTGTTCTCCATCTCCCTCTGGTGTTCCCCTTTCCCCCTTCCTTTCTCCCTGGGCCTCGCGTCCCATGATTCTTTCCCTTCTCTCGCTCTGTATCTCTTTTGCCAATCACCTTTCTGGCTCTCAGCTTCACCCCACCCCCTCCGGTCTTCTATCATTTTGCATTTTCCCCTCCCCCTCCTACTTTCATATCTCTTACTATCTTTCCTTTCAGTTAGTCCTAACGAAGTGTCTCAGCCCGAAATGTCAATAGTGCTTCTCCCTATAGATGCTGCCTGGCCTGCTGTGTTCCACCAGCATTTTGTGGGTGTTGGTAGAGACTTGATAACTGGCAGAAAAACTATTGGATGGGAGATGAAGGGAAGGATTTTACACAGTGAATTGTTTGCATCTGGAGTGCACCATCTGGAAGGGGACGTTCAATAGTAACTCCACACACTATATGTTGCAAGAATTGACTTGGTTACAGTCCATGTAGTCTTTAAAGCAGCAGTCATATACCATGGAGATAAAATGCTATGCTTAACCCACCTAAAGTGGCAAATTGGACAGCTCATTCAAAGGACAGTATATTCATAATGGGCCAAATGTCTTCCTTCTCCAATGAAAGATTAAACCTTTTACTGGTGGCATGAGTGCTCCCTGATTTTTGACTTGACAAAGAGAACACAGAACAAACAGATCCAAACACTGAGCAGCAGTTACAACTGTGAGGGGAGGCACTGCACAGTTATGAGCTAGACTGAGAGATCTCGGACTGTTACTTATACAATCATCAATGTAGAGTAACAGACATACGTAGTTTGTCTTATCTGAAAACAGGAAACAGATGCTTGCAGAGGAAAGGATGCAGATGTTGCAAGAATTATTTTCTGTTACAGTCCACGTAGTATTAATCTTCGAAGCAGCAGTTATACCCTGAACCTCAGGCTATTTGTGGAAGTGATGCTATCCCCAGCACCTCCTCTGCTGTGCCTCAGTGACCTTAACAACCTCAGCACTACAGGGAAGGTCTGCACAGCGTGAGCCACAATTGGAGAATGATTCAGAGTATTAATGTCCAATTTGAATACCAAGCTGAAGATGTGAGGTTGGCACAGAATGGAAATTAATTCCTTTAGTAGGAGTTTGCTTGTCGAGTGGCAGTTTTCAGCCAGCTGAATATTTGGTCTTTCGTTCATCTGCAGTTACCCATTATGGTTTCAGATCTCCTTTTGAGAAGGAAGTATTTGCATTCATTTACATGGCGCCTTTTCACAACCGTGCGTCAGCCCAAAGAGCTTTGCAGCTCACGAAACATCCTTCAAATGTGGTAGAATAGTCTATATGACCGACCAGGTGCAAAGCAAGCTCCCACAAACAGTAAGGTGGCGGTGACCAAATAGTCTGGTTTTAGTGAGGTTTATTGACCAAGGTGTGACAGGGAGTATCTTTCTTCATGGGTATTGCTTACATCCACCTAATAAAAGATAGAAAAGGGCGATTATAAATTGCAGCACTGTGTCTGAGTTAGTTGTGCTGAGAGTGAGTGTGGGTTTGTGGGTGCATTCAGAAAGGTGAAAAAAAACTTATAACTATTCAAACTCCCTCGGTACTTGACTGTAGGTGTTGACTTTCCCACCACATTAAGGAGCAAGGGGTACAACGTCAGCTCTCTTGCCTTGAGCATTACATCTCCCACCTCCCTCACACACCCCCTTCAAGCAATAGATCTGAACAGGCTGCAGTTACTGTGTTAAGGAAAATTTCTTAAAGGAAAAGTTCTAAATGGCAATAAAGGGATCCAAGACCCTTTCTCTAGGCTGCCAATTGTTGTTCCCAATTATGATGCCTAAGGAGGTGAAATGTCTCCTAACTCTCAATCCCCTACCTCTGGCACCATTAATCAATTGGCAATCAGTTGTTGTCCTGCTTGTGCCTTCTGTTTTGGTTAGGAATGCACTAATGGGCATACAAGAAGCCCAGTAGCAACTCTCAAAAAAATGTAAATTTTCCTTTCAAAATGATACTTAATAAAATTTCATTATCTTTATTCACTCTACCAAGCAAGTCAACTCATTCACTTACCACGTGCCAAAGTCACTAAAGGTCATAATGTCAAACAGCATTGTAACAGATCCTGTGACTCAACTGGTCCTTGCTGGCCAAGACATTCATCCAAGCTAGTGCCATTTGCCCATGTCCCTCTAAACCATTCCTATCCATGTTCCTGTCCAAGCACAGTACATTTCAAATGATGGTAAGCTAAGGGCTTCTCATTCTACCACCTTCTGGGTGAAAAAGTTTCATCTTAGGCTCCTACTAAATCTCTCCCATCTCATCTTAACCCCATGTTCTCTAGTTCTTGATCCTCCAGCCCTGGGAAAAAAAGCCGTGCATACTCTCTCTATGTCTTTATCCATGTCTCATGTTGTTGTATACACTTCTACGAGCTCATCTCACCTTCTTCTATTCCTCATTGTAAAAAGTCCCAACTTCATCTACGTCTCTCCATAATCAAGTCCCTCAAATCCTGGCAACATCCTCGCAAATCTCCTCTGCAATCTTAATGATATCCTCCCAACAGCTGGGTGACCAAAACCGAACACAGTATTAAAATACTAAGGTTTAATTCCCAAATCTTATTAAAATGTTTGACAGGTTCATAAATAGGGCCCAGCCTCCCTTAAGCAAGAGTAGATTTTTATTTCACAAATATACTTAATTCATAATCACACATACAGGAAATACAATTGACAGCTGCCCTTCCAGTCCACGCATTCTCCTGCAATGTGTCATTATCACCCACACTTCCTCCCGAAACAATGCAACCATGAAGAGGCTGCTACATAGAAGTTTCAGTGTCCATTGGTGGCAGAACCCTAGATTGTGATCCATCCTCATGAAGCCTCAGCGATGGTTGCAAGTAATTGGAACCAAGAATGGAAAAGGCTATAGAAAGTAATGGACACGGCCCAGTCCATCACGGGCAATAGTTCTCCCCAGCGATTAATATATTTACATGGAGCGCTGCCACAAGAAAGCAGCATCCATTATCGAAGACCCTCACCATCTAGACCATGCCTCTTTTTGCTGCTACCATTGGGAAGAAGGTACAGAAGCCTTAGGTCCCACACCAACAGGTTCAGGAACGGTTATTACCCTTCAACCATCGGGCTCCTGAAGTGGCGTGGGCCACTCACCACCTCTCTGAACTGGTTCTTTGACCTACAAAACTCACTTTCAAGAACTCTTTATAACACAGACAAAACTGTCACGGAAACAGCAATGAAAGATCCTTCTACATATGAGTGGTATGATATTCCAGAGTTTCCACCGGGAAATTATCTGACAGGCGCTAAACTGGGAGGAAGCTACTGACATGATGATGGAAGCCATAAATGCCGCTGAAGATGTAGGACCTTCATTGCTGCCCTAAATGCCAGTGCAAGAAAGACCTCTTGCCTTCCCTCTTTGAATTCCTAATTGCATCATAAAAATATAAAAATATATAAACGATAAAGGTTTTCCAACATGCTGAGCTCTCTGGTCAAACAATAAATTCTCTCAGGCAGATCTGTGCCTTCAGCTTCGGTAGAGTATGTATACAGCTGACTGCAGAGGTACAATTCCACTGGGGGATTTGTCCTCCACCATGTCATCACATTCTGTTATTCTCTTGAAGGGTGTTGGACCTGAAACTTTTTCTGTTTCTCTTTCCAATAATGCTGTCTGACAAGCACTTTGTTTTTTTTAGAGTACCAGCATCAGCAGGTTTTAAATTTCCGTGTGTTATGTCCTTAATAATCCTCATGAGTATTTATTTGATTTGCTGCTTCACAGCTCTTGAACCCTATTTTGCATTCTCCTGATCATTCCCATGATGTTTTCCCTGCTCTCACTTCTCCTGAAGTCCCTTCCTCAGACTCTGCTTCTGTTTATGTTTATTTTGTAATGTCCTCCTCCCGCCATCAATCCTATTTCCTCCTCCTGACATCCACCTTCCCTCTGTTACCTCTTTGGTCCTGTGACAGCCAATACGGGACCGGGCAGTACAGTCGGGTAGCGATTAGTGCAACACTTCACAGTTCTAGTGATCACCAACTGGGTTCAGTCTGGCCGCTGTCTATACGGAGTTTGTATGTTCTTCCCATGACCATGTAGTTTTCATCTGAGTACACCAGTTTCCTCCCACATTACAAAGGGCCCCCTCAAAATGAATGCTGTCATTGTATTTGCCTTACTAATACCACAATCTGCAAGTTAACTTTCAGGGAATCCTGCACAAGGACTCCCAAGTCCCTTGGTAACTCCAGTTTTTGAATTTGCTCCTAGCCTATGCCTTTATGTCTTCTATCTCCCCAAGCTGTATTCCATCTGCGCAACACACAAAATGTGGGAGGAACTCAGCAGGCCAGGCAGCATCTATGGGAAAGCACAGTCGACGTTTCGGGCCAAACCCCTTCCGCAGGAATGGAGAAGAAAAAGCTGAGGAGGTTTTAAATTTGTGTGTGCTGCTCAGATTTGCAGCATCTGCGGATTTTCTATTGTTTGTGACTGTATTCCATCTGCCGCTTCTTTGCTCATTCTCCTTCTACAGACTCCTTACTTCCTCAATGTTACCTGCTCCTCCACCTGTCTTAACGGTGACGTAGTTCATGGTCCATTCAGAAATCTGATGGCGGAGGGGAAGCTGCTGTTCAGGCTTATTCCTCCTCCCTGATGGTAGTAATGGGCTGAGGGCATGTCCCAGGTGTTGCTGATCCTTAATGTTGGATGCTGCCCTCTTGAGACACCACTTCTCGAAGCTGCAACCTTTGGGATAGGGGAGAAACTGTGCAGTCATGGGGAGAACATGTGAACCCCACACAGATACCACCCGAGGTCAGGATTGAACCCGGCTCGCTGAAGCTGTGAGGCAGCAGCTTTACTAACTGCCACTCTGCTGCCCCACTGCTGTCCACCTCCAACCCCCACGATACATTCACATTCAGATTTATCACGTTTATGGAAACATGCATCATTTTCACTAACAACCAAAATGATCTCAGAATGTGCCGGGGGGGGGGGGGAGGGGGCAGCCCGCAAATGTCACCAAACATTTCAGAACCAACGTAGAATGCCCACAGTGCTCGGCAGAACAACACAGAACACAACAAATGACAAAAAGAACAACAGCAAAATAAGCCCCTAACCTACACACACACACACATACACTCTCTCTCTCTCTCTCTCTCTCTCTCACTCTCTCACTCTCTCTCACTCTCACTCTCTCTCTCTTGCTCTCTCTCTCACTCTCTCACTCTCACTCTCTCTCACTCTCTCTCTCTCTTGCTCTCTCTCACTCTCTCACTCTCTTTCACTCTCTCTCACTCTCGCTCTCTCTCACTCACTCACTCTCTCTCACTCTCACTCTCTCTCTCTCTCTTGCTCTCTCTCTCACTCTCTCCCACTCTCTCTCACTCTCTCTCACTCTCTCTCACTCTCGCTCTCTCTCACTCACTCTCTCACTCCCACTCTCTCTCTCTCTCTCACTCTCTCTCACTCTCACTCTCTCACTCTCACTCTCACTCTCACTCTCTCACTCCCACTCTCTCTCTCACTCTCTCTCATGCCAGAACAGGCGCTTGGGTCTCCGATCTCCTGTCTCCAGGCTTCAGTCATCACCCTTCGACTTCCAGACTTCTGACCGAACTTTGGGATTGATCTTTGGTGTCAGCCTCCAGAGTAGCTGTTGACAGGATCCCAAACTCCAGGCTTGATCTCTGGGCTTGCCAGCTGACCAGCCCCTGTGCCTTCTGCTCACATAAACATCCAATCCCCGAGAACCATCAAGCCGGGGCAGCCTGGATGTTCTTCGACCCCCCGTGCACACCGACCTTCGAGTGTTTTATGGAGGCCTGGGTTCTGGATGTCCTTTATTGCTTATCCATTTTGCCGGACTCTGGATAGAGGGCGCAAAATTGAAGCCCAGGCTGTAAAGGTCTTTCATCACCTGTCCATATCGCTAGATTTTGAACTAGACTCCACCCACATCCATGACACAAATCCCTAACCTGGTCCTAACTCCCTCTCTGTCCCCAAAACCATCCCTACAAATTTATAAATAACTAAGTTTGAGCCACAGTCTTGATGGAGATCATTGCCTGGAACTTCAAGCTCGGTCCTTTCTATCTTGCCCTCTCCATGACCCACCCATCAATCCCTTCCACCACCTGCAGTATACTAACACAACACTGCTGCCTCTGTTGAAGAAATGCTTTTGTTCTTGCTCTCTTTGCAAAAGATCAGCACTGCCAACACCGGCACGAAATTGGTACAAGTCCCGCCTCCTTTTCTTATGTTTGTTTTCTAGGCAGACCTTAAATATCAACAAACACAAGCGCCAATTCAGCTCTCAAGGTCAAAGTCATGGTCACCTTTGCTCTCAGAACCTTGCCCCAGGATGTTTGCTGGCTGCTAATGTACCTCATCTAATGCAGGATTGCTCAGTTCTGCATTCTAATCGGCAGAGTGGGAACCTTTTAATTTTTGATAAGTGTGTCTTTTTTGACTGCAGCTGGATGAATTGCTGGATGGCAGTTCTGCAAGTGTTCAGAGAAGTCCTACTGATGCGCTTAGAGACTCCTTGCTGGCAGCCACCTCTTTTGTCAGTTTCCATGTTCTGACTCAGACTGGTCTGGTGGATGTGGAACCACTCGTCTTTCTGCAAGATTCTTCTTTTCTGCTATTACCAGCCAATTAGATTTGAAGAGGAACTTGTTGAATCCACTTAGGGTGTGGTGATGGGTTTCTGGTTTTAGTCTGTTTTCTTGAGGTTCGTTTGGCAAAGAGTTGAGCCGCACTGTGCCTATGACTGAAAGGGAGACCTGACCCTTTAAATAATGCTCACCTTGAGTCTAATTAAATCCTGGTGTTTCTCAGAGTTAACAGTGCCAGACTTGCTTCAAACTAATGTGGCTGGAAATATTGATAGAACTTAATTTTGTGCATTGATCTACCACTGATAAAATTTATTTGAGCTGGGCGCTCATAAAACAGTGCACAAAAACCTCACACCAGAATGTCATACCTCTGATGCTCTAGCAATCCAAAGGATTCAAGGTACGTTTATTATTAAAGTATGTAAATTATGTAAAGTATGTACACAACCCTGACATTCGTCCTCTCCACAGACAGCCACGAAACAAAGAAAACCATGGAACCAGTTCAAAGAGAAACACTTCAACCCCCTCACGCACAAAAAACAAATGGCAACAAGAACATCAACCTCCCCTCGCGCTAAAAACAAATCGTGCAAACGGCAGAAAACACAGGAAATAAAACACAAATCGCAAGACTCCACATTCAGTGTTCATTATCTGCCGACTGTCCCGATTCAAAGTTGCCCAAAGTAGTGACAGAAAAGGGAGCAAACAGAAACTCCAGTCCTATCCACAAGCCGCCGACCCAGAACTTCGGGGCCATACTCCAACAGCGTTGAGGGAGAGAGAAAGACCATTTGAATACAGGGGCCTTCCATCAGGAGAAGCGAGTGAGAGGGAGGGACGGGCTGCCATACGCAGGCATCTTCCTCCGGCAACAGTGATCGCAAGGCTAGTCAACGGCACTGAACACTCACTCTCCTTGATGTTTTTAATCGTCCTCGACAGTTTAATCAGTAAGATTGGCGAGAAATGGAGTCACTCATGGGCTCGTGCCGCACGTCTAAGCTTCTTGGCCTCAAGGCCGCTCGCCTCCCAGAGCTTTTTCGGAGACAGCAAAGCGCCAGGTCACTCAATTGGCCCAAAAACACACCATTAAACTGTAGATCCCAGGCTCCAACAGCACCAGGACCACACTTAAAAGAAAAAGAAGATGTAAAAGAAGTGAGAGAGACAAGTTCTTCCAAAGTCAAGAATGAGGCATAAAGCTTGTTGCTTACAGCGGTTTTATTAAATGTTACAAAAGCAGAAAACAAGCAAGAAAGTAGAGCTGATTAAGCAAAAAAAAAAGCAGTCCCAGTCATCTCATACTTAAATTAGGGATAATACAAATTCCGGTGATAACAATTAGCCTATGAAATAGCCGGATTTAAATAGTACAACACCTGCTACTGAAAACTAAGAAGTTTCTAGAAAAGTACTGAAGCAACCGTACCATAGTTACTGGAAATTTGACTAAATAATTACATGAATGTAGGTGATTATATAAAAATACAAGCCAGCTCAGGAAAATTAAACTACAAAAAAAACTATTCTACACACCAATCCAACACCTCTAATGAATAATATTAACTCACTGATTGGCTAACACAATAATAGATTCCGTTTTCATCAGTGCATTGTGGGTGTCTTGGACATGGTGCTGGTAGATTGTTATGGACATCTCTACATATAACAAGCTTCAGTCTGTCATCTCTCTTTCCTCCTTTAAAACCCACTTGGATGAACCTCCACCTCCCAGGAAATTCCCTCTTTTCACTGCTGCCATCAGGCAGGAGGTACAGGAGCCTGAAGGCCCACACGCCAAGGTTCAACAATGGTTTCCTCCCCACTGCCAGCAGGTTCTTGGACCAACCTGATGAACCCTAATTCTCCCCAGACTATATTTTCCTCAGCTTGCACTAATGCTGTTATGCTTTATGTTTGGTTATTTTGTCACACAAGTTATGTATAATTAATTTTAATTAGAACTATGTCAACTTATACTGTGTTGCTGCCACAAAACTTCCCTGGCATTTATACTCTGAGTATGTAGGTCCATGACAATCAACTTAAACTTGTTCTTGAGCTTGAGTTCACCTCCATGGTTTTTGGTTCTAGTTTTTCAAAACATATTGTTCACTCATTTCCACTTTTCACTTCTATGAAACCATTATGTAATGCAGGTCATTACTGCCGTATATCCTAGCTGCGCTGTTCTTAATAACAATCTCAGGGTGCTATGCAACCAATGCTTTATTAGAAACGTTACATTACAAATGTAGCGGTGCTGATGCCAAATTGCAGAAGCTGCTGCCAGTACCGTACTGAAGATGTGATGTAAAAGATAATGAAGAACAGATGCTGCATTATAAACGCTCCCTCAGAGAGTTTGTGAGAGAGTTGTGGATTTACAGGTGTTGATTTACCAGTCCTGGGTTTCAGATCCAAACAATAGGTGCTGTGTTACAGATGTTCTTTGCTAATGCTTTACAGATATTAGAGCTGTTGCCTTACAGATGATTTGTTACGGATGCTGCTCTGTGGGGGGGGGGGGGGCAGCACAGTAGCACAGTGGTCAGTGCAGCACTTTACAGGGTTGAATTCTCCA
The DNA here is from genome assembly GCF_030144855.1 of Hypanus sabinus. Classification (NCBI taxonomy): domain Eukaryota; kingdom Metazoa; phylum Chordata; class Chondrichthyes; order Myliobatiformes; family Dasyatidae; genus Hypanus; species Hypanus sabinus. Next base: position 22,394,295 of record NC_082730.1, on the reverse strand, counting down.
AGGGTGGCGGGGTGGAGTTACGTCTCTGCCGAAGGAGGTGGAGGGCGCTCCTTCCCTGCACTAGCCTGCAGATCACTCTTGGGCAAGGTCTCACACCCACCCAGATCAGGGTCACCTGAAGCCACAGAAGCAGGAAATAGATGGTCATATGAGCAGCTGGTGCATAACACAAGTCCTGGTTATGCGACCACTGATGCCAGGCAGACAGTCTCTGAAGGGTATTGATAATGCTTGGGGTCGCCTGACTTGTGAAGGCACTGCCCAGAAGAAGGCAACAGCAAACCACTCCTGTAGAATTTGCCAAGAACAATCATGGTCCTCGACCTCGTCATAGGACACAGCACATAATATTGATGATAATGATGTCTCCGAGGAGTTTGTACATTCTCTCCATGACTGTGTGGGGTGCTTTGGGTGCTCAAGATACCTCCCACATTCCAAAAATGTACAAGTTTTGTTAGTAAGCTGTGGGCATGTTACGTCGATGCTAGAAACATAGTGGACGCTTGCGGGCTACCCTCAGCACATCCTTGGACTGTGTTGGTCACTCATGCAAAAATATGCATATCACTGTATCTTTCACTGTTTTGATGTATGCGTGACAAATAAAGCTAATTTTCAAATCTTTATCTGTTTATCCGTGGGCTGACAGACAGACCTATCAGTGGCTTCCATTACGCAGGGTATTTTATTGGTAATATTTAGTTACCACAGATGAAGGTGGTGGGAGGGGAAGCTGTAGGAGTCTGGATTTGATCTCCAGAATTACCCAGGCAGCCAGTCAGAATCGGAATCAGGTTGAATATCACTGACATCTGTCATGAAGTTTGTTGTTTTGCAGCAGCAGTGCAGTACATCACTATAAATCACAATAAGATCTATATATATATATATAAAAAATTAATTACATTGCAAAAATAGAGGGGAAAACATTGTGAGGTGGTGTCCGTGGGTTCATTGTCCATTCAGAAATCTGATGGCAGAGGGGGAGGAAACTGCACCTAAAATGCTAGGTGTGTCTTCATACTTCTTTACCTCCTCCTTGATGGTAGAAATGAGAAGGGGGCATATCCTGTATGCTGGGGGCCCTTACTGATGGACGCCACCTTTCTTGATGTATCGCCTTTTGAAGATGTTTTCAGTGCTGGGGAGGCTGATGCCCATGGTGGAGCTGGCTGAGTTTGCAATTTTCTGCAGTTTTTTCCAACCCTGTGCAGTGTCCTCTCCACACCAGATGTGATGCAACCAGTTAGAATGTTCTCCCCGGTACATTAGTAAAGAAGTGCTCGTCTTTGATGACAAAACAAATCTCATCAAACCTCTGAAGAAATGTAGCCTTCTTTGTAATTGCATCAATATGTTGGGCCCAGGATGTTGACACTCAGGAACTTGAAACTGCTCACCTTTGTTCCTGCTGGTCCCTCGATAAGAACTGATGTATGTTCCTGCGACTTACCCTTCCTGTAGTCCATAATCAATTCCTTGGTCTTATTGAAGTTGAGTGTAAGGCTGTCTTTGCAACACCACTCAACCAGCTGATCTACCTCGCTCCTGCATGCCTCTGTCTCACCATCTGAAATTCCGCCAACAATAGTTGTGTCATCGGCAAATTTATAGATGGTGTTGAGGTGTGCCTAAACACACAGTCATGGGTGTGCGGAGAGTAGAGCAGTGGGATAAGCAAGCGACCTTGATTGTCAGCAAGGAAGAGATATTGTTTCTGATCCACACTGATTGTGGCCTCCCAATGAGGAAGTCCAGGATCTAGTTCCCGAGGAAGGCACAGAGCTTGTTGATTAGTTCTGAAGGTATGATGGTGTTGAATGTTGGGTTGTAATCAATGAACAGAAGCCTGACGTCGATATTGCTACTGTCCAAGTTGTGCAAGGCTAAGCTGAGAGCCAGCAAGATTGTATCTGCTGTGGACCTATTGTGGCAATAGGTGAAATGCAGCAGGTCTAAGTCCTTGCTGAGGCGGTAGCTGATTCTTGTTATGACCCACCTCTAAAACCACTTCATTACAGCAGATGTGAGTGGTAACTGGGTGATAGTCACTGAGGCACCTCCACCTCCTACTGTAGCAGTATGAGATTGAAGATGTCTTTGAACACTCCTGCCAGTTGGTTGACACAGTTTTCATTGCCCTACCAGATACCCCATCGGGGACTGATGTCCTGTTTGTCATTGTTACCCAGCCTCTCCAGCCATCCTGTCCGAACAAGATTAAGCAGATCTCCTAGAGTTGGCCACAGCAGCCATCAATACCACTGAAGTCCTCGTTTTGACCTTCCCACACTAATCAAATAGCCTCCAGACATTCAAAATGCTAGATTCTAGCGGACAAATGAAAGCTGGTATTTGGATACCAGGAAGAACTTGGGCCTCTAGGAGAGGTGCAATAACATAAGATGAGAAAAAGAAGATATTAATTCTCTAGCAATTTATCCTATTTGATTTACAGATGGAATGTTTTATTTTGGTTCAGCCAGAGGTGAACACAGTGAAAGGTAGCAATGTAAGTCGCTGATATCTGTAGCACACTGTATGGGAATGTAAATACTGGTCACTGCCATTGAAAGAGTTAACTTTGCTCAGTCGCATTATTGGTAAAAGATTAGCTTTATTTGTTACGTTCAAACATAGTATGAAATGCAACACTTGTACCAACAACCAACGCGGTCCGAGGATGTACTGGGGCAGCCCACAAGTGTCACCGTGCTTCCAGCACCAACATAACGCGCTCATAGCTCACTCACCCTATCCCTAACCCATACGCTTTTGGAATGTGGGGGAAATTGGAGCTCCCAGAGGAGGCCTGGCCACATGCAAATTCCTTACAGTCTGCAGTGGGAATCGAACCCCAGTCATTTGTCTCTGGCACTGTAAAGCGTTGTGTGAACCACTACGCTACTGTGCTGCCCCCAAGGGAGATTATGAGTGTATTGGAACAGCTTATCACTGCCAATACATGTTTTAGGAGGTGGGCTTTCCAACTTTCTTTGGCCCATTTAATGCTGGTTATTCTTAATCCAGAAGTAAATAGGCACTAAATCCCCACCAAATGCTTGCTAGAAAACATCACATCAAAGTATCGACTCACCTGACTGATCCCCTGCGCCAGCAGAGCGTTTCATCTTTTCATAGTTCATCAGTCAACACTAAAAAGATCGAGGATTAACCCACTCAACACCAGAAGGTAATTCATATATCCATTAATCTGCTAGCCTGTATTAGATATACTTTGGATATTAGTGATAGAACTGCCAGAAAACCTTTCTGGCATTTAACTGGATCATGCTTGGCCTACATCACGACTCTCTCTGTACATCTTGGATCTATTATTTCTACATTATTTCTACACTCAAATCACACATTGAAGTTGCTCAGCCATGGGCAGGCACTCCAGCAATCATTTCCTGGTAGAACCATGGCAGATAGATCCAGACACAATTTTAGCTTGCGACTGAGAGTGGGGAAGTTACAGGAAGATTTTATACAGAGTGGCAGGTGCCCCAAATATGCTACCGAGGGAAGTTCAAAGTAAATTTATTATTGAACTATGTACTGTTCATGTCACCATATACTATCCTGAGATATATTTTCTTGCAGGCATTCACAGTAGATACAAAGAAGTACAATAAAATCAATGAAAAAATAACACACACAAATACTGACAATGTACAAAAGAAGACAAACCGTGCACATCATTAATTAATTAATCTGATAACATGAGTTGTAGAGTCCTTGTAAGTGAGTCCATAGCTTGCATTCAGTGATTAGTTTGGTGTCGAAGTAAGTGAAGTTATCCACCCTAGTTCAGGACCCAAATGACCTCTCTCCAGTATCGCTACTTTTACATTTCTTTTTGCACTTTTGCAAATTGCGCTGTAGGAGGCAACTTGACCCACCCAGTCTATCCATGCAAAATCCTGCAGGATTTACCATGTCCCGGATCCCTAATCTCCTCTCTCCAATTCCGGTCTATCGCAGACCTTGTTTGCACTTTTTGGTAAACTGAAACAGATATTATCCTGCAGAATAAAGAGGATTAAAGTGGAAAAGGAGGCAGAAATTATGCTTTAGTAACACAGAGAATTTGTGTTACGCTCGTAGTTGTATGTATTACTGCATTCATTATTATCACGTTCAGTAATTTCTCTGTGGCAAGCTATTTTGTTGCACCCTGGAGTATATGACCACAAACTAATCTGAACCTGAAACCCAATTTCTCAGCATTTACTCTGCACTTGTCATTGCAGTCACCAGATACAACCTATTGATCTCAGCTTTAATATCCAGGTAGATCCCCAGCTTCAATCACTCTTTTTGGAGCAGGAACTCTGAATTTCCGCTACCCTTTGCATAAAAGAATTCTTCATTAATAGAATTAGACAAACACTGTGTATGATACCAGCATCATTTCTACCTCTTCAAAATTCAAACTAAGTTTATCATCAAAGTGCATACGTATCACCATAAGCAACCCCAAGATTCATTTTCGTCGCTGTGAGTAAGTTGGAGGGGAAGTTCATCATAACTTTCTCAGCAGCCGTATCAGTATCGCTGATATAGCCAAAAGATCCACAGAAATGCATTAAAAACAATGAGGGCTGATGAGAAGATAGTACTCATTCTGTTCACAGATGGTTCATCCAAACCATCACATGGCAGCTGCACTTGAGACTGACAAGCAAGAGACATGCCATGGATGGGAACGTATCAAAATGTTCCATGTAACTGTCTCTTCTCAGCCTCTCACCACTTGAGCCAATCACAGTAAAAGCAAGAAACACAATAGAATCAATTAAAGACGACACCCAACAGGACAGGCAAGCAACCAATATGCGAAAAGCAACAAACTATGCAAATACAAAAAAGAAAGAAAAAAAACAATAATAATAATAAAACAATAAATAAGCAATAAATATCAAGAATATGAGATAGAGTCTTTGAAAATGAGTCCCTGGGTTGTGGGAACAGTCTAGTGATGGAGCAAGTGAAATTGAGTGAAGTTAACCCCTCTTGTTCAATAGCCTGATGGTTGAGGGATAATAACTGTTCCTGGACCTGGTGTTTGTGGGTCTAGAGGCTCCTGTATCTTGCTAATGGTAGCAGCGAGAAAAGAGCATGGCCTGTATGATGGAACTCCTTGATGATGGATGCTGCTTTTCAGCGACTACACTCCATATAGATGTGCTCAATGGTGGACTGGGCATATCCACTACATTTCGTAGGTTTTCCATACAAGGTGTTCCCAAACCAGGCTGTGATGAAACCTTTCAATATACCCTTCATCACATATCTGTAGAATCTAAGCACATCTATAGAAGTTTACCTCTTTATCCAATTCAACCCTCTTTATTCTGTGGGTTGGTTTCTCTTCAGTTTAACAGAGATACAAGCAAGGTCTGTGGCAGACCTCGGTAAGGGGAAGTTAGGGAAGGTGAAATCTAGAACATGGTGAGCCTTTCTGATTTCTTCTGTGGGAATTTACATGAATAGACTCCGTGGGCCAAGTGTTAGTGGGTTTTCTGTGAGCTCTGATTGGCTGGGTGGGTTACACACAAATAACAAAGTACTGCCTGACTAAGCTTGCCCTTCTCATACCCCACCCAACCTCAACCAGAGGCCCTGGTTATGCTGCCTGTCTGAGCACGATGTAAAAGAAGATGGAAATTATAGATCAGAAGCACTCCTACCTGTTGAGTCATGGCACAGTGGAATATAGTTACAAAGTCATGGTAATATATTCTCAAAGCAGACTACAAGCAAACTCGGAGTTAAACCAGGCAACACCCAATACCATTACCAGGCACCAAAGACTTTCATCGGACTGCTGCCTGAGGGCCATTTATGACTGGGCTGGGACAAGTCTGCTTTCTGTAATGAAAGAAAACCTTCTCAGTCAGATAAGCTAAATACAGGTAAGTGAAAATTCAGGCAGAAAAGCAGGGAAGCACAGCCATTACATGAAGAAACACCGTAAAATCATAAAACATGGCACCAGGATTAGGCCATTTTGCCACTCCTTCATCTTTTTCCTCTCCCAGCTCAGCTCGACTATTTATACCTCCCCCAGACAAGTCAGCGACTTTTTACAAGTCTTCACCACCCTGCCTTATCACCTTCACTGTCTTTCAACCTCCTTTATTTTCTTCTCCTTTCTCTGAAACTTAAAACATGTTAGATTTCCACCTTTACAACAACCTTGTTTTCCTTTCCTGAAAATGGTGCCTGATCAACTGAATATACCCAACATTTGTTTCAACATTTCAAGTATGCCCAAACTTTGTTTTTCAATTATGATTCATAGTGTTGTAGCTGGTAGAGCTGTTACCGCACAGTTTCAGCAAACCAATTTAATTCCTACCCTCTGAAGTAGAAACATAGAAAACCAAAAGCTCAATTCAGGACCTTCACCCCACAATGCTGTGCCGAACACATACTTACTTTAGAAATTACCTCGGGTTACCCATAGCCCTCTGTTTTTCTATGTACCTATCCAGAAGCCTCTTAAAAGCCCCTATCATATCCGCCTGCACCAGCCTTGCCTGCAGCCCATTCCATGCACTCACCACTTCCTGTGTAAAAAAACTTACCCCTGACATCTCCTCTGTACCTACTTCCAAGCACCTTAAACCTGTGTCCTCTTGTGTTAACCATTTCAGCCCTGGGAAAAAGCCTCTGACTATCCACACGATCAATGGCTCTTATCATCTTATACACGTCTATCACGTCTGTCATAATATGATCCGTCCACAACTACTTTTTGCCTTCTGTAGGCAAGCCAATTCTGACTCCACAAAGCAATGTCTACTTGGATCCCATGTCTTCTTACTTTCTCAATGGGCTATATTCCCTGGAGTTCAGGAGCATGAGGGGGGATCTCATAGGAGCATTCAGAATGTAAAAAGGCTTGAGCAGATTAGATATGGCAAAGTTATTTCCCATTGTAGGGGATTATAGGACAAGAGGGCATGATCTCAGGATTGGAGGACATTCTTTTAGAACTGAGATGCAGATAAATTACTTTAGTCAGAGGGTGGTAAATCTGTGGAATTTGTTGCCACAAGCAGCAGTAGAGGTCAAGTTATTTGGTGTATTTAAGGCAGAGATAGATAGGTTCTTGATTAGCCAGGGTATCAAAGGGAATGGGGAGAAGGCAAGAGAGTGGGAATGACTGGAAGAGTTGGATCAACCCATGATTGAATGGCAGAGTAGACTAGATGGGCTGAATGGCCTACATTTGCTCCTATATCTTATGGTCACCTCTCATCCTCTGTTGCTCCAAGGAGAAAAGGCCAAGTTCACTCAACCTATTCTCATAAGGCATGCTCCCCAATCGAGGCAACATCCTTGTAAATCTCTGCACCCTTTCTACAGTTTCCACATCCTTCCTGTAGTGAGGCAACCAGAACTGAGCACAGTACTCCAAGTGGACTCTGACCAGGGTCCTATATAGCTGCAACATTACCTCTCGGCTCTTGAACTCAATCCCACGTTTGATGAATGTCAATGCACCGTATGCCTTCTTAACCACAGAGTCAACCTGCGCTGCAACTTTGAGTGTCCTGTGGACTCAGACCCCAAGATCCTTCTGAACCTCCACACTGCCAAGAGTCTTACCATTGGTACTATATTCTGACATCATATTTGACCTACCAAAATGAACCACCTCATACTTATCTGGGTTGAACCCCATCTGCCACTTCTCAGCCCAGTTTTGCATCCTATTGAAGTCCCACTGTAACCCCCTACAGCCCTCTGCACTATCCACAACACCTCTAACCTTTGTGTCATCAGCAAATTTACTAATCCATTCCTCCACTTCCTCATCCAGGTCATTTATAAAAATCACTAAGAGTAGGGGCCCCAGAACAGATCCCTGAGGTACACCACTGGTCACCGTCCTCCATGCAGAATATGACCTGTCTACAGCCACTCTTTGCCTTCTGCAGACAAGCCAATTCTGAATTGACAAAGCAATGTCATCTTGGATCCCATGCCTCCTTACTTTCTCAATCAGCCTTGCATGTGGTACCTTATCAAATGCCTTGCTGAAATCCATATACACTACATCTACTGCTCTACCTTCATCAATGCGTTTAGTCACATTCTCAAAAAATTCAGTTAGGCTCATAAGGCACAACCTGCCTTTGACAAAGCCATGCTGACTATTCCTAATCATATTATGCCTCTCCAAATGTTCATAAATCCTGCCTCTCAGGATCTTCTCCATCATCTTACCAACGACTGATGTAAGATTCACTGGTCTATAATTTCCTGGGCTATCTCTACCCCCGAGATTACTATCTTTGAGGGTCTGCTTCTCAGCTTCTTTTCTAATTCCCCGCAGTCTGTTTTGAGGACCTCCTCCCTTTTCCTACCTATGTCATTAGTACCAATATGTAGCACGACCTCTGGCTGTCCACCTTCCCACTTCAGGATATCGTGGAGTCTGTGCTTACTCCATATTCTTATTGTGATGATATGCATTTCCTTTATGTACTCTAGTGTACTCCCACTTCCCAAAGATGTGTTGGTTGGTAGGTTAGCTCGCCATTATCAAGGAACATCTATGTCACCATATACTACCTTGAGATTCATTTTATTGCAGGCACTTACAGGAAAATAAAGAAATAGAATAGATATTATGAAAAAATTTACAAAAACAAAAACTGGCAACCAATGTTCCAAAGAACATTGCAAATAAAATATAGATAATAGTGAGAAGATGAGTTGTAGACTGATGAGTTGCAGAGTCCTTGAAAGTGAGTCTGTAGGTTGTGGAATCAGTTCAGAGATGCGTTGAGTGAAGTTATCCGTGCCGCTTCAGGAATCCGACGGTTGTAAGGTAACAACTGTTTCTGAACTCCTGCCCAATTGTAGTAGCGAGGTGAGAGTATTGCCTGGATGATGGATGCTGATTTCCTGGAGAAGCACTCCATGTAATTTGTGGGGAGGGCTTTGCCTGTGATGGATTTGGGCTGTATCCACCACTTTCTGTAGACTCTTCTGTTCCTGAGCATTGGTATTTCCATACCAGGCCTGATGCATCCTGATAGGATACTCTCCACAGTGCATTTATAGAAATTTGTCTAAGTTTTTAGTAGCATCCCTAAGAAAATTTTTAATAACATCCCACACTCCTAAAACTCCTAAGAATGTAAAAGTAACCTTCTCACAGCGTTTAGGTGTGTGGTAGAACCAAAGAGAAATTGGTAATTTGTTTTAATTGATTTATTAATGTCACATGTACCAAGATACAGTAAAAGTTTTTTTTTACATGCCATCCATACAGGTCAAACCAAACAAATGTACATCGAGGCAGTATTAAGGAAGTGTTGGGAGAATGACATGGACTAGTTCAAGATTAGTGTAAATTGGCAATTGATAGTGTGGAGTCACAGAGCCAAAGGGACAGCTTCCATACTGTGTATCTCTATTACATTAAAGGGAGGCTGGGCATGCCTCTGAGAGAGAGCGGAATAGAGTGACACACTGCTAGAGGGGTGAGGAAAGTTGGGAGAAAGTTCAAGTGGAACATAAGCACCAACAAAGGCTCATTGTGCTAAATGGCCTGTTTCCTACCATTTATCCTTTGCATTCCCATGTAATTATGTTCAAGATTTCTTCCTTTCTATTTCAAGGATAGCAAGGGAAATTTCTTCCTATTGTGTTACTGAACATAGATCTGAGAATATAAAACATTACAGTCCTTCAGCCCATTAATTTGTGATGATCTTATAAGCCACTCTAAGACCAATCAAACACTTCTCTTCTACATAACCCTCCATTTTTCTATCTTCCAGGTGTCTATTTAAGAGTTTCTTAAATGCACCGAATGTATCTGCCTCTACCACCACCCCCGACAGGGCATCATCAGTCTGTGTAAAGAACTTACCTCTGCCATCCCACCACAAACAAGAGAAAATCTGCAGATGCTGGAACTCCAAGTAACACACACAAAATGCTGGAGGAACTCAACAGGCCAGGCAGCATCTACGGAGAAGTGTAAACAGTCAACGTTTTGGTCCGAGACCATTCAGCAGGACTCCTCCTTCTACTTTCTTCCAATCACCCTAAAATTATGCCCCTTGTATTAGCCGTTTCTGCCCTGGGATGTCTCTGGCTGCCTTCCTGATCTATGCCTCTTTTCATCTTGTATACCTGTTTCAAGTCACCTTTCACCCTCCTTAGCTCCAAAGAGTAAAGCCCTAGCTTGTCTTTTAGACAAGGCAGTATCTTGGTAAGTCTCCTCTGCATCCTCCCTATAACAAGATTACCAGAATTGAATAAAATACTCCAAATATAGTCTGATGCGGGTTTTTTATAGAACTGCAACATTACCTCGCATCTCCTGAACTCAGTCCCCTGACTATTTGAAGGCCAACATACTGTATGCTTTCTTAACAACTGAAGGTGAGGCTTGTTAGGCTTGACTGTGTAATGGACACATAAAGCTCAATAATTAGTGTGGAATGTGCAGTTTTGGCACTAACTCCCTAATAGGATATTGGTACTGTTTCATTAGCTTGCAGTCTTGCCTCTGAGTCAGAATGTTGAGGGTATATGTGTCATTAGAGAGGTGAAAGCTAAAACTCACTGTGCTTTCACATGAAGAGTTATACAGTGGAAGTATATAGGAACGTGCCGCATATTTTGCTCCCCAACCGACTGCAATGGTATGATTATCTGGCCACTTTCTCCTGGTTATTTAGGCAGAACTCTTGTACCTGGATCAGCTGTTCCAGTTATTCCTGTGCAAGTTGAAAGTTCAAAGTAAATTTATTTACAAAGGTACATAAAAGTACATATATGAGATTTGTTTTCTTGTGAGCATACGCAGTAAATCCAAGGAACACAATAGGATCAATAAAGGATCGCATCCTTTATTGACAACAGACAACAACCAATGTGCAAAGGACCACAATTTTGCAAGTACAAAAGAGAAAAAATATAATAAATAAATAAGCAATAAATATCGAGAACAGGAGATGAAGATCCCTTGAAGATGAGTCCTTAGGTTGCGGGAACAGTTCAGTGATAGAGCAAGTGAGTTTGAATGAAGTTATCCCTCCGGTTCAAGAGCCTGATGGTTGAACTGTTTCTGAGCCTGGTCGTGTGGATTTTTACCTTCTTCCTGATGGCAACAGCGAGAAGAGAGCATGGTCAGGGTGACTGGAGCCCTTGCTGATAGACATAGCTTTCCTGTGACATGTAGATGTGCTCAATAGTACGGAAGTCCTCACCCATGATGGACTGAGCTATATCCACTACTTTTTGTAGTACTTCCCATTCAAGAGCATTGGTGTTTCCATACCAGTTCATGATGCAATCTGTCAATATACTCTCCACTGCAAACAGAAGTTTGTTAAAGTTTTGGATGACATGCTAAATCCTTGTAAACGTCTAAGGAAGTAGAGGTACTGCTGTGCTTTCTTCATAATTGCACTTTGGCCCAGGACAGATCCTCCCAAATGATAACACCGAGGAATTTAAAGTTTCTGACCCTCCCCGCCTCTGATCTCCCAGCCAGAAATGGTTCATGGGCCTCCGATTTCATCCTCCTGTAGTCAATAATCAGCTCCTTGGTCTTGCTGACATTGAATGAAAGGTTGTTGTTATTGGCATCTCTCAGCCAGATTTTCAGTATCTTATATGCTGATTTATCACCACCTTTGATTTACTCAATGGCAGCAGTGTCATCAGCAAACTTAAATAAGGCATTGGAGCTGTGCTTAGCCTGACAGTCATAAGTATAAAACGAGTAGAGCAGGGGGATAAACATACAGCCCTGTGGTGTACCTGTGCTGATAGAGATTGTGGAGGAGATGCTATTGCCAATCTGAACTGACTGGGGTCTGCATGTGAGAAAGTCGCGAGGTTCAGGGTATCAGTGAACACTCCAGCCAGTTGATCAGCACAAGTCATCAGTACTCATTCATGTACCCCATCTGGACTGGATGCATTTCCATGGGGTCACCCTCCTGAAGGATGCTCTCATGTTGGCCTCAGACGCTGAGGTCATGGGGTCATCAGGGTCTGAGTTAGTTCATGAAGGTTACAATAGTGACTACATGCTCAGTATGGTGAGACTATTGCAAACCTGGGAACCACTTTGTCGAGCTCCATCCGCCAAAAGCAGATCTTTTCAGTGGCCACGCATTTTAATACTAACTCCCATTGTGCCAAGATGAGGCCACCCACAGGGCAGAGAAACAACACCTTATACTCCATCTGGGTCGCCTCCAACCTGATGGCATGAATACTGATTCCTGTTAAAAAGTTTTTTTGGTCCCTTTCCCCTCTTATTCTGTTGTCCACTCTGGCTTTTTACCTCTCCTCACCTACCTATCCCCTCCGCCTTCACTTTCTCCTATTGACCACTCTCCTCTCTTATCAGATTCCTTTCTCTCCAGCTTTTTACCTTTCCCACTCACTTGGCTTCTTCTATCAGCTTCTAACTAGCCTCCCCCCCCTCCCCCCCCGCCTTTTATATTCCAGCATCTTCCCTCCTCCTTCCCATTCCTGAAGAAGCGTCTCGGCCCAAAACGTTGACTGCTAATTCATTTCCATAAATGCTGCCTGATCTGCTGAATTCCTCCAGCAGTTTGTGTGTGTTGCATGTTCAATACGTGGAATTCAATGTAAAGCTCCTGGGGGAATTCTGATTTTTGTGACGTAAGCAACATTAATATGAAACTATGCTTCCATCGGGTGCTGACTCAAACAGGGAGTGCCAAAATGGAACACTAAAATTCCTCCTTTCAACATTAGAACTTTCAATACTACAACATCTCCAATAACAGAAAGTGAGGATAAAGGATCATTTCTCTTCTGGTGTTTTTGTACAAAATTAAAGTTGTCTTTGCCAGGAATATTCACAAGCAGAAACAGAAAAATATGTTGCAAGCAGCATCCATGGGGAATGAAACAGAGCTGACCTTCTGGATCAAGGATCCTCCATGAGAACTGGAAATATGAGAAAACAAAAATGTTTTAAGTTGCAAAAATAGGGAGGGGTGGAGCGAGCAGAGGGAATGTCAAATTTTAAAGTAAGTTTATTATCAAAGTACGTATATGTCACCATATAAAAGCCCGAGGTTCAATTTCTTTCAGGCATTCACCGTAGAACAGAGAAATACAATAGAATCAATGAAAAATTACACGAGTGTCATCACAAAGAATGCATGACAATACCTGTCTTAGAAGTTTGTGCAGATTTGGCTTGTCATTTAAAACGTTGAGAAATTTTATAGATGCATAGTGGAGAGCATCCTGACTGGCTGCATCACAGCCTGGTATGGGAACACCAATCCCCAGGAATGGAAAAGCCTGGCAAAAACCGTGGACACAGCCTAGTCCAATAGAGGTAAGCCCTCCCCACCTTGAGCATAGATACAAATTCACTGACAGTATGCAGGTCAAACTTGTCAAGGTAGCAATTGCTATAAAAACTGAGAATTAGAGACAAAAGTGATAAAGAAGTGAGAGAGAGAGAGAGGTTCAGCAGACAGATAACCAGAAACACAGAGGCATTCTTGTGCCCTGAGCAGAGATATTCTGAAAAATGGTATCTCAACATGCATTGATAATCTTGAATTCCAGCTTTTTTAACAAGTAGGACAAATTTGAAGGGTTTTCACATGCCCCAATATGTTATTATTTGGAATGAACTACATGGCAGTAGTTTCATTAGTAGTATACAGTGTATGTCTTTGAATAGGACATCGTACAAAAGGTAATGGGTTCGGCCCAGTACATCATGGGTAAAGCCCTCCCAACCACTGAGCACGTCTACATGAAACGTTGTTGTAGGAAAGCAGCATCCATCACCAGAGATCCCCACCATCCAGGCCATGGTGTTTTCTCACTGCTGCCATCAAGTAGAAGGAAAAAGAGCCTCAGGACTCGTACCACCAGGTTCAAGAACAGTTCTACCTCTCAACTATCAGGCTCTTGAAAATAGGATAACTACACTCACTTGTCCATCCAGTGAGATTTCCCTTCGTCAATGATCTCACTTTAAGGGCTCTTTATCTTGTTATTTCATGTTCTCATTATTTATTGCTATCTATTTATATTTGCATTAGCACAGTTTATTGCCTTCTGCACTCCACTTGATCTTTCATTGATCCTGTTACAGTTACTATTCTACAGATCTGATGAATATGCCGGCAGGAAAATGAATCTCAGGGGTGTATATAGTGACATATATGTCCTCTGATAATCACATTTACTTTGAACTTTTTGAACTTTGATCTATGTATGACTGCATGAAAAATCAAACAAAAATGAAAGGCGTTTAGGGGAAGTATAGAGGAGTGGCAGTCAGCTGGAAAATTTCTCAAAGATCTGTAAGAGATAAAATATGCTGTAATACTGTATGAATATGAAAGCAGTCTTACAAACGTTTATCCTTAATTTCCAAATTTACACCAGCTAAAATGTGTACAGCAAGTGTTTTTGTCGAATCAGCTGTGAACAAATGTAGACAAGTGGAGAGTAACTGCGCTTTTTAGAATGAAATGAAGAGAAAATCCTTCAATTTTTTATTCTTTTATTACTTAGTGCTAAATTTGGCCTTCCAGGTCAGCAAGTTCCTTGTGGCAAAAAAAAAATCCAGTACCTAACTGTGATTTCATCATAACTGCTGTAAATTTCTAGAACAACCATCAGCACTGAGACAGAAACAGAGGATTTCCCCTTCAGCCCTCACTAGGAAAGATGACACCAACAAATTCCGCAGCTCTGAGTTGTTGCAGAGTTGATGATGTCTTTATTTTCTTCTTTGTGGCTCATGGATGTGAGCACATTCAATTCAACTCAAAGAAATGTGTGTCGCATTCTCCACAGAACGAACCCCAAAGTATTTATCCTCTTCATAGTCATTTGCTCTAAACTCTACTGTATGTCCTTCAGTTCCTATTCACCCCCATGAAAACCTCAAGACTGAACTGTTTCCACAACCTACAGACTCAACGTCAAGAGTTTGTCTTCTCAATGTTATTTATTATTTATTTATTGTTATTTTTTGGGTTTTTTTTGCACTTGCACAGTTTGTCTTCTTTTGCATGGTGTGATTGTTTGTCCATTTTTGGGTGTAGTTTCTCATTAATTTTATTGTATTTCTGTGTATCTACTGTGAATGCCCACATAGAAAATGAAACTCAATGTAATACAAATGTGTACTTTGATAATGAGTTTACTTTGAACTTTGAACCAATTTAGTTCTCCTTCAAAAGGTATGATAAAATGGTGCCGCAGGCAGAATGCTGCTTCATAGCTTCAATGACCTAGTTTCGGTATTGACCTGTGTGGAGGGAGAGAGACAGGGTGCTGTGTTTTCCTGTGTTTTTTTTCTGTGAACCTGTGGATTTCCCCTTCCCCCCCCCCCCCCCACGCCCTCTGCTCAGTTCCTTCCTACATCCTAACAACTAGTGGACTGGTCAGCCTAAATGGCCACTGTAAAGTGTGTTGGTGACCTACAGAAATAGAACAGCTGGTGAGAATGTGAGGAGAGTAAAACAGGATTGTTCTAAAATGGAGACTTGGTGGCTGACGCACTCTGTGGTGCCTGAAGGGCCTGCTTCAGCATATCTGACTCTATGACAATCCTGTAACCACTTCCTTCATTCTGAGTGAAATACGCCCCATCAAATTCAGTATAGAGTGATATCATACTTATTTACATACACCACAGAGGTGTTGTGAATCTTTGGAATTTTCTACCTCAGAAGGCTGTACATACTCGATCTTTGTTTAAATCATGAGAAGGCGTTACCATTGCTGGCTATCCCATTTCCAATATTTGGAGGTCTAAGAGGATTAGTCACTAAACGTGACAGCAAGAGTAGATCAGATCTCAAAAGAAATGTTTCAAAAGTCCACCGAGCTGCCCTGAATAGACTATTTCCAAAAGCTTCACTGATCTCTGGATCCCTTCTGTTTCAGCATCTTTAAGAGTTTAAATTATTAATTGAATTATCAATCAGACAGGATGCCTTCTGAAAAAAAAGAGGGAAGTTAACCACAGATCAATCTTCCACTTTTCAGAAGTGATTAAAGAGATAAGGAATGAAAGAACTTGCATTTAGATAGCTACTTTAACAGCCTCAAAGTGTCCTAAAATGCTTCACAACAATGCTCTTTTGAAGTGTGGCCATTATTACTGAGTTTGCGTGTCAGGGTGGAGATACATCTCTACCAAAGGAGGTGTAAGGCACTCCCTCCCTCTGATAGCCTACAGGTCAACCTTAGATAAGGTGTAGCATCTGCTTAGCCCACTGATCGTTGTCACGTGAAGCATTGGGAGCAGATGGTGGATGGTCGTGTGAGCAGCTGAAGCATATCACAAGACCACTGACGCCAGGCAGGCAATCTCTGATGAATATTGATAATGTCTGGGTGACCCATCTACTAGTGACACTATCCAGAAGTGAGCAATGGCAAGCCAAAAATTTGCCAAGAACAATCATGATCATGAAACCGTGATTGCCCATGTCATATGACATGGCACATGATGGTGATGATTGCTGAGTACAAGATGAGGTAGTTTACTTGCACAGCAATTTGATTGTGAAGAGAGAATCTCTTTCAGTAATACTGAGGTATCAATATTGATCAGGAGACAGGGGGAAACTCTTTTCCCTACAAAGCTGTCACAAATGGATACAACCCCATACAAAGGATAAGGCCTCAGCAGCTGTATTCTCCCCTCAGTCTTATGCACGCTACAGGTTTTCCTAGGGAAGAAATTTCTCCCATTCTTAGTCCTAAGCAGCTGAGTTTATAACCTGGCATTAAAACTCTCTAGCCAGGGGAATGAGGCTTGAGATGACTAAATTCTCAAGAATTTTAAGAGCTGGAGGACACATGGTCACTGATAGTATTATAAAATGTTCTTCCTGTATGTATCTGTGGGTTTAGATAAATCTGAGGTTTGATAAATCACCAAAAGCTCAGATAATAAAGCAGCCAGTCTCTGATCACATTGCATTTGATGAACAACACTGAGTTGTGATTGCAACAAAGGTCAAATAATGACCATCCCCAGCAAGAGAAAGTCTAACCATTTCCCACTATCAACCAACAAAAAAAAGATACACTTCTCAACTCAAGACCACTTATTGACCACAAACAACATCATAGAATCACAGAATAATAGAACACAGAGGAATTCAGTCCATTATATTTGCAATGAATTATTGAAAAAACAAAATACTGTGTTCCTTTGTTCCATTCTTTTCTTTCTGTACCAATAAGTTTCTACTCCACATTTGATCAAATTCCCATTTGAACATTGGTACCTAATCTGTTCCCAACATACTTTCAAAAATGCATTCAAACCATTCACTACATAAAATAATGTTCCTTCATGTTGTATGTGATTCTTGTGCTGACAGCCTTCATTCTGTGCACCAGGACAACTTTCTCGAGCTATTAAGAGCAATTTCTCTTTAAATTATGTAAACACTCCATTATGTTGTCAAATTTCCAATTCGCTGCAGTTAGAACAACCCCATCCTTGCCGCTCCATGCAGGCAGCTGTAATCCATCATCCCAGGTCTATTCTAATGCACTTCTTCACCAACCTCTCAAAACACTTCCTCTTGTTCCTAAAATGAGCTGCATGTATTTTGACTTAATTCTTCTACTAAAGCCAAAGTAACTTCATGTGTGTGTTTGTGTGTGTGTGTGTATACATAATTTTATGCTCCTTAAATAAATCTAGTTCATGTGTCTCCTTCTTAACCTATTGGGTACCTTTTATTGGATTGGGGTGTAGAATTGTTATTTTTCTTATAGTTTAACTTTCCTATGCTTGCCTGTATTTTTATATAAATCACCTATATATATTTAAATGTTCAGAGAGTTTTCCAGTAATTATGGGACAATTGCTTCTGTATTTTTCTAGAAACTACTTAGCTTTCAGTAGCAGGTGTCACGCTTGAGTCTGACAATTCTATAGGTTAATTGTTACCATTGGATTTTTTTTATCTCTAGTCTGGGATGCGAGGAGCATGGTTGCTTTTTTCCCTGGTCTTTCCTCTGTTCTTTTGGCCCCTCCTTGTTGCTTGTTTTCTGCCCTTGGAATAGTTAATAAAATGGTCATGAATTTCTTGCTCATTCTTCAATTCTAAAGAAACTTTAGATCACAAAAGCAACAGTGTCCAACACGTTTAACGTTCTGTGCTCCAGTAGTCTCAAGTTGCTCCTTTGCTGGAGAAATTAGCACTATTTGAGACATGTACATTGAAACATAGAATGGAATGATTCTTTTGCATCGAGAAGTTGCAGAGGGCAGCCCACGAGGGTCATCGTGCTTGCGGTGCCAGCTTAGCATGCCCACAGTTCAGTAGCCCTAACCTGTACATCTTTGGAATGTGGAAGAAAAGCAAAGCACTTAGAGGAAACCAATGCAGTTACCAGGAAGAGTATGACTTACAGCCAAGGGTAGGATCTTATAGCCGGCACTGTGAAGCATTACCACCTTACTAAGCTACCGTGCCACCTTACTTCTTGCATCCTGTTTGAAATTGTCAAGTTTAATATATATTGCCTTCCCTTTACACCTCCTCATTTTTATATTGAATATCATCAGCCACAACCCATCACATTTTATTAAACTGTCTTTCCTCTCTAACAATCTATTGCTATCTTCTCACACTTTCAATTTTTTGAGTCCTTTACAAATTTCTGAATTGGGCTCTGAAGTCACAATGTAAGCCATTAAACTACATCCAAGCCAATTGCAGTCCTCTGACTGAAAATTGTGGACCTTCACTGCGCCTTTCCTTCCAATATGAGCAATACCATTATCACAAATGCAGATAATTTTTGAGGGAATGTTGCTATTGCACACATTAACTCCCTGGGTTTAAAAGTTCTCATTAAACCTGATGTGTGATGTTAATCAAGAGTACTTTGGACGTCTCTTATATATGTAACTTCAATTACACTGCCTTCTTCCAACCGGTTTATCGATAGGCAAAAGTCTAGGATTAATTATGGTAGATCAGATTCTCTGTATTCTGTAAAGAGTACCTCACATGAATCCACCTACAAAGGATGTCAGGTGCATGATGCGGTGCCCTCTACGAATTTACCTAAACACAGCTCCAACTCCAATGAAGCTTCATTTGCTGCCTTGAACACCAAAGCTTTTAGGCCCTCACATGCAATATCCGCAATCATCATTATCATTATGTGCCTTGTCATATGGCATGGGCAATCATGGTCTTCTGACCGAGATTGCCCTTGGCAAATTTTTCTACGGAAGTGCTTTGCTGTTGCCTTCTTCTGGGCAGTGTCTTTACAAGACAGGTGACTCCAGCCATTGTCAATACTCCTCAGAGATTGTCTGCCTGGTGTCAGTGGCTGCACAACCAAGTCTTGTGATATGTACAACTCATAGGACCACTCATAGGACCGTACGCCTCCTGCTTCCATGGCTTCACATGACCCTGATCCTGGGAACGGGGGGGGGGGGGGGGGGGGGGGGAAGGCTAAGCAGGTGCTACTCCTTGCCCGAGGATGACCTGCAGGCTAAAGGATGGAAGGAATGCCTTACATCTCCTTTGGTAGAGATATATCTCCACCCCACCACCCATCTGCACTGTGTACTATCTGCAAATTATGAAAGTAATTAAGCACTTTTTCAATAGCTCCTTTCTAATTGGTCTTAGAAGGCATACCACAATGATGAGGAAGCAGATGATCATTGGAAAAATTTGGAGCACGCAAGTTTGATAGAAGCAGCAAATTGTGTAGAACTGGCCTGGAGAACTGCCAGACCTGACACTCTTCCTTCATTATCTATAGATGATGATGAATACAGGGCAAATCCGCATCTTGAGAGGGAACTTACATATGGGGCAATTGTGATTAAATAAACCAAATATTCTTCTCCTCTGCTGCCTGTTCCATCAGCTTCAAGTCAAGTCACTTCTTACTGTCGTTTCGACCATAACTGCTGGTACAGTACATAGTAAAAATGAGAAACCGTTTTGTCAGGACCGTGGTGTTACGTGACACAGTACAAAAACTATTGTTCTCGCTCAATCAGACTGAATATTGAAGATGTGGTCAGTGACTCCTCGTTATTCATCCTGTCAATCCTGTTCATCCTAATTGAGCAGCAACTGTTAAAGACTCTTTGGAGCCATTTTATTCCACCTGCTTATCTGGGATCTGAATAGTGTTGGATGTGATGTGTAGTTAAGCTATCTGCTAGACTCCCACACGTTTGATTTAAAATAATACCTCAGAGTCAGAAGAGTTTCTCCAACAATAATATTTACTTAGCTGCTTGAATCCAATAAACTAATTTAAATCTAGTTCATTATTGGGACCTACATACTGAATGTATTTTGGAGAGAAAGGTGTTACGTTTCCTTTTTAAATATGCAGGGGAATTACCATGATGTAAATTACAGAAACATTCATCAATGATATTAGTCATCACTATAATGTGATTAATTATCTCTGTTTTATCACTCCTCCCATCCGTCTCAACAAAGGAGATGTTTATCTCTCCACATTGTGACTTGTGACTTACACTCTGTGAGTGAGGAGTGAGGGAGAGAGGGTTAGAGTTCTCAGCCAATGAATATCCCAGGGCAGGAATTACTACACAAGAAGGCGTAATCTTAAACTGATTGGAGGAAGGTATAGGCGGGATGTCAGAGGAAGGTTTTTTTTAACACAGAGAGTAGTGTGTGCTTGGAATACACAGCCAGGATTGGTGTAGAGGTCACCATATTAGGGATATTTAAGGTAGACACATGGACAAAGAAAAATTGGGGGCTATGTGGGAAGGAAGAGTTAAATTGAACTTAGAGTAGCTAAAAAGATTGGCAGAGCATTGTGGTCTGAAGTGCACTGTAGTGTTCTAGCATCTATTCAATGTTCACAGAGACTTACAGCATGGGAACAGGCCTACAGCTCAGCAAGTCCATGTTGACAATTAACCACCCTTTTAACCTAATTCTCAGATTAGTTCCACATTCTCATAAACTAACCCCTACCCTCAGATTCTATCACTCACCTGCACACTTGGGGCAATTTACAATTGTCAGTTAACCTACCAAATGCCAGCATCTTCAGGATGTGGGAGGAAACTGAAGCTCTCAGAGGAAACCCATGCAGTCACAGGCAGAACGTGCAAACTCCACATAGACTGCACCCAAGACCGTGCCTCTAAGGGCTGCTGAGCTGCCCTGAAATCAAAAACACGTTTCACCTGAGGACCATCCATAAGTACAGCTCAAGTGATCACCACTGCATGGCGCTTTTGTACGTGGGGGGAGGTTCTTGTTGCCTTTTGTACAATTTGGTTTTTTTTTTGCTCATGGGGGGAGGCTGATGTTTTTCTTTGAAGAGGTACTATGGTTTTCTTTGTTTCATGGCTGTCTGTGGGAAGATGTATCTCACCGTTGTGCATTGCACACATATTTTGATAATAAATGTACTTTGAATGCTTTGAAACCATGTCTTAGGTCAGTGGTGGAACTCCTATCTTACTGGAAAGGTTACATGATCCATACGGCTATCTGAGTAAATTATTTACTCCAGTTCACGATTGGAACTTAACTCACTTACAATTTGCATGCTATAAATAGCCAGGGTCTTTTTCATATATAGGATGTGGACCTTGCTGACATGCTGTTATATATTCTTCAAGTCTAATTGTCTCCAGGAGCTCAGAGGTGAACTGCAGATCACATCACACGTTTATTTTTAATGTAATTCTCAACTTGTCCTGTCGCCTTCCAAGATCACCGTAGAGATATTCCAAGTCTCATTGTCACATTCAGAATGTATTTTATTTTTGTTATTTATATTTATTTATTGTCACTGTCTTATACAACTGGAAATGTGTTGTTTCTTTTGGCAGCAGTTTTTTTTTGGTGCAAAGACACAGAATTACTATAAATTACAAAATAAGTATATAGTGCAAAAAAAAAGAAATAGCAAGCTCGCGTTCATGGGTTTTGGGCCATTCAGAAACCTGATGGTGGAGGGGAAGAAAATGCTTCTGAATCATTGAGTGTGGCTCTTCAGGTTCCTGTGCCTCCTCCCGAAGGGCAGTAATGAGAAGAGGGCATGTCCCAGATGATAAAGGTTCTTAATGATAGACGCCACCTTCTTGAGGCACTGCCTCTTGAAGACGTCGTTGATGGAGGGAGGTCTGTGCCAGTGATAGAACTGTCCTCTTGTGATCCTTTCATTGGAGCCTCTGTACTAGGCTGGGATGCAACCAGTCAGAATGTTATCCACCGTACATCTGTTGAAATTTGGAAGGCTTTAGTGATGTGCCAAATCTCCTGAAACTCTGAACGAAACCTTCTTCATGATAGCGTCAACGTGATGCACCTAGGATAGATCCTTCTAGATGTTGACACCCGTGAAGTTAACGCTATTCAGCCTTTCCACAACTGACCCCTCAATGAGGACAGGTATGTGCTCTCCAAACTTCCCCTTCCTAAAGTCCACAATCAACTTGTTGTTCTTGCTGACGGTGAATGCAAGGGTATTGCTGTGACTCTATGCAAACAGCCAATATATATGCCACCTCAACAGAATCTGAGATTTTACCTGCAACACTGAAGTCATCTGTGAATCTAAAGTTCGTGTTTGAGCTGTGCTTTTCCACAGTCATGGGTGTAACAAGATTAGACCAATGGGCTTAGCACACATCCTTAAGGTGCACAGGCATTTATTGTCACTGAGGAGATGTTATTTCCAATCTACGCTGGCTGTGTACGCTGATGAGTAAGTCAAGAATCCATTTGGCATGAGAGGTATAGAGCCCCAGATTTAACAGCCTCGTGAGACCACACTTGGAGTATTGTCTGCAATTTTGGGCTCCTTATTTTAGAAAAGATATACTGACATTGGAGAGGGTTCAGAGAAGATTCACGAGAATGATTCCAGAAATGAATGGATTACCATATGAGGAACATCTGGTAGTTCTCGGGCTGCTTTCCCTGGAGTTCAGGAGAATGAGGGGCGATCTCCTAGAAACATTCAGAATGTCAAAAGGCCTGAACAGATTAGATATGGCAAAGTTTTTTCCCATTGTAGGGGAGTCTAGAACAAGAGGTCACGACTTCAGGATTGAAGGACTTCCTTTTAGAACTGAGATGCGGAGAAATTATTTTAGTCAAAGGGTGGTAAATCTGTGGAATTTGTTGCCATGAGCAGCTGTGGAGGCCAAGTCATTAGGTGTATTTAAGACGGAGATAGATAGGTTCTTGATTAGCCAGAGCATCAAAGGGTATGGAGTGAAAGCAGGAGAGTGGGGATGACTGGAAGAATTGGATCAGTCCATGATTGAATGGCAGAGCAGACTCGATGGGCTGAATGGCCTACTTCTACTCCTGTATCTTATGGTCTTATATGGTGGTGGCGTCTAAGACCAGAGGATAGAGAATAAAGGGCCATTCTTTTAGAATGGAGTTGATGAGGAATCTCTTTAACCAGAGAGTGGTAAATATGCAGAATTCTTTGCCACAGGCAGCAGTGTCGGCCACGTCATTGGGTATATTTAAGGCAGAGGTTGATAGAATCTTGACTAGAGAATGCATGAAAGGATACAGGGCAAGGCAGGAGATTGGGGCTGAGAGGAAAATTGGATCAACCATGATGAAATGATGGAGCAGACTCAATCCTAATTCTGTGGTCTTATGATTAATACTGAGGTGTTGATGGTGTTGAATGCCAAACTGTAATCAATAAACAATAGCCTAACATACGTTTTGCTAGATACTTTAAAGCAGAGCAGAGAGCTTATACAAAAACATCTGCTGTAAGCCTATGCAGTGTAGGTGAATTACAGTGGCTCCAGACAGGAATGAATTCTAGCCATAGCCAACATCTCAACACACATCATTGCAGCACAGAGCTGGTCATCTATAAACTTACTAAAAATCTGTCATTGAAACTGAGCAAGCTTCTATAGTGAAACCAAGATGTGAACTTTACCCTTCCCTAGTACTGCTTTTCATCAACTTGGCAGGAGTTCTCATTCTTACTCATTGTCCAGTATCACCTGCCTGGATTTATGTAAATCCTTTATCCTTCCAACTTTCACCTCTATCAGTTGAGTCTGAATGAAAGACAAGCTGGTGAAGGAACTGAGTAGGTCGGGCAACATCTGCAGATGGAAATAGATGGTCACATTTTGGATTAAGATTCTATTTAGACTCCATGTGTAGAGCTCCATATAGTATACGTTGTGCCAGGAATCTAACTGTGAAAGCCACAATATCTAATATAATATCTAAAAATACCTTTACTGCCATAATACCCTTCCTCTTTACACTCCCCTGCCCTTACCACCTGCCCATCACCCACATAGTTCTTCTTCTGGTTCTTTCCTTTATTCCATGGTCCACTATCCTTTCCTA
Source organism: Hypanus sabinus (assembly GCF_030144855.1). NCBI lineage: Eukaryota > Metazoa > Chordata > Chondrichthyes > Myliobatiformes > Dasyatidae > Hypanus > Hypanus sabinus. The sequence goes on along the minus strand of NC_082730.1, from coordinate 22,369,879 downwards.
CCAGATTCCATCTTCTTCAGCCTTTTCCTATTTCCACCTCTCAAAACCAAGCTGATTCCCCTCGCCTGGATCCAATTATGACCTGCCACTCTCACTCCACCCTTCCCCTCCCCACCCTTTTATTCAGACTATTTCCCCTCTTTCTTTCCAGTCCTAAAGAAGAGTCTCACTGTCAGTTTCCTTCCATGGATGCTGCCTGACCTTTGGCGTTCCTCCAGCATTTTGTGTGTCACTCCATAATATCTAAACCCCGGTCGCTCTGCTCACCATTGGCAATGCACGAATGTTATTAGCATTTAGGACTCTAGCAAGTGTTTTCATTTAGCCTGTGAAACCTAACAGTTATAGAAACCTCAGAAAAGCCTCTAGGTATTAGTCAGCACAGAGCAGGACACAAGTGAGGGACTTTTTGGTCTTCCAGTCTCAGCCATGCTATGGCCCACAAAGTCAATTCAGCAGAAAAAAGGGCTAAAAGATATAAAGGATGCAATTTTGAAATTGCAACAGAAATTAAATTGTTTTCCCGTAATTCTACTGGTCATGAAGTCTCTGTTACAACTCACTGACTCACTATCAGTAATATGTGCAACAAGAGCTTCCTGCCGATAAAAAAAAAGTTTTACAGAATCTCTTCTTTTGTGACCTCAGGAGTGTTACAGCAAAATAGCAGTGTTTATTGCCATAAAGTAGGAAACAAAGCAGTCTGTTTGCATTTGGCAGCTTTTCACAATGATGTGATAATAAGCAGATAGTCTGCTCTTGAGGGATCAACATTGGTCAGGATACCGAGCAAGAACTCTCTTCTTCAGCTGACATGCTGTGGTCGTTAACATCTAAAATGCAGATATGGCTTTAGGGATTAGCTTTGCTATTATTGTTTGTATGGTTGGGGGGGGGCAGTGCTTCTGCTGGTGCAGGAGGGGGAAGGAGAGGGGTTGGGTCGATGCCTCTACTGCTGCTTGTTTGTGGGTGGGGGGGGCTTTGGGGTTCTAGTGTTTCAATAATTCATTCAACAGGGTTTCTTGTTTTGTGGATTTCTGTGAAGAGTAAGAATTTCAGGTTGCAGACTGTATACATTCTGTGATAATAAATTGAACCATTGAAGGATTGGTGTATTATTTCTTTAGTAGTGACTTTAGAATATAGCATTTCCAAAGTTGCTGATTGCACAAAGATGGGTAAAAGAGCTTAGGGGAGAATGTGAAGGTCACAGAAGAACATAAACAGATTAAGTGAAAGGGTGAGAAGTCGGTGTATTGTGAGATAATGTGAGGTTAGGCATTTTCATAGTAGAAGGAGAAACACAGCTGCCCAGAACTTTTGAAAGATTGTTGGTTACGTGGTGCATGATGGCCCAATATTTTGACTGTGAAATCATCACTTCTACTACTCAAAAGGCTTTGTACAGTATACCGTATTCATTAACTTTCCATAGTGGTTTTTACAAGAGGCTTAAAGTACAAATGTAGACCTTGCTAGGCATTGGTGAGACTGCAGTTTGAGGTTGATGTGCTATGACTTTTGTCAGATTCAAGAATAGATTCCTCCTGTACCTAATAAAGTAGCCACTGAGAATACTGTGCATGAAACTTCTAGGATAGTAGCAATTTCTGAGATACTTGAACCACCCCATCCAACACTAACAATTAGTCCAGAGTCAAAGTCAAGTTTGGTCTGAACAACAAATGTGCCTCTTGACCACATCTGCATGCTTTTATGCATTGAGTTGCTGCCGCATGTTTGGCTGATTAGATATTTGCAATAACAAGCAAGTATACAGGTGTAGCTAAAGATGTGGCCCTGAGAGTACATGCCTTGAAACCAATGGAGAGTTGATGGATTACATTGATTCTTAGGTTGAGAAGATTCTCCTCTGGACAATTGACCTATTCTCACTGGAATGACAGATCTGACAAGGTAGATGCCAAAAAGTTGCTAGTTCCAGCTGAAGAATCTTAGGATAAGATACCAAACATTATAAAGTAAGTTCAAAAGATTGCATCTACTGGTACTGGTTACCAGACTGTTAAGTACATTCAAAGCTGAGGTAAGAAACAATATATTTGGTCAGCAAAGTGAAATTAAGGCATAGGTTTAGCCATGGTTTAGTACATGGTAAACAGGTTCTAGGTGCTTTATGGCTATACATCTAGATTTTTTGTGCCAGAATAGATTCTATGCACAAACCTCTGGAATAATAATAATTTTTTTTTATTATTTATTGAGATACGGTATGGAATAGGCCCTTCCTATTGCTTTTGCTTTACCGAGCAATTTCTCTGTGGAATCTCATATCTTCTTCAGCATCATCCAACTTCATGGATCTGTATAATGCTGTCAGTACATGTGGCAGATGTGATGTTCGCTGGCACAGAATTCTCAGCCACCTGCTGTGGGGAAAAATTCATTCCTTCAGTTCCTTCAGTTCTCTCAGTCAAGGCTTGTTTTATTTAGGATGGTGGTGAATATTGGGTGCTCGGGTTGAAGGGTTTGATGTTGCAGTGTTTGCCGAGCTTGGCAATTAAGCTTGCAGGTGTTTCATCACCAGTCGATGAAATGTGCAGTTGTTGATGTTTCTCTCTGGGAATGCTCGTGCTTATATAGCCCCCACTGCCCCCCAACATTCACTTGCCACGTCCTCATTGGCTACCCATTCAGTTGTTGTATGTACATCAAAACATCAATTAATTTCATTAATTTGCATCAACATCCAACAGTCTGAGAATGTGCCGGGGGCAGCCCAGAAGTGTTGCTGTATTTCCAGCACCAGCATACTATGCCCAAAACTTACTAACCCTTACTAACCTGTTCTGTTCTCTCCTATCAGATTCCTCCTTCTCCAGCCCTGTATCTGTTTCACCAACTTCCCAGCTCTTTACTTCATTCCTCCACCGCCTCCCAGTTTCGCCTATCACCTTGTGCTTCTTCCTCTCCTCCCCGCACCTTCTTGCTTTGGCTCCACATCTTTTTCCCTCCGGTCCTGATGAAGGGGCTCGGCCTGAAATGTTGACTAAACTCTTTTCTATAGATGCTGCCTGGCCTGTTGAGTTCCTCCAGCATCGTGTGGGCATTGCTAATCTGTGCATCTTTGGAATGTGGGAGGAAACCAGAGCACTCAGAGGAAACCCACACAGTCACGGAGAGAACGTACTAATTCTTTGCATGCAGTGGCAGGAACTGAACCCTGTTAAAAGGCACCATAAAGTCTTACAGTCCCACTCCAAGCAGAGATTATTGTTCAACTCTGCACTATAATTTATGCTGCTCACCTTCTGTCACCAGGTGCACAATAAAAAATATCTTTAATAAAGCAGAAATTGATGGAAATACTCAGAAGGTCAGATAGCATGTTTGGGGAGAGAAACACATTGATTCCCACTAGTGAAATCCCACTAGAACTGGAAAATATTATATTAAAACAAATTTTAAATTGCCAAAAAAGAGAAGTCTATATGGGGGAGGGCAAAAGAGATAAAATTAGAGGAAGGACAATGGAACTTGATGAAGGAGTTTAGTAATGGATTAGGAAACAGCTCTAGACAGCTTTGGAGGAGGTGCAAAATGAAGACCAATAAAAATTTGAGTTTACCAACAGAAAAGAGGAGATTTTAAAAAAGGAACTATGTATGCTGGAAGTGCAAGATTTAAAGGAAGGAATGTCAAGGCTTGGCAGCATCTATAGAAAGGAATGCAGTCGGCATTTTGGGCCAGGACCCTTCAGCAGGACTGCAGGACTGGAGAAGAAAAAGATGAGGAGTCAATATTAGAGGGTGGGGGGGGGGGGGAGAGAAACACAAGCTGACAGGTGAAACCGGGAGGGGTGGGAAGAGTGAAGGAAAGAGTCGGGAAGTGGGAAGTTGATTGGCGAAAGAGTTACAAGGCTGGTGAAGGGGGAATGTAATAGGAGAGGTCAGAAGGCCATGGAAGAAAGGAAAAGGGGGACGGAAGCAATGGGCAGGCAAGGAATTAAGGTGAGAAAGGGAAAAGGAATAGAGAAGGGGGGGCATTATCGGAAGGTTGAGAAATCAATGTTAATGCCATCAGGTTGGAGGCTACCCAGACAGGATAAAAGGTGTTGCTCCTTCAACCTAAGTATGGCCTCATCACAACAATGGAGGAGAGCATGGATGGGCATGGTGGAGTGGGAATGGGAAGTGGAATTAAAATGGGTAGTCACTGAGAGATCCCACTTTTTTCTGACAGATGGAACTTGATGAAGCAGCCTTCCAATCTACATCAATTCTCACCGACATACGGGAGGCCACACCGGAAGAACCAGATACAATAGATGACCCCAACAGATGCACAGGTGAAGCGTCACCTCACCTGGAAAGACTGATTGGAGCCCTGAATGGTGGTGAGAGAGGAGGTGTAGGGGGCAGGTGCAGCATATGTTCCGCTTACAAGGCTAAGTGCCAGGAGGGGGGAATCAGTGGAGAGGGATGAATGGACAAGTGAGTCGCATAGGGTCTGATCCCTATAGAAAGCAGAAAGTGGAGGGGAGGGAAAGATGTGCTTGGTGGTGGGATCCCGTCGGAGTTGGCGGAAGTTAAGGAGAATTATGTGCTGGACCACGGAGGCTGGGGTGGGGGGTGCGGGGTGGTAGGTGAAGACAAGAGGAACCCTATCCCTGGTGGGGTGGTGGGAGTGTTGCATGAGGACAGATGTGCGTGAAATGGAAGAGATGCATTTGAGGGCAACGTTGATGATGGAGAAAGCCCCTCCAGCATTTTGTGGGTGTTGCTTGGATTTCCAGCATCTGCAGATCTTCTCTTGTTTGTGATATGAAGGCTTGGCAGTTTTGTGTCGCAGGAGAATAAAGGAGAACTTTTTAACTACAAATTTCATACAAATTCATTTCATGCAATTTCTCAGTATTAAGGAAGTAACAAATGTGTCATTCAATGCCCGAAAGCCCCTAAGCTAAATTGTACATTGTTTTCTTCACAGTCAAGCTTAAGCTGAAATCTGATCATTTGTACTTTCACTCTCAGCCTCAGCCTTGTTCTGCTTTAACCCAAAGGATCTTGAGCATGTGACTCTTTCATAGTTTGTGAGACATGAAATTTTGCTCTATGACCTCTGACTCCTCCACTATGTGTGGGGTTGGCCTAGAGAGCTGTCAGTTAAGTGTGCCTCTGCCATAGAGGCAAAGCTCATTCAAATTAATTCATGCAAAGTTCAGAGGCAGAAACGCCCAGTGAATGTTTACTAGCTTGTTTCCTTTTACCTGCAACATAAAATACTTCAGCAGAGCTCTCAGAGCCTGGTTGTGTCCTGTAGATAAAAATGTTACAAAAGGAAACTTAGCTTAACGTCACATTGTAATGTAAATCTCGCCATCCTGAGTAAAATAGTCAAAAAATGCATGTTAAAATGTAGCTCACTGGCACTGTTAGCCTTTAGCTGAAATATTTCCAGAACAAAAAGCTCCCTTAACACATTTTGCTTTCCAACTAAATAAAGATACACTCAGTGGTTATGTTACTAGATATCTTCTGTACCTAATAATGTGGCTACTGAATGTATGTTCATGGTTTTCTGCTGCTGTAGCCCATTCCCTTCAAGGTTGACATAGTCATAAAGTCATATGACAATATAGCACAGAAACAGGCCCTTTGGCCCATCTAGTCTGTACCATACCTTTATCCTAGAACCATTGAACCAAACACCAAACCAAACTCCATACCCCTCTCATCCATGTACCTATCCAAATTTGACTTAAATTTTGAAATTGACTCCGCAACCACCACTTGCTCTGGCAGCACGTTCCACACTCTTACCAGCCTCTGACTGAAGGAATTCCCCCTCATGTTCCCTTAAACTTTTCACCTTTCACCCTTAAAACGTGACATCTAGCTGTAGTGGAAACCACCTGCTTGAATTTATCTTATCAACATCCCTGATAATTTTGCATGCCTCTGTCAAATCTCTCCTCAATCTTCTACGTTCTAGGAAATAAAGTTCCCTGTAACTCTGGTCCTTACGTCCTGGCAGCATCCTTGCAAATTTTCTCTGTACTTTTTCAAGCTTATTTACATCTTTCCCATAGGAAAGACTGCACACAGTACCCCAAGTTAGGCCTCACTGAAGTCTTGTACAATTTAATAGGTTCAATAGGTGAATTTCATGTATACAATATACATCCTGAAATTCTTTTTCTTTGCAAACATCCACAAAAGCCCCAAAGAATAAATGACAGTTAAACATTGGAACCACAAACCCCTCCTCCCAGCTCTCCCTCCCACACACAAGCAGGAGGAAGGCAACAACCCATCTCCACTACCATGCCTCAAAAATTGTAGTACGTATTGAATTAATTACTGTAGGGTTACCAGGTCATCATTAGGATTTGTGTTACCCTGAGCCCAATAATAATGAGTTTGGAAAAGTCTACTACCAAGAATTTGTAGTGGACCAAATCTTTTAGTTTGCTAAACGTATGCTGAATAAGGCCCAGCCTTACTGCAGAAGAGGGCTGTGCAGAGAGGTGGTAACTCCTAGCTGGAGTGACCCAGCTTTCTGCTAATCATCCTCCAGCACAGCCAGGGTAAAGTTTCCACATTCTCCCTGTGAGTGCATAGGATCCCTCCTGGTGCGGTTTCCTCCCGCATCTTGGAGATGTGGGTCAGTAGGTTAACTGGGCACTCTAAATTGCCCCAAGTGAGGATTAGGAGAATGACACTTGAGTTGGTTGTTCTTCCTCTCCTCGGCTTGTGTTGCTTCAGGTGGCAACCCTATCATTTCTTTAGCATTTTCTCCATTTTGTTTTACTCAATGCTTAACCCAGCATGGATGGAAAGCGTGCAAAGAGCCAGCTGGATTTGAACCCAGGAGAGACAACTCACTTCAAAGTCCAGTGCTGATGCCACTACATCACCAGCCAGCACTGGAGTAGGTGAGCGGTAGGAACTGGGGGAGCAGACGGAACTTGCGGGCTGCCTCAGGACATCCATAGGTTGTGTTGGTTGTTAACACAAACCACATACTTCCCTGGATGTTTTGATACACATGTGAAAAATGAGTTAGATAGACAGATGGATAGAAAGAAAGATAGATAAACAAATAAGCAAACAGATAAGTAAATAGATACACGGGTAAACAGATAAAAAGATGGATAGATAGGTAATTGTGAGGAGAACAGAATGGAATTAGTACAGGATTGTAGTTTATAGGGGCTTAGTGGTCACTGTGATCTCAGTCAGCCAACAGGTCTGTTTCTGATGCACCATCAATAACTCTCCGAGACGTGAGGCGAGATATAGGCTTTTATTGGCTGGAAGAAAGAACAAGCAGCAATTGACCACCACACTGCATCCTGGAGACTGAGGCCAGGGCAGTGTCCCCAATCGCCTTTATACCAGGGTCTGTGGGAGGAGCCACAGTCAGTGGGAGGAGCCACAGCAGTCAGCGGGGGGGGGGGGGGGGGGCGTGTCCAGACAGGTATATGTAGTTCACCACAGTTTCTATACTGTAAAATAGAATGAAAAACATTTCTAGTGTATTAACTTCAGTTCCAATCAGGGTTCAGATTCATTACTTTGAAGCAGCACTACATTGTATAATCAAGGTCAATTTGATAGTGAAACTGTTTCACATTGATAGAGCTACGAGTAACAGCCTAAAATTACTAGGAAACTGCTGAAGTTAATGAAGTTCAAGGATCAACCAAATGAGATCTGAAATGGTACTTTCTGTGAAAGCATTAGAACATGCCAATGGAAATAACACAGCCCCTCCATGATAGTCATATTCAGAAAATATTTAAAGCAATATATTGATGCATTGAACGCACTTGCTTTTTGGTTTCTGCACAAAAAAAGCACTTAAAATTTGCCCGAGGTAGATTTTCCTTATAATATTTCCAGGTGAAATAGTTCCAGGCAGTCCCATGCACCTTCCTCTTAAGTACAGTTAAAGCAATGCTATAGTCAAGTCAAGTCAAGTCACTTTTATTGTCATTTCAACCATAACTGCTATGTACAGTACATAGTAAAAATGAGACAATGTTTTTCAGGACCATGGTGTTACATGACACATTACAAAACTAGACTGAACTACGTAAAAATCAACACAGAGAGAAAAAAAACAACTACACTAGACTACAGACCTACCCAGGACTGCATAAAGTGCACAAAACAGTGCAGGCATTACAATAAATAATAAACAGGACAATAGGGAGTAAGGTGTCAGTCCAGGGTCTGGGTATTGAGGAGTCTGATAGCTTGGGGGAAAGAAACTGTTCCATAGTCTGGTCGTGAGAGTCCGAATGCCTTGGTGCCTTTTCCCAGATGGCAGGAGGGAGAAGAGTTTGTATGAGGGGTACGTGGGGTCCTTCATAATGTTGTTTGCTTTGCGGATGCAGTGTGTAGTGTAACTGTCCGTAATGGCGGGAAGGGAGACCCCAATGATCTTCTCAGCTGACCTCACTATCCGCTTCAGGGTCTTGCGATCCGAGATGGGGCAATTTCTGAATCCAGCAGTGATGCAGCTGCTCAGGATGCTCTCAATACAACCCCTGTAGAGCGCTACACGCAGGATTTTGCACTAAAAGCGACCTACCTGTTCTTAGCAGATGTTGCATGAAGAGTTTGCAGCTGCTGGGTCATTGCCATGGTGATCATTGGGGAAGTCCTTTGAAAGCTCTCTGAGGCAGCCACAGCACGGCCGCAGAAGGTCTGCCATTGAGATGAAGGCAGGTCTAAAGGTGAAACATGTCAATCATCCCTATGCATGGGTTCTATCCATGAGATGATCAATCCCTTGTCTCCTGAATGCACTGGGTCACTTCAAGAGTATAGGCTGATCATATGGACAGTGATCCAAACATGTCTCGAGGACATTATTTTAAAGAAGGTCTGTGACCGGTGGTGTAAATTCCATAATACTAAGCATTGAAAATGAAGGCTGAAAGATGCTGTGTGCAAGATATTACCCCCTCGGTGCACATCCTTTCATGAATGTCTCGTTGCCCATTCCTACATGGTCTGGTTAGCTTTTACGGATGTAAATGGGAATGGTTTGGAGGGATATGGGCCAAATACTTGCAGATGGGAGCAGCTCAGTTAGACAACTTGGTTAGCATGTGTGAGTTAGGCCAAAGGGGCTGTTTTATGTCCTGTAAGGCTCTGTGATTCTACTCAAGGTGGTTAAAAAGTTGCATTTTGGATTTCTGTCAGCAATGGAGGAAACAGCCGCTGTGTTACATCTATTGTCACCAAGTGCAAGAATGAAACTGAGAGAAGGTCAGTCGTGTTGAGATGAATAATACAGGGAAGTGTTGTTGCATGTTATTAATGAGCATGATTGCTAGCACGATCTACCTGGGAACAAATGCTATTTTTTCTGCATGGAAAACTTAAGGAAGCGAATTAAATTTCTGGTCTTAGATTGCACTATGATATTCCCTTGGGTATTTCTTGAAAATGAGTTTTACAAAAACATATCTATTGATATATTCGGATGGCTTCATGGAATTTTAGATCACAGTTGGGTGATCCTTGAATTTAATGGACTTCAGCAGTTTCCTGTAAGTGTTGTTCACAGCTTACATAAATGTGAAACAGTTTCAGTTTGTCACTACAAATTATGTTCTAATGTTGATGAGGTGTGATGAGTCTAAACTCTGATAAGTAGAAATTTTCACATATTTATTTATTTAGAGATATGGCATGGAACAGGTCCTGTGCTGCTAAGCAATGCTCCTGTTTAACACTAGCCTAATCTCAAGACAATTCACAAAGACCAGTACTGGTACGTGGAATGAGGGATATGGGTTGATGTTTTTCTTTGAACAGGTTTGATAGTTTTCTTTGCTTTGTTGCTGTTTGTGGTGACAAAACTCATGGTTGCATACTGCATATATAATAGATGTATTTTAACCCTTTGAACCAGTAAGCTTTTGGACTGTGGGTGGAAACAAGAACAACTATGTTCTCACAAGAAGGAGGTACAAAGGTCTCACAGAGGACAGCAAAATTAAACTCCAGTCTCCGACACGCCGATCTGTATCAGCATCGTGCTAACTGCTAGGCTACCACAGCACCCCGAAATCCATTTACTTAAAATTTTCCGCTCTTTCCTGCTTTTGCGAAGGCATGGATTCCCACATTGTCTGTGTCTGAAGTTGCTTTTCTAAATGTGTAAAGCTTTGAAAATGTCTACTGTGTCCTGCCCTTCTATTGACATCTGTCAATCAGTCATAATAATCAGGAGGGACAATCCAACTAATTATACCTCCTGAATAATGCAGAACTAGTCCAGAATACAACATTGAATATTTTAAGTTTGGGCAATTCAGAAATCCCTCTGTATGCCAGTGAAGCATTTAGTAACATCTTTCCCAATTTGGAGACATTATTAGCTTTCCATTTCCCAATACCTCTTGAGATGAATGTATTAGACATCCCTCTTGAGCCCCTATAGTTCATTTGGAGAACATAATTATTTAATGCCTTTTAATAGGAAGTTCTAGTACTTTAACCCAACTATGATGAAGGAATGGCTGGTATACATTCAGTGGCCGCTTTCTGAGGCACACCAGTACACTTGCTCGTTAATACAATTATCTAATCAGCCAATCATGTGACAGCAACTCAATGCATAAAACCATGCAGACGTGGTCAAGAGATTCAGTTGCTGTTCAGACTAAAGAGCAGAATGGGGAAGAACTGCGACCGAAGTGACTTTGACCACGGAGTGATTGTTGGTGCTAGAGAGGTGACTTGAGTATATCAGGAACTGCTGATCTCTTGGGATTTTCCCACACAACAGTTTCTAGAGTTTACAGAGAATGATGTGAACAGCAAAAAAAATCCAGTGAGCAGCAGTTCTATGGGTTGAAAATGCCTTTTAATGAGAGAAGTCAGTTCATGTTGACAGGACAGTGACAGTAACTCAAATAACCACACATTACACCATGGGCGTTCAGAAGAGCATCTCTGAATGTACAACTTCTCAAACCTCAACTGTTTAGGCTACGGCAACAAAAGACCATGAAGATATACTCAGTGGCCTCTTTATTAGTTCAGTGGCCACTAAGTATATGTCCATTTTGGGCTGCCGTTTGATAGAGAATTCATTGGCAGTACAATGTGCTGTCCTTGGTAGAGGGCATTGATTTGGGGGGTTATGCCAAGAGGGCTTGTTGAGTTCCTGCTATGCATCCCATGGCTTAGCTGGTTACACAGGCAGAGCAGCAGTCATGTCTTCAGCGAGTGAGGCAAAAGAAAGGGAATATAATCAGCTTTGGTTGGTCCTGGAAAATAGATTGCAGTAATTACTGTTAGAAAGCAGACAAATGATTAAATTTCATTTGAAGTCAACTTTCATTTGGGTGTCCAAAGATAAATTCCCCAAAGGTCCTCAGTGACTTTGCTTGGGTTGACAAAATATTGGAAAGCTGGCCAGAATCCAAAGAAATGGTCCCTTATGACACTCAAAGTGAGGATATGGACAAAATGTGGAAATAAAAGAGTCCAGGATGTTGAACACTTCCTCAAAAGGGGTCCTGACATGAACTTTTGCAGATGGGTTGCTTCTCTGCAAAACACTTCCCATTTAGTCCAGCTGTGAAAAAGGGCTGAACACGGCACACTGGTTTCCTTCCTCAGGTGAATTTACTCTGAGAAATAGAGCATTTTTTGTTGCTGTCTAAGCTTATTGCCATCAAGACTCTTTGTTAACATAGATGTATGAGAAACACAGCAATTCACACCAGGCAAGAAGAGTTCCTCCCAGGGAAAGAAAAAGGGCAGATTCTTCTTTGATAATCCCTCTTGAGATGTTTTTGTTCCTCATTAAAGTTCCATTATTATTGTGAGTACCTCCACTCTTGTCTCATCAAGCATTTCCAGCGCAATATAATGCAGGATAAATACACATTGTCGAATTAAACAGTCCCAACAGATGGTACAAAAACACAATCCACAATTCACCTGTAACGCAGTATAATATGTTAAGACAATTTACAATAGTGAGAATGATCTCTGATAGATAAGAGAAAATGTTAAATTAGGTAGATTAAAGGATTAGTCAAAATGTAAATAGAAATAGGAAGATAGAAAGCTCAATTCCCTGTACTAAATGGCTATATGGTTCAACTTGAGTATGGTGGCTAAAAGAAGTGGAAGGTGCTCAAAAGCAGTCAGAGAAGATATGTTAAGATGTTGTTGAATGAACTTCTGTTGGTCCACTTGTGAGGACTTTCCAAAGCATTCTGAGTGTCTAAAAGCAAGGCATTGTGATTTGAGAATATCCATTCAATCTCGTCACACCGAGAATGATCTACATGTTGAGTTTGGGAGAGCTGAGAGTTTCAAGTTCAGATTAATCTGAAACCTACATACAGTGCAATGTATCGTTCGTGTTAATAACCAACACAAACAAAGGATGTGCCGGATGCAGCTGACAAGTTCTTAGGTGTGAACATCACACCATAAATGAGGTTCTGGTCCAATCTCATTTATGTCATGGTCAAGAAAGCTCGCCCATGCTTCTACTTCTTCAGGAGGCTAAATTTGGCATGCCCCCATCAACTCTAATTTTTTATCAATGTACCATAGAAAGCATTTTGTCTGGATGCATTATGGCATCGTATGGTAACCATTCTGCATGTGACTGCACGAAACTGCAGGGTGGTCGTTATAGGTCAACACATCATAGAAAGCATCTTCTCTGCTATGGGCTCTGTCCGTGTTTTTTGCTGCCTCATTAAGGCAGCCAGCATAATCAATGACACCACTCACCCTGGGCATTCTCTCTTTTCCCCTCTCCCCACCAGGCAGAATCAGAATCAGGTTTATTATCACCAGCATATGTTGTGAAATTTGTTAACTTTACAGCAGCAGTGAAGTGAAATACATGATAGATTAATAAATATAGCATCACCATCTGAAATTCTGCCAGCAATATTTGCGTTATCAGCAAATTCATAGATGGCATTTAAGCTGTACCTAGCCACACAGTCATGAGTGTAGAGAGAGTAGAGCAATGGGCTAAGCACACATCCCTATGGTGCGCCAGTGGTGATTGTCAGTGAGGTGGTGATATAATTTCCAATCTGCACAGGTTGTGGTCTTCCGATCAGGAAGTCGAAGATCCATTTGCAGAGGAGGGTGCAGAAGCCTAGGTTCTGTAGCTTTTCAATCAGAACTGTAGGAACGTTGGTGATAAATGTTGAACTATAGTCGATAAACAGCATCCTGACGTAGGGATTTGCATTGTCCAAGTGATCCAAGGCCACATGGAGAGCCACTGAGATTGCATCTACAGTAGACCTTTTGTAATGGTAGGCAAATTGCAGTGGGTCCAGGTCCTTCCTGAGACAGGAGTTGATTCTAGCCATGACCAACTTCTCAAAGCACTTCATCACCTTAGATGTGAGTGCTGCTGGTTGAAAATTACTAAGGCAGCTCACACTGTTCTTCTTGGGCACTGGTGTAGAAAACAAAAGCACTGATCACCACACTCAAGGACAACTTCTAGCCCACTTATCTTAGACTCTTGAATGTATCTTCTGCATGGTAAGATGAGTTCTTAGCCTAATGATCTAGCTTGGTATTATCCTGTACTTTATCATTTACCTGTATCACACTTTTTTTGGTAGATTTTGCACTTTATTCTGCATCATTGTTGGTTTACTTTATTCTACTTCAATGCATTGTGTTGATCTGTATTACAGTATGCAAGACAAGATCTTCACTGTATCTTGACATACGTGGCAATAATAAACCCATAGCAATATCTATACCAATAATGCCCTGACCTTGCACTCTACACAAACCCTCCTCCACCCCCGCTCAACACTTTTATCCCAACCTTCTCGCAAGACTCTCCTAGAAACAATTGGAACTTTTCAGTTCGAAATGTTGTGTGGCTTACTAAGATGGAGAAGTACGTGCTCAGCAGATCTGGATAGGCATGGTGGGCCGTTGTGGGAATAAGTGGAACTGGCAGCTAAACACATAGTAGATCAGAGATCAAGCTCAGAAACAAGAAGATAAATTGTTATTTTTGTAAAGGAGATTCTCCCTGTCCCCTCCACAGCCTACGTTAGCTTTACAAAGAAATTCTATGTTTGATCTTTTCCTCTGAAGATAAAAATATTGCATCTTACACATTCCTCCTCCTCATGTGTCACACACTTCCTCTTTAATTTATTTTCCTACAGTCCCCAAACTGGTAGTTCAGCTCTTGTCTGCCATCTTCTTCGACCTACCAGCCTTTAAAGCCAAAAAATTGCATCATCTAGCTGCCACTTTCCGGTTCTGAGCATCCAGTCACCCAACTTCTCTAATATTCTTTGCATCTAGACCCATAGTCACTTCACTAAGATACCTCAGATTCACAGAAGGATAGCAAATTGACTTAAATCCTCATGTTGTAGCCTTACCAAGGTGTGGTAAACGAACTGAAATTAAGGACTACACAATATGAATAATTTGAGACTCACTATCTTCCCAGTGGAGTATACTTGCAGGGACAGATTATATGGGATGCAAGTTTCTTAAAGCTGGAGGTTTGCTGGCCTCATTCTGGGTCAGTTATGGAGAGACAGATTGCAGTAATCACTCAATTACTGTGGTGCCGCATGACTACTAGGATGACAGAAGATGAATACATAGACTTTTGTCTATTTTTTACCCTATAATTCCTACTCCATAAAGTTCATTCTTCATCCTTCAGTACGTTATTGATCTTTGCCTTGCCAGCCATTGGGTTCTGAAGTTAGACACATGGTTTGGACTAGGGGATAAACATTAACCCATATCTCAACTTCTCACTTGTGTAGTTATCAGTCTTGGAAGTGAAAGTTGATGGGCAACTAATTAGAACAGAAATGGCAATTTCATTGGTCCCAGAGTGTAGGGAATGATGGCCAGCTGTATATTATTGCCCATCCCTAGTTTTCTGAATGTAATCCTGGTTGTCTTCATGCCCACAAAAAATGAATCTCGGGTAGAATATGCTGACATACATACACATGCTTTGATGATAAATTGTGTCTTAACACTTAAGATATTGCACATAAAGTATAAAATGGAATAATATGTGGGCTGAATTCAGATGTGAAAGAGTAAGCATTTCTCATCACTTTAACTAACAATCATTGGATTGCTAATCTGATACCATTATAACTAGGAGAAATTTTCTGTGGGGTGGCTGTTTGACAAACTTGAAGTTAAGCATCGGGAACACACAGAGGCACCATGTAAATAGTAGCGGGAACAGATTTCCGCACAAACTACTCACTTATCCACTACACCAACCACCACCTACTCCATATGCAAAAGTATCTGCAGTTCCAGCACTGCCCTCAACGGACACCTCAGGTTTCACAAAACCGGAATGAAAGTAAGACATCCTCAGTTACAGGAGTTACAAGAGGAAAGAAAGAGAAGAAGGGGGAGAAAAAGAAGAAGGCAAAGGAGCAGAAGGAGGAGCAGGAGGAAGAGTAGGAGAAGGAGGAGGAGAAGTAGGAGCAGGAGGAAGAGTAGGAGAAGGAAGAGGAGGAGATGGAGGAGGAGAAGGAGGAGAAGAAGTAGGAAAAGAAGAAGAAGAAGAAGACGATGATGATGATGATGCTATTGAATGATGTTTACTCCATTGATGTTTTCCAACAGGAAATACAGTGTATGCTCATAATGTAAAGATGGAGCTGTAGGGCAGGTATCTGGTGATGCTGTGGATTTATTTTTCTGCACCTGTGCCTTTAGTATAATGAGGCAAGGAAAAATCAGGGAAAAGTAAAAAGTTTATCCTGCTAAAATGTCTGTTAAAGAGTTAACAAATCCCACATCTTATCATCATGAACTGAGTCAAACAGGGAAGTTAATAATCTGACTGAACAAATATTTCTTCACTTGGTTACAGAGAGACTGCATCGTTGCTAAGCAATGGGAGGCAAGAGGTCATGTGCCCCTAATCACTGATCCTTCCAAAGCACCGTACTTGTTATTTTATAGAATGAAATTCAAATAGATTGACAAACTCTTCATCAACTTGGAACCCTGGGCAGTGGAAATAAATGCTTCTATAGAAAACATCCAAAGACACAGCTTGTATTTAAGTTTAATTGATTCACCAGATATAGGGCCACGTAGGACAAGGTTCCTGAAGAACTGCTAACTCTGCAGGAGCACTTCAGATCATGTTAGCTTCTAATTTATATCAGCAGCCTCTCCGCCTAATGGACTGCTACACTAATGAAGATAATTGCAGAATCTTTTTTTGTACACTTTTCTCTCAGTAAACACAAATTGTTTTTATGCAGGACCTTCAATGCAGTAAAATATTATTTGATAAATTTGACACTCCGCCACATAAAGAAAAATTAGAACCAAATACCTTGTTCAGTAAATAAGCTTTTAAGGAGAGTTTTAAAGAAAGAAAGAGACAAAGGTGTTTAGAGGAAGAACACAAGAACTCAAAGCCTGTATTCTCCATGTGTGAGATTAGAGGAATCATAATTCAGAAGAAGGAGACATAACATTGCAAATGAATACTATGGTATTTCTTCCATTGATTAATTGAAGTAAGATTCAGAAGGAGGAAGAAGAGGGCACAGGTATTTCTAGAGTTTGTAGGACTGGAGAAAGATATATTTGGTTGAGTCTATAGAAGAACTTATAAAGAGCGATTTGTTTGTGCCAATGGAGGTCAGTGGGCATAAGGGTGGCACGTGAATGGGATTTGTCATAAATTCGTATGCAGACCACATAATTTTTGAATATATTATTCTAGGTATTCGAATACACATGAGTCTCACCCAACATCCATTCACTTTTCAGCCAGAGCGGGCCAGTGTGTGATCAGTGGTGTACACCTATGTTTCCTTGGCCTTTACCTCTGCACTAAAGGTACAGAGGACAATGAAAGCACACTTACAACCGGCATTGCAGACTTCAGATAATGAAAAAGATTCGTCCATTTGTAATAATGTGTCTGATTTCAATTAGTTGGCTTTATTCCTATGACTGTGCACACTTGGCTAGAACCCTCCCCTTACCAGAATTTCATAAGTTTTTTTATTATTTAGAAATACAGCTCAGAAACAACAACCCCTCAACCATCAGGGTCTTGAATAAAAGTAGATAGCGATAATCATTCTGCTTCTGGTGATCCCACAGCGGATGGTCTCACTTGAAGGATTCTTTGATCTCGTTATTTCTTGCTTCTTATTTATTGTATATCTGCATATGCACAGTTTGTTGCCCATTGATCCCGTTTGCAGTTACTGATCTACAGAATGCCCCCAAAATAGAATCACTGGGTGATGAGTGTACTCTGATAATAAATTCTACTTTGAAATTTGAAATCATGGTTAATCTATGCATACAGTTGATATGCATACTTTTACACCATAACCATAAACATCAGAGTTTGAATCATCAAAGTAGTTACATTTTGTATTGATATCCTACACTGATTGGGTCTTTTTGGGGCCAGGGTTTGGGATTTCCAAAATTTTGTCTGATGTTTCCTTATCCTGCCATGAAACAGATTACTTCAGATTGTGAGGCTGTGCTTTGTTTTCCTGAATTACATGGCAGATTTCCTTGATACGTTGTGCAGAACGTTAAGCAATAACAGCAACACTGTTTATTTAATTACTACCTTTTCCGGAACAAGACATCCCAATGCACGACACAGTAGCAGCTTCAGGCAGAGCACGACATTTCAATATAAAAAAGAGTTTAGGGCAGGTGAATTAAAGCTTTGCTCTGTCCGCAATAAACAGGATTCCTAGTGGCCAACCATTTTAATTCCAATCCCCATTCCCATTTTAAACACAAAGTACACTGCAGATGCTGTGTTTAGTCAAATCAAGATGTACAAAAAAGCTGAATGAACTCAGCAGGTCGGGCAGCATCCGTTGTAAGAAGCAGTCAACGTTTCGGGTCGAGACCCTTCGTCAGGACTAAAGAAGGAGGAGGCAGGGGCCCTATAAGGAGACGGGATCTCCCGGTTGCCATTCACTTCAACTCTCCTTTACATTCCCATTCGGATATGTCCATACATGGTCTCCTCTACTGCCATGATGAGGCCAAACTTTGGTTGGGGGAACAACATCTCATATACTGTCTGGGTAGTCTCCAGCCCCTTGGTATGAACATCAAATTCTCCAACTTCCAGTAATTCCCTCCCTCTCCCTTCCCCCATCCCACCTTCACTCTGTCTCCTCTTCTAGCTGCCTATCACCTCTCATGACTCTGCCTTCTTCTACGACCCATAGTCCTTTCCCCTTAGATTCCTTCTTCATCTCTCCTGCCTATCCCCTCCCTGCTGCCCCTCCGCCATCCCTTGATCTGATTGGTTTTCCACCCTCCCCCACCTTCTTTATAGGGCCCCTGCCCCCTCCTTCTTTAGTCCTAACTAAGGGTCTCGACCGGAAACGTTGACTGCTTCTTTCAACGGATGCTGCCCGACCTGCTGAGCTCATCCAGCTTTTTTGTACGTCCCCATTCCCATTTTGACATGTTGGTCCATGCCCTCCCCTACTGCCATGATGAAGCCTCTCTCAGACTGAAGGAATATCACCTCATGTTCTATCTCGGTAGTAGCATGAATATTGATTTCTCTAGTTTCCAGAGTAATTTCTCCCCCTCACCTTTCTCTCTTTTTCCATTCCTCATTCCCACTCCCCTTTACCCCTTCTCGTCTCCTCATATCTATTACGTTCCCCTGGTGCTCTTCCTCCTTCCCTTTCTCCCATAGTCTGCTATCCTCTTCTATGAGATTAATCCTTCAGCCACTTACCTTTCTCACGTATCGGCTCCCGGTTTCTCATTTCAACCGCCACCACCCCCCAACCTTGCCAACCCACCTATGCATCTCCTCATCTGGCTTCACCTATCACCTTCCAGCTTGTACTCCCTCCCCTTCCCCTATCAGTGTTCCCTCTAAGGCACACATCTTTTGCTACCAGTGCACAAGTGAATTTAAACTGCACACAAAAGGCTGTCACCCCCTACCTCGTCAGTACGTTAAGAGTGTTTCACAATCATACACGATCGTATTTTCTTTCCTGTTTTCTGAGGTGGACGGTGTTGACGACGTGGAGTTTGCGATGATATGTCTGCAAGTTTTAGAACTGGCTTATTTCTACTGCTTTTATTGAAGAAATTATTTGGTGTGCACACGTCTCTGGGCAAAAAATTGCAAAATTCAAGATTATTGCGCACATTGGTCGTTACAAGTTGGAGGGAAGATTGTGCCCCACCTTCTTATTCTGGTTTATTCCCCCTTCCTTTCCAGTTCTGCTGAAGGGTCTCAGCCAGAAATGCCGGCTTGTAGCGGTGTGCTACATGCAGCGCTAAAATTACGACACGGAGTCGGTAACTGCAGTCGAAGGAAAAACTTTATTCGCAATCCTCAGCCTCACTTTTAAGCCTCCCTCAACCTGCCCCCCGTGGCGCAAAGGCTCCAAAGCTCTGTGCTCGCAAACCCCCGTAGGCGATCTCCCTTAGCCGGAAAGCTGGCTAATTGTGAGCCGGTTCGGATGTGCCAGGAAATGGGTTGCCACAGGCTCTTTATTCTTCTCCATACTGTAGATGCTGCTTGAACGGCTGAGCTCCCACAGCATTTTGTGTGTGTTACTTTGGATTAAAGCTTTTGTACAGAAGGGAAACTGAAAGCTGGAGGTTTAGGGATAGAATTGCAGTAAGGATGTCCTTAATGGCTGCCAGTGAGGCAGTAATAACATTTATGGATGAAACTCTATCCCGTACTCAATTACACTTTATTGAGAGGCATTAAGCTCAATTTCAGATACCAATATTTATTGTGCATTATACTAAACCTTTCAAAATCACACATATTAAATTCACATTCTGTCTGCTGGGACAATTACGCCAACCTTGGCTCATTGGCAAAATTCTCGGTCATGCACAATTTAAACAGACGGCTCATTGCAGTACTAAGAGTTGAGACGTTAAATTCAGGTCCCCTTTCTACCCAATCTGATGGATGGAAAAGCTTCAGTGAATCTATCCCTCAGCTACAAATTATTTGCTCATTGCATCGTGTAAGGTATTCTTGTTTTCTATGTGACAACACTGCATGTATTTCATTAGTTGTGGATTGCTTTAGGATATCCTGGTAGAATAATGCTGCCATAGAAATGTAAATTCTAATAAGCCTTTTATTTAATTAGGACTGGATTTGAAGTACAAACATTGCACACCTGTTTATTAAACCCACAACACCCCAAGAATACACCTTGTGAGGTATGATAATGATTCCCAGAACCTATTGATTCTGCATCATATCCAATTAAGCTCATTGTGAATAATCTATAGAGAAAATCCATGCTTTCTTCTTATCATCAAAAGGCAGCAGCCTTTTAATTTTAATAACAAAATCAAGTGGAAAGCGTGCATGAAAGTGCTTGCACCTATATTATACCTTTCTTGGCAGTCCAAATCACTTCATAACTGATTCATCTAAGAGTGCAATCAATGTCAGTGGCAGAAAATACAGACAGTTTGGCTGAGGTTGGGGATGGCGATGAGGATGTGACCTTGAAAGAATTCTCCTACATTTGTCTGAATAGAGCCGTGGGATTTTTGGGCCCATCTGATAGATCTTTAGTTTAGTTATTTATCCAAATGGCGGGGGGTTAGAAATTGTACTGACCCTGAAAATCATCAATAGAATTGTGGATTTAGGGACAAAACTTTCACACACTTCAATCCACTGAAATACATTTTGTCTGCAACATCTCACTATTTGGGAGCTCATTAAAGATACCAAACCTTCAAGGGGTCTTAGGGTTTGGAGGCTTGTTTGCCTCAATAACCCGTAGGGCCATGTTGGCTGGAGTCAGTACCTTGTGCTTTGACTTTTGGTAGAGTCACCCATGCCAAACAGGTCAAAGGGTATGGACCAAACTTAAAGTGCTCCACCTGTCCTCCACCTTTGGGGGTTCAGTTCAGGGCTAACAACCCTGACTGGTCAAAAAAAAATTGTTATAAAACAGAGATTCCTTCTATATGGTCAAAGACAAACAGAGACGGACCTTTATTGCTACCCTAAGTACCAGTGGCGTAACAGGCAATTAATTAATTAAATTTAATTAAATAAGGTAATTTTACAACAACAGCTTTTGCAACCTGTGGATGATACAAGATTTTTTATAGTCTGAGTAATGCTTTTAAAAATGTGCTTACAATTATAATATTTAATACTTTGGGGTCAGGCTGTACTCAGGAAATTCTTGGACCACAGAGGTAAAGATCAGATAATCTGCTTTTTAAAATGATATTGGTTAAGGAACTGACATTGGCCAACACATGGAGGAATAAATCCCTGTTTTTCTTCAAACTGCTATCAATGTATCTTTAAATTTCTTCCAGGTTCGGAGGTTGTGCTCAGGTCTACCAATCCTGATTGATCAAAAAAATTGTTACAGAAACAGCTGCAAAGAGCCCTTCTATATTTGCGTGTGACAGTATGAAAATGGCCAAGGACAGACAGAGACGGAAGAGCTTCATTGCTGCCCTAAAAACCAGCAGTTTAGTGGGCAGTAAGTAAGTAAGTGAAGATGTCAAAGGGCAGCAAGTTGGAGGAAAGAGAGAGAGAGGACTATTAGAAAGTCAGATGTATAGAGAAAATTAGGATCAGGTAGTGAGTAAACAGTATCAAGGGAATGCCAGTATTGGGGATAGAGGTATGCTAAGGATCTGGGAGAGGAGGTACTGAGGTGATGGTGGCTTCGAGTGGAGAATGTTGGGATTGACTAGGGAGAGCTTATAATCAGACCAGTTGAGGGTGTGTTTGATTTGTAAGGGTTTGAAGGAGGATTTATCAGATGGGTCTATGGACAGTTTAGTTGTGTGTCATGGTAGGTTTGGTTGGAGTCAAGAGGGGAATAAAGGTGAATAGTCAGAGTTTTTGGAGATGAAGGAAGGGTTGAGTTGATTGGTCAGGTGAAGGAACAAGGGTGATCATGTTCAATGTGTTTGGAGCATCTGAAGTCACAGACAGCAAGTATAGGAGTGGATGGGAAGTTTTCACTAAGAAGAATGCATAAAGCCAAACCAACATGGGAAAAGGCAGATACTCCATTCAACTCACATAAGCTAATTTTCCTTTCTAATTAATGCCAAAACTCTCACTGTAAAGCATACTGAAAATTCGGTGTGTAATATTTTCTGCCATTTTACAATCTGAACTTAAAACAAGACTCCAGGGCATTACCTCTACAGAACTCTCAGTACTGAATTGTTAGGTTTCATCTTGAAGACTCACAAGACAACGTTGAACTTTCAGTCATTAAAAGAGAAGATTACAATTAACAAAGACATGATAATAGCAATAAATAGTCTATAAAAAGTTAATTTGGGAATATTAACTTAAATTAATTGTGCTGCTTTCAAGTCGTAGAGGTTTTAAGCATATTTTCTGTGCTGCTCATCTGCAAAGAACTTGAGGCAGGTGAGTCTGAAAATACAAGACAAGGCTTTTCTGGTCCTTGTTCATTTTATTTATTAATTGACTGATTGATTTATTGACATACGGCATGGAGTAGCCCTTCTGGCCCTTCGAGACATGCCACCCAGCAAACCCCCAATTTAATCCTAGCCTAATCAGGGGACACCTACCCTTCTAACCGGCACATCTTTGGACAGTGGGCGGAAACCGGAGCACCCAGAGGAAACCCACATGGTCACAGGGAGAATGTACAGACTCCTTAAGGCCGTGGCGGGAATTGAACCTGGGCCGCCGGTACTGTAAAGCTACCCACTACACTACTGTGCCGCTCCATGTTGATGTCATTACGTTTGTAAGGTGTCCGAATTACATCATAGAAATGCGGCAAGCAAAACCAGTAAAACATGATGAACACTCATTTCAGCTACTTTAGCCAACACCTGTACCCAGCAGGTAGAAAGTATCTCCGAGAGACTGTCAGTCAAGGCTAACAGTTCAAACTCAATTGGAAACCAGACTGAATGCCCTTGCATTGTTATTTGCATTTTGATAGGACAAGTTAAAGTACTAACAATATTTTTCACCTGTGTCATTACCATTGCAATACAAATGGGGATCAAAGAAGATTCTGTCTCATATACCATACCTGTGTGAAAAAGACATACCATCTACAAAAATACTGTTTCTCTACTTCAGTTCTGTAACAGGCATGTAGATGATTAGCAGAGGCACACTTAGCAAAATGTTGCTTCCCCCACATGGCCCTTGAATCTACACTGAAAATTAGCACTCTCTTCTTCAACGTTATGCAATAATTCCACTTTGCCGCCACCAGTCATTCTGCGGGTTGCAGATCTATTGCTAATTTGCGCTGAATTGATTGTGGTCAAACGCTTGGAGGTGGGGGAGGTGCTCATGGACTTTTGACTTGGCTTGCAAATGATTTTGCAGAAAAGGGGACCTTGGCTGCAACGAAAAACATCTCTTGTTACTAAGTTAGTCAGTGTTCAGGCTTTCACGGAGATAACTGGTAGTTTCCGACATATTGCATCACCAGCTCTGTTTGTGCCATGTCCTAGACTTGGATCTTGAATTCACTTCTGAATTGGTTCCCCTGCATGTCTAAACATGCAGTATCTGACAGGATGTGTTTTGTGGTTCTTGTGCCCTTAGAGTGAATACCGTTTGTGACGATGATCAACTTCCTTGTTTTCCCTTCCTTTTAGAACTATGCTAACATTACCAATCTAAAGGAGATGTTTGCCATTAGGCACCTGAGCTATATATTACCACCCAGAGTTCACAGCCTTGTTGCCATCCACAGTCTGATTAGTATCACCCAATTTTACCCCTTTTCTAAAGTGGAATTTGGTTCTACTTTCACAACCCCTCCCCCTCCACCCCTTCCGCCTTGCCTCTGTGTCATTGTGTGAACCTCTGCTGTAAATCTTGATCATATTCATACTGCTGAGTATTGCAGATAAATTGGCGTAGACATGCTTTCCACCCATTAGTAGTAGAGGAACAACAGCTGTCTATCATGGCTCTTGTACTTTTTAATCAACATATAGATCTATGAAAATAATGAGCGAAAAGAGACCCATTTGTCCATTCAACACAACACACACAAAATGTTGGAGGAATTCAGTGGGCCAGACATCATCTGTGGAAAGGAATAAACAGTCTATGTTTTGGGTTGACATCTGGACTGAAAAAAAAGATGAGAAGTCAGATGGCAAAAAATGGTGGCAAAGACATGTTCCCAGGAAGGATACATGCCTGAGGTAGTGGGTCTGTGTGAGCACATAGTTGAAGAGTCGAAGAGCAACAGAGGTCATTGAGGGGGAGCAGTAAGAGAGGGTTTCACTAAACTCCTGTCGAAGAGAAAGTTTGAACTTCTTCAGGGTAGGCACTGTTCAAAGAGACTTCACAATGTAGTAGTAGAATCACAAATCCAAGACAATCTGCAAATGCTGGAAATCCAAGGCAACACACACAAAATGCTGGAGGAAGCACCTTTGGAAGTGAATAGACGGCCACGTTTTGGGTCAAAACTCCTTGTCAGGACTGATAAGGAAGGGGGAAAGATGCTGGAATAAAAAGGTGGGGGAGAGGAAGGAGGCTAGTTAGAAGGTGATTGGTGAAGCCAGAAGGGAAGGAAAGGTCAAGGTCTTAAGAAGAAGGAATCTGAAAGGAGAGGAGAGTGGACCACAGGAGAAAGGGAAGGAGGAGGGGAGCCAGGGGGAAGTAATAAGCAGGTGAGAAGAGGTAAAAGCTCAGAGTGGGGAATAGAAGAAGACCAGGGAGCAGAAATTTGCTTCCTGGAAGGAGAAATCAATGTTCTAACCTGTCAAAACGACTGAGACAGGGCCACCAGCTATCTCTGCATGGCAGAAAGGACAGTGCATAGAATGCAGAGGGAGAAGCAATGGGAGAAACAGTCAACTGAACCCGTGTATCTGGGTTCCTTGGTAGGCCCAACCGAGAGACCTGAAAAGGGATCTGGAAGTCATGTGGCACAAGATGGCGATGAAGACAAGCTCCCAGGAAGGATACGTTGCTGTGGTAGCAGGCATCGGTGAGTACAAAGTCGAAGAGTCAGAGGGCAGTGGAGATCACAGAGGGGGAAGCAGGGAGAGGGGGTCAAAGAGAAGATTTAAGCCTGACGCAAGCTTGTTTTAGCTACAAATTCAAATTAGTCTTCAGATTTATTATTTTTACTTCCTTATAATTATAACTACAAAAATGGTTTACACCTAAGAAGCACTTTGAGATTCTGAATTCTTGAAACACGGAATTTGAATTTTCAGATACAATTACTGTACAATGTGTAAAAGATATTTATACAGGAACCTAGATCGGGAAGGATTAGAGTGATACAGGCTCAGTGAGGGTAGGTGGGGTTAGTATTGACTGGCATCACATTCAGCATGGGTGAGTTGGGCCAAAGGGCCTGGTTTTTTTTACCATATGACTCTGGCTATAAATGCAAGCCTGTTTTTCAAATACAGTTCCAGTATAGCATACAGTTCGCTGTCTTTCTGGACTAGCTTCACCATATGCACATTCAACACTGGGTATATTTAAAGCAAGGATTCATTGGTCCTTGCCCAAAGTTATGGGGAGAAAGCAGGAGAACGGGGTTAAGAGGAAAAATAAATCAGCCATGATCAAATGGTGGAGCAGATGTGATGGGTCAACTGGCCCGAGTCTGATCCTACATCTTATAGTTTAACCTACTGCGGCCCAAATCTACAATGGGTCAAATTTGCAAGTTAAACATTTTTAATACTGTTTTGCATTTACTCCATTGCTGAGTTCTTCCTCAACAAAACTGATTAATGGGCTATTTCAGCAAACATGAAAATGAGAAGGAAATAGTGCAATTCAGGCTATGGAGAAGAATTTTGGACAAACATGCCTGAGGAGGGTGTGGGACTAGAACTGTTCCCACTGTGGCATGAAGCGTCATTGTTAGCCACTTGAAAATTCTAATCACAAATATGGGAGATCGGTAAATTTGAAAAATTGCTTAATAAAGGAAAAAAAGCAGCCTAGTTTGAGATTAGAAATTCCAAGTATTTTTGTGGCTCTCAGATTGTAAGGGAAACATTGGAAACAGACTGAAAAAAATCCAGGATGGAAATCATATTTCATGCTGCATTGAGTTATAGGCAGGAACAAGAATGGAGAAAGAGTTTGGGGCATTGGATTCAGCTAAAGGGAAAGACTATGATGATTGTCAGCTCAGTATAATTCCCCGAGTCTACAAAACTTTGATCTACAAAACCAGAAAACCAAATTAGACATCAACGTGTGGGAAAAAACATTTTTAAATTCTTAAAATAAATGATCTGGATTGGATCTGATACCAACTATTTTCCCTTCCCCATAATCAAGTGATCTCTCCTGCTTTGAAGAAAGATCATATGACTATGGGGAAGAGAATGTAGGTGGAGTAGAAAGCTTTACAAACAGGAAGAAGAAGCAACAGATTCACTTCTATGATAGCGATGGATATTACTGTTATTAAGCCATCAGGCATTGTTAAATAAAATCATAACATTCTTGGCTTTACAACTAAATGGTCAACTTGTCTAGGAAAATTTACCCTACAGATATGGAGGTGAAGAATGATTGTTTACCCAAGCTAGAGGGTTATGAGGAAAGCATCAATAACCTGACTAAAATGGGTAACAAATACTCATCTACTTGCCAAAAAAACAATATTTTTAAAAAACTGAAGAGTAATTTTACTCATTAATTTGGAAACCTGCTATAGTGTGTTCTATAGAACAGAAAGTACTAAACTATTGTGTCACTTCATTGCTTTCCAACATCCCACCCCTTTCTTCATGCTGCATGCTAATTTCCAAGCAAGTGTAAAATACCTGGCATTGTCATAATATCTCACTCTCTGAGATGGCAAAATCCTGGATATGAAGCTGAGCTCATCAATATTTAATAGCTCTGATGATTATTATTATCTTGGAAAGTTAATCGCTATTAACTTTCATGGGTGATAAACAGCAAGAATTCCTGATGGCATTTGTCCACCACTGCAATTCTCAGAGGCCTGTTGTTCATGTCATCAAACAATAAAAAAAACAAGACATAACTTATCCAAGATAAGGCTATCTTGCCAGTGTGGTTGTTTCCTGTGTTTTCCCGGAGAGCATTAATAACACCATAGTAGTACAGTACATCTTGGGATGTTTCAACCTGTCATTCCTAAAGGCAACAGCTCATCAAGAAGAAACATTCTGGAAATACTTTTTTCACTAATTTGTAAATGTATTGTGGTCAAGTAAATTGCATTCATATGGGTCAGAGGAACTGTGTGTTATGTGAATGCAATAAATGAAATCTGTTCTACCCTGGAGACTGTTTTGCCATTCAATTAGATGAGTAATTTACATCTCAATTGTGTTTCATCATGTTTACCCCTATCTTTTGGTACTACCATCACACAAAATTGCTGACTTGTCTTAAAAGTTCTAAGAACCCCAACATCCACTGCCTTTCCCAATTTTTTGCTACCATCTTTTGAAAAAATGCATTATCATAAATGCCCCTCTAACTTTCAAGTATTCCTTCCTGATGTCCTGATGAAGGAACTCAGGCCGAAACGTTGTTTATTTATTTCCCTCCATAGATGCTGCCTGATCTGCTCAGTTCCTCCAGCATTTTGTGTGTGTTGCCTGATTATTCCTTTTAACACGTTAAAGGCAGAGTTTAGATTTCTCTTTATATCAATCCAAAGGACTTGAAATCAAGCTGATTTAATTTTCTCTTGTTTCTACAGCTTTCTCGGCTAACAGAAGAAAGGTTTCCCCAATATCATTGAAGTAACAACCCCTCTATAAGTTTAATCAATATTACCAGGTCCATTACTTGACCTCAGAAAAACGCTTAGCAGCATTCAATTAGTAATGTCATTCAGAAGGGCCAGAAGAATTGAAGACAAGGGGAATAAGAACATTAAACACAAAATGCTGGCAGAACTCAGCAGGCCTAACAGTATCTATGGGAGGAGGTAATAACGACATTTCGGGCCAAAACCCTTCATCAGGACTGAAGTAGCATGGGATGGTCGAGTGAGGATAAGAAGTGGGGGGAACAATAAAGTAGAGAGCTGGGAAGTGATAGGCTGGAGGGAAATGGGCTCAATGGGTACCCGCATGGGACCTAGCTATGCCTGCCTTTTTATCGGCCATGTGGAGCAATCTATGTTCCATGCCTACATCGGTATTTGTCCTCCTCTTTTCTTGCGTTATATCGACGACTGCATCGGTGTTGCTTCCTGCACACATGCTGAGCTCGTTGACTTTATTAACTTCATCTCCGACTTTCACCCCGCCCTCAAATTCACCTGGTCTATTTCTGACACCATCTTTCTAGATCTTTCTGTTTCTATCTCTGGAGACAGCCTATCCACCGACGCCTACTACAAACCTACTAACTCCCACAGCTACCTAGACAATTCCTCCTCCCACCCTGTCTCCTGCAAAAATGCTATCCCTTTCTCTCAATTCCTCTGCCTCCGCTGCATCTGCTGTCAGGATGAGGCCTTTCATTCTAGGACAAAGGTGATGTCTTCCTTTTTTAAAGAAAGGGGCTTCCCTTCGTCCACTATCAACTCTGCCCTCCATCGTGTCTCCTGTATTTCACGCACCTCTGCCCTCACCCCATCCCCCCGCCAGCCACCAGGGATAGAGTTCCCCAGCTCCTCATCTATCACCCTACCAGCCTACAGATCCAACGTATAATCCTCCGTAACTTCCGCCGCCTCCTATGTGATCCCACCACCAACCACATCTTCCCCTCCCCCCAACTCTCAGCTTTTCACAGGGATCACTCCCTACGCGACTCCCTTGTCCATTCATCCCCCCCATCCCTCCCCACCGACCTCGCTCCGGGCACTCATCCCTGCAAACGGAAGAAGTGCTACACCTGCCCCCCACACTTCTTCCCTCACTACCATCCCAGGCCCTAGACAGTCCTTTCAGGTGAGGCACCACTTCACCTGCGAGTCAACCGGGGTGATATACTTTATCCGGTGCTCCCGATGTGGCCATTTATACATTAGGGAGACCCGACACAGACTGGGAGACCGTTTCGCCGAACACCGGCGCTCAGTCCTCCAGCAGTGGCGGGATCTCCCTTGGCCACACACGTCAATTCCACAGACCACTCCCACTCCGACTTGTCTGTCCAAGGCCTCCTCTACCGTCAAGATGAGGCCACAAGCAGGTCAATGGAGCAATACCTTATCTCCCGCCTAGGTAGCCTGCTTCCTGCCGACATGAACATCCAACTCACTGACCTCCGTTGATACTCCTGCCCCCACCCTTACCCCCATCCCTATCTATTATTTTAGTCTGGTTCTCTTTTTCTCTCTTTTCCCCCCTCACTATAATCTCCCCCCCAGCCCTACCTTTCTTTCTCTTTTATTTCCCATAATTCTCCACCTTCCCCCCCCCCCAGCCCATTTCCCTTCAGCCTATCACTTCCCAGCTCTCTACTTTATCCCTCCCCCCACTTCTTATCCCCCCTCGACCATCCCACGTTACTTCACTCCTGATGAAGGGTTTCGGCCCGAAACGTCGTTATTACCTCCTCCCATAGATGCTGTCTGGCCTGCTGAGTTCTGCCAGCATTTCAGGTTTTTTATTTATTTCCAGCATCTGCAGATGCACTCGTGTTGAAAAGGAATATCAGATGGTTTAATGGAAAATAAACCTGAGGCTGTGGTAAACACTTGGATGGACAGACGTTCGAGCAAGGAAATAGATCTTTCAGCTCAACCGGCCCGTGATGGTATAGTCTCTCAATATAATAAAACTAACATTATCTTCATAATCTTCCATCTTTCCCCGTCCTTTCCAGAGCTGAAGAAGGGTGTCATCAACTATTTCTTCATTTTCATATATGCTTCCTGATCTAATGCATTCCTCAAGCATTTTGTTTGTGTTGCTCTGGGTTTCCAGCATCTGTAGAATCTTTTGTGACTATCATTAATCCTTTTAGTCCTGTTTTCCTCGTTATTTATTTTGCTTCTGCTTTAAAATTAACTTATACTTTTCGTTTCAACTACCCCATGTGTTAGTGAGTTCCACATTCTCATCACCATCTGGGGTTCCCCTGAATTCCTAATGTGATTATGAATCATAATTTTGACACTCACTCATCTGAAGTCACTCTCCTTTTGCACTGCACAAAGCTTATGGTCTACTGAGCAACAGGGTCCCCTTTCCCTCTTGAATGTTCTGATTTCCCTCAATAATGTTAAAGATGTCTTTTTAGGATACCCTCAGTTGTTGCTTTTCTTGTGAAAAGAACCCTTGTCTGTGTGGTAATAGTTATAGTCTGATATCATTCTTGTAGGCTGTAAATAAAGGGAGCCTTACACTCCATTGTACTTGTCCAGAAGTCGTCATATTTGGCACTAGCACCACAGCACTGATGCAGTAGTCTGTAATAAAGTTCTTACTTAAACAGGGAAATATTCTTGAAACAAATGAAAAGCTCATTACAAGATTCTTGAGTCCGGATTTTTGGTTTTAATGCTAGCTTTCGGACCTTCCATACAATAATGTACCCACACTAACAGCAAAACGGGAATCATCAAAAGATTTGGGTATTGGGCTCTCCTGCTTTTGTTGAGAATCTATTAAGCAGGTAAACAATTTAACCCACAAGCAATTTTATTTTTTCCTCTTACAATTCAGGGTGATAAATTACATTGTTTAAAAAACATTTAGACAGGTACATGAACAGGAAACCTTCAGAAGGATATGAGCCAAATATAGGGAAAAATAATTAGTTCAAATAGCATCTTGGGTGGAAATGAGAAAGTTGGGCTGAAGGACCTGTTTCTGTGCTGTATAGTTTAATAAAGACTTGTTTCTATACCCGTTCTCTAGGTTATGAGAAGGAACTTCAAGTCAAGTTGTGCAGTCTCTGCCATAGGAGTGGCAGAAGGTGCTTAATGGGATGGGAGGCAATGTGTTTCTTCTGCCAATTTTTTTTGACTTTCTACTGCTTCTGGTGAAGAAACTAAAAGCTCTAAATATCCCAGAAGCTCCTTCATTGCCATCATGTTACATTTTCTCAGGAAACAAAATTGAGGATGTCCTTGAAGAGTTCCATATGTCCACCTGGTAGCACCTTGGTGTGTCAGAGGTCAGAACAGAATGTCTGCTTTAGGAGGCAATGAAGCTTGACCAATGGAAATGACTGAGTTTAATTTGAGCTTTGGTTCTGGGGATATTAACCCAGCAGAGACACCGATGTTGTTTTGCTTATCCCAACAACAGAGTTGGAGAATTTGGTGGAAACAGAGTTTAATGATATTTTCCTGACACTTTTAAGGTGTCTGCTGTGGGTAGTCCATGTTTCTGAAATACACAGAAAGGAGGTGATCAGCAATGTCTAATGGACCGGTCTGGTCTTTGAATAAGACTTTTCTTTCATACCCAAAGGCTATATGGTATCTAGGAAGTAGTGGTGATTTTCAACATCGACTTCTACTTTCTCTGGGTTGTAACTTTGAGATATGGAAAGTTGTTCAAGTTTTCCAGGAATTTGTCATAGGCCTTTGTGGATGGCTTGTGGCGTTAATGGAGGACCTTGTTTTGCTGCTATTTAACCTGTAGCTCATTTTCTCTGACTAGTGAAAGAATCAGCTTTTATCTGGATCACAGTATCCAAAAATGTCTACACAGTGTCACCTATGAGCTGCAGCTCATTGACTGAAGTTGGCATTTCATTGCTTCCAGAGATGAGGCGACAAGTTGTACAGCTGAAAGCTTGTTGGAAATGAACTGTCAGAAAGACTAAGAAATTACTGGAATAATGACAATGACTTGTTTGACCCAAAGGTAGGATTCTAACTTCATGGTTAGAATCTTTGCATTTCATCATAGAACATATTTCTTTCCCACCATATAAAATGCTAATTGTCATAAATCCTTTCTGCTTTGTCTGTGCGCAAAGGAGAATGGCAAAAGACCTACACAAACAAAATGTATTTCTCTTCACAAAAACACAATTAAACAAATGTCTCAAGAAATAATTCCGTGGGTCTGAATAAATCCATAGCTTTCATTGAAATATTTTGGTTATGTAGGTATTTCCATGGTCTTATTCCTTTCTTTATCTCTGAACTGTCAATATTTACCTCATCAATATTTACCAAAGTTGAACAATGGCAAGTGAACTGATTTTAGAGTGCCCATTTTCAGCAATCAGCTGTGTTAAGCCAAGTATATTGGCAGGAGGGAGCCATTCAGTCTTTTGAGCCTGTTCCACTATTGAATGATATTGTGGCTGATTATGAGACAGAGTATTTGGATGCAAATTAAAGCAACTTAACTCTGCAACTGATATGTATCAGAGTATCAGGAAATGACTCTTGCAAGCATAAGTTTACAATGTGGACTCTTGAGATTACAGGTCTTCCATCTGGGAATCCCACCTACTTCACTGAGCCTTCAAAGTTATCAGAGTACCATCAGTAATGAATGTGTAAAGGCCTTCTTCTCAACCCAATCTGCCCTACAAAATTCTGCTAGCTTACATAATTACACTTCACACTCCACTTTGACTCATACAGTCTTTATAATTTGTCTATTGTATATTGTTCAAAATCCTTTGTCCAAAATGATAAGCCCATAGAAAACTTAGAAAGATACAGCATGGAAATGGATTTTCAGTCATTGTGCCTGCACAAACTGTAATGCATTTAGTTTTATATTAATGATATCCTAAACCTTTTTGTTTTCTCCACATTCACATTCATTTCTACCCTCTCTGAGATTCTATCACTCAGCTATACAAAACTTGAAAGACTGGGGAACTGAGAGTGGTGGGGGAATGGTGCTGAAGAAAAGTTGAGGCCAGCATAGGTCAGCCATAATCACATTGCATAATGAGGGGTGAATGGCCTGCTCAAGCTTCTGTTTCTTTGTATTCATGTTCTCTAGTATCCTTTGGCTCTCTGGATGAGCCCGCTAACTTGATTTCAATTCAATGAGATTTTAGCTGGGGATTGACTACTTGGATAGTGTGGTGCAAACTTCCATCTTTTTACCAGACCCATCCAATTTAATGAGTAGAATTTTAATTTGGGTCCTCGAAAAGGAAGAAAGAATAATTTAATTGTATCTTTCAAGACCTTAAGATAGTCCAAAGTGCAACGTGGAGCTTTTGAACTGTTTTATTTGTTATTTAGAGATACAATGAAGTAACAGGCCTTGCCGGCCCAACAAGCCTGTGCTGTACAATTACACCCATGTGAACAATTAACCTATTAATTTGTACGTCATTAGAACGTGAGGTGAAACTAGAGCACGGGAGGAAGCCCACACAGTCACAGAGAGAACGTACAGGCATTGGTGTGAATCCAACCCGGGTTGTGCCACTGTAATAGTGTTATGCTAACCATTATACTACTGATGATGATGATGTCGACCCAGGCCTGAGAGGCCAGCATTGGGCATTTTCATGCCTTACAAGGGGCGGAATGAAAGACTGCGTGGCGCTCCACTCCTCACACAGACATTCCGCAGTATTTTTCTTTATTTTACGAAGTGGAGTTGCGAGGTCAACACTCAACCCGGCACGGATGGAAAGCATACTCGGGAATGGCCGGACTGGATTCGAACCCAGTAACCTCTGTTCCGGAGTCGAGCGCTGATGTCACTGCGCCACCAGCCGGCCCAAATTGTGTTCAATACTTCATTTTAAATAGATTATATCAGCAACTCTCTCATACCAATATTACTCAACAACAACTGAAAAAATTCACTGGATCATCTGTACTTGGAATTTACTGAACACTAGGATATCATGTTTGTCTATAATCTATGTGTGATAATCTATGTCCATCTCAGAGAGCAGGCATGAGCCTGGCAAAACTAATCAGGAAAAGCTTGTGTGTTTATTGAATTCAACCAATATTCATTCATTCTTCTATGAGGAACCAATCCTCATAGAGGAATCAGAATGAGCAAGTTCAAGTTCCTGTGTATCAATATGTCTGAGGATCTAACCTGGACCCAACACGTCGATGCAGCTATAAAGGAGGCAAAATAGGGTTATACTTCATTGGGAGTTTGAGAGATTTGGTTTGACACCTAAAACACTTGAAAACTTCTACAGATGTAGTACGGGGAGTATTCTGATAGGCTGCATCACTGTCTGGTATGGGGGGGAAGGTGCTGGCTACTGCACAAGATCGTAAGAAGCTTCAGAAAGTTGTAAAATAGTCAGCTCTTTCATGGGTATTAGCCTCCATAGTGTCCAAGACATTTTCTGAAAGGCAGTATCCATTATTAAGGACCCTCATCACCTCTTCTCATTGGTACTCTCAGGAAGGAGGTACAGAAGCCTGAGGCACACACTCGGTGATTCAGGAACAGCTTTGTCGCCTCTGTCATCTGATTTCGGAATGGACATTGAATCCTTGAACACTACGTCATTTTTATTTTAAGTAACACCTACAAATTGCTTGAGGAACTCAGCAGGCCAGTCAGCATCTATGGGAAAAGTACGGACTGTACTGCTTGGTCTGCTAAGCTCCACCAGCATTTTGTGGGTGTTACTCGGATTTCCAGCATCTGCAGATTTTCCTTTGTTTGTGACCTATTTTTTCCCTGTTTTTGCATTATTTTTAATTTAACTGTTTAATATACAGATCTACTTACTACGACTTATTTATTTATTAATTCACATATTATGCTGTACTGTTGCTGCTAAGTTAACAACTTTAATGACATACTGTGTGCCAGTAATATTAAACCTGATTCTGACTCTATCTCATGGATCCTGCTTGTAAAGTTAGGAGGCTCAATGATTTGAGCAGGTCATGAGTACGTTGTGGGACTGTTAATTCTGTAATTGGACAGAGTATTAACAAAGACATGTTTGATGCCTGATGTCATCCTGCAGGTGCACCAGATATCCAAGAGTTTATGTTTACTAGTAGCTATGTTTTAGCTCTCTGGTAACTTGCAGCAGACTGCAAGGTGTGTTAGATATTTTGTTAAAATGGTAGGCTTATCTTCACAATATTACTCAGTTAAGTGGAGGTTGTGTTAGAGGTCAATACCACCACTGCGCTGTGGAAGTGCTTAAACCTCCTGATTTAGCCTGTGTGTTTATATTTAACTATGTTTGCACAATGAGCTCCTCTGGCTCTGTTTGTGCCTGAGCATATGTGACGCATGTAGATTTACCTGAGAAACACAATTGAACCAGCAACAACAACTTGCATTTCTATAGCAACTCAAATACCTCCAAGAGGACCACAGCCTTGTTGCGGTGTGGAGGTTTGTGTGCCTCAGTGACCCAGGGAGCTATGCTGGCTGGAGTCAGGGCTTTGTTCTTTGGTTCTTGGTGGGTTTGCCCATGCTGAGCGGATCAATAAGGGCAGAGGCCAGACTAAGAGTGGTTCACCAGAACTCCATGTTCTCAGCGCTAACAACCCCGAATGGTCAAAAAAAAAATTGTTACAAAATGGTAGTGAAGATTCCTATGTGGCAAAGGATGGACAGAAATGGAGGATCTTCATTGCTGCCTTAAACACCAGCTACTTAATTAAATTTAATCAAATAGGACATTTACAAAATCTTTTATAGTCAGAGTAATGTTTTTAGAAATGTGCTCACAATTTTAATATTTAATGCTCTGGGGTCAGGCTGTACTCAGGAAATTCTTGGACCACAGAAATAAAATGATATTGGTTAGGGTACGGACATTGGCCAAGACATGGAGGAATACATGCCTGTTTTTCTTCAAACTGGTATCAATGGATCTTTAAATTTCTTTCAAGGCTACAGATGGTATCTTGTTTAAACATCTCATTTAGAAATTCACAACTTCTGCAGCATACTCTACTACTTAGTTTGAACATGGAGTAGGTTGATAATGGCCTGGGTGTGTGAATAATTAAGTTTGAGCCTTTCTTGGTGTGTGTGTGTGTGTGTGTGTGTGTGTGTGTGTGTGTGTGTGTGTGTGTGTGTGTGTGTGTGTGTGTGAGTGTGTGTGTGTGTGTGTGTATATACAGATGCAAAATTGGGCATATCTTAATCTCCATTTGCATACACGTGCATATATTGGGCACATTTTAGTCTCTAGCAGTGTGTGTGTGATTATTAGGTGTATAGGTAATTGTGTGTGTTTTGGTGCATGTGCATTGGAGTGAATGAGTGCATTTAAGCATGTGATGGTATAGACGGGAGTTTGTGTATCACTTGGTTGATGTGTACTAGTTTATATACAGTACTATGCAAAAGTCTTAGGCACATATATCTAGTGAGGGTGGCTAAGAATTTTGCACAGTACAGTATATTGTTTAAAATAGGAAGGTGGTTGGGAAACAGAAATAAAATTACTTAGCTTTGTATTAGTTCAGTACTATTAAGTGTTATTTGGTAATTGGAAAGGCATAATACAGCTCTATATATGTATTTAAGACTTTTGCACAGCACTTTATTTGCCTGTGTGAAATTGGGTGTATGTAGATTTAGATGTGCAGACTAGCTTAGATTTAATTATGTTTAAAGTTTTGAAAGAGAGCGTGAGTGAATTTGCGTGTTCATGTGAAGAGCTTGGATGGAAGTTTTGTTGTGTATAAATGTGTGTGAGTCATAGTGTTTGGGGTGGATGACAGAATTTGGGTAAGGACATGGAATTGTGTGTGAATTGGGAAGTGTGGATGAGAGTTTGAAGATAAGAATGTACAGAGAAATGAATGAGCTTGGAAACATGGCTAATCCTGGTTTTGTGTGTGTGTGTGTGGTACTTGTAAGAATTTGGATACAGTATTTTTAATATTGATTTTATTGAGCAGGGCTGAATGGCCCTTCGAGCCTTGCTGCCCCACAACCCCCGTTTTAACCCTAGTCTAATCACGGGACAATTTACAATGTCCAATGAACCTACCAATCAGTAGGTCTTTGGACTGTGGGAGGAAACCCACACGGTCACGGGGAGAACATACACACTCCTTACAGGCAGTGGCCAGGTGATGATCGTGTAAGAATAAGATTGAGAGTTTATGTGTTACAGAAAGGTGTAAGCGTGACTGAGTGTTTTATATGTGCAAGTATGAACTAGTCATTAAAGGGTGCTTTGACTGTAAGTGAGCAAGATTGAAAGTGTGGCGAGATCAAAGTGTGAGAGATTAAAGTTATATGTGTGAGTGCGCATGTCTATTGAACACAATTGTGTGTGAGAGAGATAGATATGGATTGGGGGTCTGGGCCCGTGAGTGTGAATTTGGGTGTGTGCCTTTGCTTGTGGGGCCACTGCCGCTTTAAGAGCTATTTCCCTTTTAAGGTGCACCAGAGCGAGGCTGGCGGTGACGTTGGGGAGGGAGCTCGAGCGGGTGCAGCCGGAGCCGGAGTGACAGGAGCGGAGCGGACCGAGTGAGCCCGAGGTACCGGCTGTGGGGTGGGCTGGACGGGGAGGGGCGGCGGGGGAGAGCGCGGCCGCTGCCCACCACACCGCGGAGGCAGGACGGGCCCGTTCGCGGCGGAGTAGGGCGGGCGAGAGGGAGAAGATGAGGCAGCGTCCGGCCAGGCGGCGCTGCGGTTGGAGCCACCGCCTTCCTCGCATCGAGCAGTTGCCACCGCTCCCCAACAGGCCCCGGAGCCCGAGCGGGGGGCACCCCGGTCCGAGAGCATGTGAGGCGGCGAGGGCGATCACGGCGATTGGGCGTAGTTTAGGGTGGGGGGCTAATGACCCTGGTCCCGGGGGGCGGGCGGCACTCGGGAGGTGAGGCCGCCGGGCCTGCTCCACCTCCCCGTAACAAGCCAGATCCCGGCAGCTGAGGGAGTTGCGCCCTTTAGCAGGAGAGCACCCTTGGACCCTGCCCGGTCCTGGGGTGGGGAGCCGATTCTTGTTGCTGCTTCCCGTGTGGCTGAGTTGTGTCCGGGTACAAGTATTTTTTAAATTAAAAAAAAATGTCAGGCAGGAAACCCCTGTAAAGTTTATCAACTATCGACTACACTGGCAAAAGCAAACATGCTGTTTGGGGAGGGGGAAGACAGGGCAGTGTAATAAGCCTGTGAAACTTTATTTCAGGAAATACTTAACTAATCGGCCAGCATTCAGAGTAGTCACAGAAACAGGGTTAACGTTTCAGGTCAGTGACTTCGGTCACCGATCTGAAACGTTAACGTGCTTTCTCTTTCTCTCTCACTCTTGTCTTTTCAGTTAGACTTTTCTCTGAGTTTCTCTTAACTAGCGAACGCTGTGCAGTTGAGAGTTGGATGCCAGGGTAAAGTTATGTGCCCAGAAAGGTATATTGCAGTTACGTTAAGGTATCTTGCTTGGGTTAAGTTTAATTTAAGATCAAATCCCATTATTTCCATCAATCCACCTCCCATAATAGTGTTTAATAACTTAAAGACATGTTACTTTTTGGCTTTTGGGCATGCTGGCCCATATTGGTATATGGTTTTGTGTATTGTGTCATGGTGTGGAAGTATATTTTGCTATTTTTTGAGTTAATTAAATACACTGAGCACTTGGATAATGGAAAATGAATTGGGTCACTTAAGAGGAAAATGTGATGTGTAGGGAGGCCCCAATTATAGCATTCACTTAAGTATAGGTTCACCACTTGTATGGTCCAATTCTGGAATAGTTTTCAAAAGGTACTTAAGGAAGCACTTTGAGAGAGCATGCCTCTTGATGTGGTGCATTTAAAGCATTTTTTTCTGGGATTATCCAGAGAATTGAGTAAGTTTTATTTAATCTGATTTGTAAAATCTGATGTATATCCTCCAGAGTAAGAGTAGCAATTATTACAGAATGAATGAGTATGTTGTATAAAATGCTTTATGTAGCTGGAACATTCTATCCTCTAAATCAGGTCATCCCAATGTGCTGTCCATATCTTAACTAGCACTGTCCTGTTTACCCACCATTCCTCTGATTAGTGACCTACATTTGCTCCCAGTTAAGCACTGCTGTGAATTAAAACAATCTTCAGTGGTATTGTCCCTCATTTCTGTAATCCTTTCCAGCTATATAACCTTGTGAAATATTCTGATTCTTCAGCTTGGAGGTCTGCTTGATTATAACATTTAAATTTGACCATGGTCAAAGCAAACCAGATTATTTGTAATTTTTTCCATACCTGACCTGGAGGCATTTGCAGGGAAGAAAAAAAACTTCCTACACAGTGCTGTTGATCAAGAATGAAGAACACATGTGGTAATAGAGAGGAAATCATATTATCCTGAATGAGGTACTGTGCTGGGCTGGGCTGGCATAGCCTTGCCTGAACCCAGCTGAGATTGTTTGGTCTTGTCAGGTGCTTCTGTCATCTGACGTAATATTTGCCCACCTTGGGTTAGAGTCGTATTTTGCTTGATACAACTTTGAAGTGTTTTGGAGTGTAATATCACTGCAAACTGTTTTGCTGCTTGCTCTAACTGTTTATACTAACCAACCTTAGTTGTATGAAAGGACTAATCCTTGAATGTATGGATGAGTTTTAAGTTCTCAAACATCGTATGAGAACTTAAAAATCAATGTGGATGAGAATGGAGGTATTCATTAGTGAAGTTGAAGAATCTGAAATGGACTATGAACAGTCAATAAAATAAAAATAAATTGTAATTAAAGTTTGTTTCTGTACACCTTGATTAACGGTATTCTCATATCTTTATTTGAATGCTGAAAACTTACCCAATTATAGAAATTAAAAACTAATTTCTAGCTTATTTTCTCTACATTTTATTTATGTAAATAGCATAGAATACTTTTGAGTTGTGCAGATAACACTCCCCCAAGTATAATACGCTGTATTACAAGACATTTGCTCTAACCTGTGACTGTTCTGTGTGTTGATTGGCTGCTGGGTTCTTCCTTATTCTGTAATGTATATGCAAAGATCCTATTATATTTCAGCTTCTGATTAGTGCTTTGTAAGTTATTGCTGTTGTCCTGAGGTGAACATGGTGGCATTTGGGAAATGTAGCTTCACTTCTAATATCTTAGTTTGAAATCCTGCGTGAGTTCAGTAAGTAAAATGGGTGAGTGTGGAAAATCTGTGTCCACCTTAATGTGCCAAAGTTGCAATGTGTTTTTTGAGTGTAGTTTGGGGAGCATTGGAATTCCATTTGGGGTTTGAGCAATGTGAAGTTTTGAAGTGTTATTTTGAAGATTTGACATTTCTTGTGCTACAGTGTAACAACATGGAAATTGCAATAACTTTTTAAGTGATAATTTAAAATTTTTGCCAATGATGAAAGCACTTAAAAAAAAAGTAAATGGAGTTATTGAGTTTATGGTGTATTTAAAATGCATGTCCAATTCAGCTTAATCAGCATCTTTTTTAATATAGGGGTCTAAGTGGTTAGCACAATTGTAATGTTCAGTGTATGATGCCTATTAAATGAGATCCAGTTTGGATTTTTTGCTTTTGTACTAAGTTTTCAGTTAGGTACTGCCTTCTATGGTTACATTAAATGTCTTCTGCAACTATAATATCAGAAATAATTTCAGTATTTAAACCACAATAGAATTTCACTGTAGCTGGGAAATGATTGCTTTTTGATAATACTCTAACTATACCAGAAGAATGCTACAAAAGCTTTTGTCATTTGGAAAAACTAGCTGGTGGTGTAGTGGCATCTGCACTGGACTCTGAGGCAAGTTGGCAGGGTCCTTACATGCTTTCCATCCAGGCCAGGATGAGTGAGCTAGCAACTTGGCATCGTGTTTTTTTTTTTGAAAAATGCTAAATAAACAGTAAGGTTGCTGCCCAGGGTGGAGAGAGGAATAAACACATTTGAAAGAAGTTTTAAATTAAAACAAAACTGGCAAAGGC
Organism: Hypanus sabinus; assembly: GCF_030144855.1. NCBI lineage: Eukaryota > Metazoa > Chordata > Chondrichthyes > Myliobatiformes > Dasyatidae > Hypanus > Hypanus sabinus. The sequence goes on along the minus strand of NC_082730.1, from coordinate 22,329,096 downwards.
TCTCAATTTGGTAGGATTGTACAGAGTTGGGCAGTATTTTATGAGGCCATTTTAAAATGGAATAACTTGCATTTTTGGTTAACGTTTTCCTCCTAGAATGAGATTGGTACAAGATGAAAATCAAATACTTTCGATAAGTTAAATGGAAAAGTCCATGCTTTTTTCCCCTCTGCAATTGTCATGAAATTTCACAGTGGTTACTGTCATTACTAACTAAGCTGTCAGATTCTTGAATGTGTCCGAGCCTAAGAAGCTTAAAGTAGCATGTTTTGATTTGAAACTAGTAGTGCAAACTTCCGCAATTATATTAACTGTGTAAAGTTTTTATTTTAATGTGAAGGAAGAAATGTTCTGCTTTGTCTTTTGGAAAACATTTTTGGATAATTTTGTATAATATGGAAATAATGATTTTTAAAACGGCATTGTGACAATTGAAATTTGTGTAGTAATTGGGTAAAAGGTGGCTTACAAATCTTGGCTTTTTTTTTTACTTTGTTTCCCACTCAGTTGCTGAGTTTCACCCTTGCCTGTAGTCTTACCTTCTCATTGAGTAAATCTTTATTAATTAACTTTACATCAATGCACACTGCAAGACCTTGCACCAGGTCCTATTTTCCTGTATGTTCTCACTGATGCCTTAATCCCCTGGGAATTGTAATAACAATTTTAATTTTAATCTACATGACTGTTACTTTAGATATCCCTGTAACTTTAATTCAGCCTGTAAATTTTGACAATTCTGTGCTCCCAAGTATTCACTGTTGATCATGGAACATTGGCTGTCAGTTCTGCTGTATTCAGTTTGCATGTAAATTGCTTGCAATGTTTCTTCTCTTCTGTAAGCTGTTTTTCTTGCTCATCTCATGTATTTCCTTGTGATACAATCTTGTGCTTGGATGTTTTGCACAATAAAACCACCTTGAACTTAAACTTCTGTGGTGACTTTGGAAAACAACCTTGGGCTATAGCTCCTATAAGCCTGGAACCACACAGCTCTGTGACTACATCATGACCTTCTAGGGTTTGTTTGTGGGGGTGGGGAGAGAAGAAGCATTTAGTTTGCAAGTGTCCCTGTTGTAACATGCTTGTCCTGTCCTGTTCTCTTTTGGTACAATTGCTATATTTGAAATATTTTCTAAACTCAGAAGAATTTGATTTTGTCAGTTTTTGATCTAAAAGATTTGGTTTAGCAATACAGCAAGGAATAGGCTGTCTGACCCTTCAAGCCACACTACCTAGCAATTCCACAACCCCGATTAACCCTAACCTAATCACTGGACAATTTACGATGAGTGATCTAATGGTACATATATGAACTATGGGAGAAAATTGGAACACCTGTTGAAACCTCACATAGTCCACGAGAAGGATGTAAAGAGGCACCTTACTGAGTGGTGCTCAAGTTGAACATTGAACTCTGGAATACCCTAAGCTGTAAAAGCTTTGTGCTATCAGCTATGCTACCATGGTGCCCCACAAGATGTGGAATATCTGTTAGAAATGTTAATAAAAATCAGCCTTTCATTTCATAAGCTGTTATTTGTTCCTCTGCAACTTACAAAACTAATACTCATAGCAGCATGTTGGTTATGAGTATTGGTGCTATAGATTGGAGTTGGTGAACAAATGATTAGTGGAAAGAGGCCAGAATTTGTTTCATTTTGAAAGAATTTTGCCCGCTTTTACCTCACTTGTTTTTTTTTAGTAAGTAAAACTGGTGGACCAAAATGGGATATGAATGCTATTTTTGCTAGTCTTCTACTAAAGTGGCAGTATAGTACTAAAATATCTACTGAAGTAGGTTCTGCATGTAGAATTGGTCAATAGCTACTTGGGTAAGAATTCTGACTTTCCAGTACCTATGGTATTAAGTCTCTTTACTGAAAAATATCAAGAAGGGGAAAATAAAGTCAAGATGGTTTTGGAAGGATACAGACATCAAATTATGTATTCATTAAGTGCATTCTTTAAGAATTATTTGTTGTTTTCCCTACGCCTAAGCTCTATTTAGTAAAAATCTGCTGATTCCTTTTATTTAGTAATTAAAAATGAAAATGTTTTGCATTCATGATGCTTATTTTGAGATGCCTTGCATGTTCAATGAAAAACCACATTATCAATGTTAGAATCATCTTTGTATTTAGTGATGCCTTCTCTAATTGGATGTTTTTCAAATTTAGACATGTAATTCAGAATAAGGTTTAATATCACTGGCATATGTTTTGAGATTTGTTATATGACAGCGGTGCAATGCAATAGATAATGACAAAATGACAGTAAGAACTATACTTATTAAGTAATGCAAAATGAGGGGGAAAAGTAGTGAGGTAGGTTCAATGTCCATTCAGAAATCTGATGGCAGAGGGGACGAAACTGTTCCTGAATTGCAGAGTGTGTGCCATTAGGCTTCTGTACACACTTCCTGACAGCAACAATGAGAAGAGGACGTTCCCGGATGGTGAGGTTTCTTGATGATGGAATCTGCCTTTCTGCGGCATTGCTTCTTGAAGATGTCTTGGATATATATTATGGAAGCTAGTACTCATGATGGAACTGACTAATTTTACAACTCTCTGCAGCTTGCTACAATCTGTGCAGTAGCCCCTCCCCAACACCCATTCCAGACGGTGATACAGTCAGTCTGAATGCTCTCCATGGTTTTGAGAGGTTTAGGTGAGAAACCAAATCTCTTCAAACTCCTAATGAAATATAGCTACTGTCTTGTTGCCTTTTATAGCTGCATCAATATGTTTGGACCAGGCTAGATCCTCAGATATTGATACCCAGGAACTTGATACTGCTCGCTCTCGCCACTTCTGATCCCTCTGAGGATTGGTTTGTGTTCCCTCATCTTACCTTTTTTGAAGTCCACAATCAACTTTTTGGTTTTACTGACATTGAGTGCAAGATTGTTATTGTGATACCACTCAACTAGCTGGTATGCCCTCTGGTCACCATCTGAGGTTCTCCCAACAGTAGTTATATCATCAGCAAATTTATGGATGGCATTTGAGCTGTGTCTAGCCACACAGTCATGGGTGTAGAAAGAGTCGAGCAGAGGGCTAAGCACACAACCCTGAGGTGTGCTGGTGTTGATTGTCAGCAAGGTGGAGATGTTATTACTAATCTGCACATTGTGGGCTTCCAGTTAGGAATTGGAGGATCCAGTTGCAGTGGGAGGTACAGAGGGCCAGGAATGTAGGAATGATGCTGTTAAATGTTGAGCTATAGTCAATGAGCAGCATCTTGACATGGGTATTTGTATGATGCTGAAATCATTTTCACAAATCTCGAAGGTCTATTCCTGTACCACCTCCCTGATAAGTGAGAAGGTGATCAGTGTCTTAGATGATGGTCCCTAATGATAGATGCTGCCTTTTTGAAGCATTGCTGCTTGATGTCCAAGGTGCTTGGGAGGTTAGTGCCTATGATGGAGCTGACTGAGTTTACAACTTTGTGCAGCTTATTTCAATCTTGTGCAGTAGCCAGCACCCCCCACCCCCATACCAGGTGGTGATGCAGCAAGTTAGAATGCTCTCCAGCATACATCTGTAGAAACTTGCGAGCGGCTTTGGTAACATGCCAAATCTCCTCAAACTCCAAATGAAGTATAGCTGCTGTTGTGTTTTCTTTGTAATTATGTCAATATGCTGGGCCCAGGGTAGAACCTCAGTTGTTGACTGCTGGAAAACGATGCTGGAGAGCTAGCAATGGAAGACATTGAAACGGTGGATGAACCAAATAAATATTTTGTATCTACCTTCTCTGTGGAAGACACAAGCAGGATGGTGGCAGCTCCAGCTGTCAGAGGGCATGAAGTGTGTGAATTTACCATTACTAGAGAGAAGGTTCTTGGGAAACTGGAAGTCTGAGGGTAGATTAAGTCACTTGGACCAGATGATGTACATCCCAGGGTTCTGAAAGAGGTGGCTGAAGAAATTGTGGAGGCATTAGTAATGATCTTTCAAGGATCTCTAGATACCAGAATGGTTTCAGAAGACTGAAATTGCAAGTATCACTCCCCTTTTCAAAAATTGAGGCAGAAGTAAGGAAACTATATGCTGGTTAGTCTGACCTCAGTTATTGCGAAGATGTTGGAGTAAATTATTAAGGTCTCTTGGTACTTGGAGGCACATGATGAAATAGGCCATAGTCAGTGTGGTTTCCTTAAGGGAAAATCTTGCCTGACAAGTCTGTTGGAATTCTTTGAAGAAATAACAAACAGGATAGACAAAGAGAATTGGAGGATATTGTGTTCTTGGATTTTCAGAAGGCCTTTGATAAGACACCATAGATGAGGTTGCTTAACAAGCTGCGAGCCCATGATATTACAGGAAAGATTCTAGCGTGGATGAAGTAGTGTCTGATTGACAGGAGGAAAGGGGGAGAATAAAGGAAGCCTTATCTGGCTGGCTGCTTGAGACTAGTGATGTTCCACAGGGGTCTCTGTTGTGACTTTCTTTTTATGTTATGTCAATGATTTGGATGATGGAATTGATGGTTTTATAAACTTTGCAGACAAAATGAACATAGGTGGTGGGGCAGGTAGCTTTGAGGAGGTAGAGGGGCTGCAGGAGGGCTCGACCGATTCGGAGAATGGGCAAAGAAATGGCATTGCAGTATTGGTAAGTGTATGGTCATGCACTTTGGTAGAGAAATGAAAGGGTTGACTGTTTTCTAAATGGAGAGGAAATATAAAAGGAGGCACAGGGAGACTTGGGAGTCCTTGTGCAGGATATCCTAAAAGTTAATTTGCAGGTTGAGACTGGTGAAGAAGGCAAATGCAATGTTAGCATTCATTTCAAGAGGACTGGAGTATGTAAGCAACAATGTATGCAGTGTATCTTGAGGTTTTATAAAGCACTGGTTGAGGCAGTTTTGTGCCCCTATCTTAGAAAGGTTGTGCTGAAACTTGAGAGGGTTTAAAGGAGATTTATGAAAACAACTCCAGGATTGAATGGCTTGTCATGTGAAGAGCATTTGGTTCTGGGCCTGTATTCACTAGAATTCAGAAGAATGAGAATAAGAAATCAGACCTCATTGAAACCTATCAAATGGTGAAAAGTCTTGACCAGAGGACACAGTCTCAGATTAGTGGGTGTCTTTGGAATGGTGATGTGGAATTTCTTTAGCCAGAGAGTGGTGAATTTGTGGAATTCTTTGCTACAGGCACCTGTAGAGGCCACGTCTTTATGTATATTTAAAGTAGAGGTTGATAAATTCTTGATTGGTCAGGGCATGAAGGGATACAGGGAGAAGGCAGGAGATTGGGGTTGAGAGAAAAATTGGATCAGTCATGGCAAAATGACAAAAGACTCAATGGTCCAAGTGGCCTATATCTTGTGGTCTTGTGTTGATACTCAGGAATCTAAAATTGTTCATTTTTGCCCCTTCTGATCCCTCTGAGTTCTCTCATCTTGCCCTATTTGAACTCCACAATCTATTCTTTGACATTACTGACATTGAGTGCAAGGTTGTTGATGCCACTCAACCAACTGATCTATCTTTCTTCTGTACACCACTTTGTATCATCTAAAATTATTTTATAATCTATGTTTTAAACACTTCGGAAACACTGCAGATGCTGGAAATCTTAAGTGACACAGAAGATGCTCAGAATTCAGCAGGTCAGGCAGCATCAATGGAAGGAAAATGTTTTGAGTTGAGACCACTCATAAGGTCATGAATTCCCTGATAAAGAGTCTTGACCTGAAATGTTGACTGTCCATTTCCTCCATAGATACTGCCTGACTGGTGAGTTCCTCTAGCATTAATGTACCTCTAAAATGTGTTGCTTTGCTTTTTTATCTTTGTTTTTTCCACTTATAAGCGGAGATATTACAAATAGTAATTGATGCTTACCTTTTGGAATTTGCTGACTTAAAGAAGCCATTATGGATGTATTGTATGTGTTCAGACTGGCATTGAAAATTCTAGATCTACTCTGGTTGTGCTTAATTTAAATTGCTTCAAAATAGTGATTATTTTTTCCCATAAAAATATTTACTCTGGTTATATGAAAGACTCTTGCTTATCTTGAATGGTAAACTTCAACTTGGATGACAATTTTTTTCAAAATTAAATTTACACAAGTTAGAATTTCCAGTCCACTAAAAAAATTGTTAAAGATAGTCATCAACATATGTGGCAAAAATATTCTTGGCTCCTAATTTCTTTTAACTGCTGCTAAACAGGTCAGTGTGGTGAGAGTGCTTGTAATGTGGCCTCTGAGAAGCAGGATCCCAGAATGGAGTGTAGCCCTTTTGTTAGCATTGGTTAATCTGATCAGCCAAATCTTTATTAAAATTTAATAATTTAATGGTCATGGTTAAAGATTACTCTCCTAATATCCTCAACTTTGTCGCTATCAAAAGTGGACTGGGACTTTTAATGGGACTTGCTTGCAAAAACAGCTTCAACACATTGTAGGTCATCTCAATGACTTCGATATGATGTAACATTTTTAAGTTGTTCAAGACTTCTTAATCCTTTCCAAAGTAACATAGTCTGTTGCAAATGGAAACTAAAGTTCTAATTCTGCCATTTATCCTTGAAGTATTGTAATTTTGTCATGTATCAGAGTTGTAGCATACCTTCTTTGTGTGACTGCATTTAATTTCCTCCTTGATACATAGTAAATAAAGGAGCCATACATGAGAACTGAACCCATTGTTTTCATCTGGCATGATTTGTGTACCTTGGTTACTAACTCAGTTCCTTGCTTAAGGCTAAACAGGATGCTAGTCTTTAAACCCAAATTTCTGATCACTTAATTTTGAATCCACATTGATTTGTAGCATAGATTTGTTCTATTCCTAGGCTGTTGCTCTGTGTTCTTAGAAGCATGATGGATATTCAGCATCTATCCAGTCCGTTCCTTCTAACTGAAGAAATGTGACCTTGGAATTAGAGGCATGACTTTTGGGTCTGGGAGGCACATTCTATATGATTGTTGATCTTAAGAATGCTTCCACTAACGGGTTATGGGTTTTGGGCACTTGAAGAATGGGAGCTGGATGGAAAGGAGGATCAGCTATAACTTTATTGAATGGAAGAAAGTTAAGGCACTTTGCAATGTATTGTGAAAAGGGAAGTTGAGCAATAACAACATTAGTACTAGTTTTCAGCAGAATGGAGCATTGTTTTAATACTCTGTGTATTGATTGGTTACATGTTAATATTGCATTAGAACTTAGGAATTGAATATTTGGAATTATGACCCATTTTTACACCACCTTCTGAAGCCATGTCTCTCTGTTAAGAACTGACTATTTTTCTGAAGCTGTCTTTTAGCAACCAAATTATAGAATTGTTATCACATGAAGTTCTCATTTGGTGCATGTTTAAAAATTGGCACCTTGGGGCATGATCCATTGTCTAATCCATTTGTTTGTTGTTTCCCTGTAGCTATGTAAATAATTTTCACTTGGGTACTTTGTTAATGGGGATTTCAAAAGGGAATTTGATATCTTCTATATTATGTATGTTTCAGTTTGAATCTGCATTATGATTCTTGAGATCCACTTTGGTTTTGTACACTGCATCAATTATTTTGTGTGGCTGGCCAATTTTTGTTTCATGTTGAACTGTAATGTGAGATAATGTATACCTTTAATTATATTTTAAAATCTGTATGTGACAAGTTTGATTAAAATGAAGAAATGCAGTATTTGAATATTTCTTTGTGATAGTATTGGAATATTTAGGGGTAAAATTAAGGCTGGAATATTGGGCTGTCTGGAAGTTGCTTATGTATTTGACTGTTCATTTCTTTTCGTCAATTGACTATATTTTCTGCTGGAATGGTGTAGAACTCAGGCACTTGGGTCAGCAGTTCAAGTGCCGATAGAAATTTCAAATGTATTTGCATACTATTTTACTTTGGAAATTTGTAGCTCCAGGATTTTGGGTCAGAGCAAGTTCTTTGTGGTACCTTTCCTTAGTTTGAGGAAGGTGAGTGTGTAATGTTTTACTCAGTTCCAGGACACAGGCAGTCAAGTGAATGAATCCAAATAGTGGTCTTTCCTCTTTTTAGAGTAGGAGAAATTCTGTACTGTACAGTTTTGTGGCATTCGCTCTGATATTTAAACTGGTGCCTGCCATGCTTTTTATGCAGATCTATTTTAATGCTTTAAGTAAATTGAGTCTGCTGAAAACTATATTTTGAATTTTGAGCCTTGTTGACAGTTTTATTGACAATATTCCATTAATTGGGTAGAAGGCTTTTTTAGGGATGATGAAAGTGATGCAGTGACATTGGGCTGTCTTTGTTTTTTCTGTACCCCACCCATATGGGATAGATATAAAGGGTCCAAAGTGTTTGTGACCCTTGAGTAATGATGGGAGTCTTTGCACTGACACTGAAAATTAAAATAGTTTAATTTGGTATTCCCCTAGAATATTACTTTTGAAGAAGCTGCACTTTTTCCCCTCCCAAATGAGAGTAACTTGCATAAAGATGGGAACACAGAAAATGCTGGAACTACTCTGCAGTTCAGGCCATATCTATGGGGATAGAAAGTATTAACATGTCAGAGTGGATGGAGACTGTATCAGAAAGGTGTCAAATGAAGCTGGTAATGCTGCAGACAGTGGCGAGAGGACATTTTTGAGAAACAATGACGAATATGGGCGTAAGCAGTGAATAATATCTAGCTGGTGTGTGAATGGGAGCAGTTAAACAGTGACAACATTGGCAGAAAGAACCTAGACAGAGGAATGTGGCAGTTGTGAAATGCAGATTTGAGTACAAGCCCAGTAAATCAGAATGGGTGGGGGGGGGGGGGGGGAGAGAAGCTATTACAGATGTCTAACTGGTATAGACCAAGGAATTGAGTTCTGTGAAGTTGTAGAATTCAACACTGAGTCCACAAGTTTCAAGGAAGATAGTTTTGTGTGTCAGATAGAGTATGCGATACTTTGCTGCATGAAATGATTTGGACAGATTAAAATTTGGAATCTGAAGGTTTTCTCAGCTAAGGGTTTGGAGATTGTAGCTAAAGTTAGTGGTTTAGTTTAGCATCTTCATTCTGACCAAAGAACAGATGTCGACCAAGTCCCAGTCCCCTTTGCTATATTAGCTGTCCATCCTCTCCACTCAATCTTGATGCAAGGTCTCAACCCAGATTCATTGCATCCTCCTAGCCTCTGCATAAACCTTTTATCACTGTGAGCTGCAGTTTGATCCCGCCTCTAGCTGCATCTTCTCGCCCACATCTGCAGGACCCACAGAATTCCTGGTCTGCTCATATCTGACCCCCGAGGAGGGTTCTGTATTTGTTCTTGGATCCCTTCCTTTGCCACATTCCAGGGATCTAACTGGTCATTGGAGATGATGCAAAGGTGCTCCGGATGTTCTCTTGTACATCGGCAAGACCAAACACAGACTAATCGACCAGTTTACAGAGAGCCTGCACTTTGTCTGCAGCATGTTACTGTAATTTCCCTTCCATTCTTACACTGACTTAACCATCCTTGGATGCCTTCACAGCTAGGGTTAGATCTTGTGCAAACTAGAGGAACAACACTTCATTCTGCCTGTGTAGTTGACAACAGTGAATATTACAATTTGATATAACCTTTGATTCATTTGTTTCTTTTACCTTCATATTTTCCTTCCAATCCACCTTCAGTCCTTCTGCTCCTGATTCTATACACTTAACCACTGAATCTCCCCTCTTCATACCCTTGCTCCGTGGCTTCATCTGTTTTTTTTTCCCCTGCTTCCGCCATCCATTCACCTGCCTCTGTCTCCATCCCGGCCCCTCCCTATCCATGTTTAACTTCACCCCTTCTCATTCTACCTAACTTATTGGACAATATCTGCCATTTCCTCCTTTTTATTCTGCTTAATATCTCTTCAGGAAGCTCTAGCACCTTGGGTCAATGTAAATACTGATTTGCCTAATTCCAGAACCTTGATTGTGTAATGATTTGTCCATTTCCAGGATGCTGGCAACCAGGTGAATGAACCCAAGTGGATGTTTCTTTTGGGGGGGGAGGGGGGGTTCCTTTTTGTGCACTTGTGTGGCATTAGTTCATGTAGTTTAGCTGGTTAAATCTGCAAACTGGCACCTGTCTTTAATACAAATCTTTTTAGTTTTTACTGAGCTTTACAGTTGCAGTATTTTGGCTTTTGGAGCCATCTATTTGAAAGATCTGGACTTTCTTCCCAGGGCTTTGACCTAAATGTTGACAATTCCTCCTTTTCAATATCTGTTCCCTCTGTAAAACTTGTTTACCCATATAATGATATACACCATATCAAATGCAGCCTTAAGAGGCTTTTGTTCATGAATTCTAGAATCTTATGCCATCTTGATTGTTTGCACTTCATTTCCACCTCCATTGTTATTTCCAAAGGTGGTCCCTTACCTTGCTAATTCCCAGAACAGCTTAGTTGGGCTGAATGGCTTAATCCTGCTCCTATGTCTTGTCTTAAACTGACTGCTTAGCATGCAATGTTCAGCCAGCTTCCTGTCAAGTAGGTATTACAGTGTTGTAATTAAGTCGGAGTACAACCATTTCATAAAATTGTATTAAAACTGAAACAGGTGATCTGAACTGTTCAAAAACTGGCTACTACAGGCTAAGTACAATTAGACAATGAATTAACAGAATGACTACAATATTTTTGCTTTTCCCTTATTGCCCTTGTTTATTTTTCTTGAGGGTTCTAAATATAAAAAGGGGAAGAAAATGTGCACTTCAGTCTGAACAAGGAACAGATGACTATGGTTTTTAAACCATAAAAGAACTTCCATTTACTTTGTGCTAAGACTGATGCCCAGCACATGAAGTATTGTTGAGATTTGAAAGTCAATTTGCAAGCAGCAACATTCTTCCAACAGTAATGTGAACATTTAAATCATGTTTGTTGATATAGCTTATGATTAAGAATGAAGGCCAAATGAGATCTTGTTGAACTACTTGGCTCAGGCAGCATTTATGAAGAATGGTATTTTCAGTTTAGCCACAACCTAATAAATTAACACCTTCTGTCAGTAAATGTGGGACCTAACGATCATTTTCACATTTATTTCTGATTTTGAGTTTAGGCCTTTCTCTTCTAGAGGACTCTCTAATGACTTTATACCAGATATTGCTTCAGGTACATATTTTTCTTTGTTTGTTTTGGGTAGTCTGAAGGTGGGTGTAGAAGTAATTGAAAATATGAAAATGCATGTAATCTGGACATCTGTGAACAAAAATAGAAGTAATGTTTCAAGTCACCGGCCCTTCATTAAAACTTGGCGAAACAAGAAACAACTTTTCTTTTAAACTGCAGCATGGGTGGAGGGAACCAATGGAATATCTTTGAAAGGGTGAAAGCCCAAGTTGGGGTTCTGTTCTTGTTTAATATAAATGAAGGCAATAGCAGATGAGAGTTGGGTCGGATGACACCAGATTAACTTCTATAACTGGGAGATGCAGTAGTTGCTAAAAATCAAACTGCAAGTATGCTAAGAATGCCGAACATATTGGGCAGCATCGATTTGAATTCAGTAACTTTCTAAAGTGTTTCCTGTGAAGTCAGAGCTATTCAGTTCTGATGCAAAGTCACCCATGTATTACTGCTCTCCACAGATGCTGCCTAATGTGGGTTTTTCCAATGCTTTTCCTTCAGGCCTCGGAAGAAGCTTCCTTAATCCAGGTTTAGGTTCCAGATGCTCTATATACTATTTGGTTTACAAGTATATCTGTTGTAGATTTAGGGTACAGTGAAGTATCTCTCTTTATTTTTGTCAGAACCTTTTAGTTTGTGCAGTTACAGGTGGATTGCAGGATATCGTTACAGGTAGAGTTTACAAATTAGTGGCCTCGTCCATTTGGAACAAATGAGGAAGTTATTGATGTTTATACACCATAAAGGTTTATTGATGGGTTAGTTAAAATGGTGGCTTGCTGCACGATAAGTGAACATGGAGCATATTTTTTGTGACCTGCGTTCATATCAACATTCAGCTGCAATTTAGTGGCCACTCTGTTAGGTGCAAAAGTGGAATCTGGAGAGGTCCAATGCTGTTGGAGCTCATCCACTCTAATGTTTAACATGTGTTTAGATATGTTCTTCCACACACCACTGTTTTAATGAATGATTATTAAAGTTACAGTCACCTTGCTGTCAGCTTGAACCAATCTGGCCATTCTCTTCTAATCTCTCATCATGAAGGCATTGTCACCCACAAAACTGCCACTGACGGGATGTTTTTTGTTTTTCTCCGTAAACTGTAGAAACTTGTCTATGAAAAACCCAGGAGATCAACAGTTTCTGAGATGCTTAAACCACTCCATCTGGCTCCAGCAATCATTTCACGGTCAAAGTCACTTGGATCACACTTCTGCTTATTCTGACGTTTGGTCTGAAAAAGTAGTGAACTACTTGACCATGTCGGCATGCTTTTGCATATTGAGTTGCTGCTACATGATTGACTGGTTAGATTTTTGCATTAACGGGCATGTGTACCCAACAAAGTGGCCATCCTGTATTTTACCAAGCGTTTCAATTTATTTTTGGAACTGTGCCCATTTATCTTTACTTGCAGCAGTAAGCATGCCAGGTTCTGAGGTTATATTTTCCCATCCCTGGTGTAACCTATTCAAGTATTCCATTAAAATAATTGTATTTGTATCATGGCCTTTTCTCTTTAGTGGGCTATGTTGTAACCACCAAACCTTTTAAATGAAAATGAGTTTCTGATGACATGTTTTGCTTTTCATTTTCAGGTTTTCCAGCACAGATTTGAGAAAACTGTTCAAATTTGTAAATTAATTGAATTTATCCTTCAATCCTCTAAATTTTTTTAAGAGTCCCACTAAAACAGTGCTTTTAAAAGTGAACTGTATACTGTATCTAGGCTGAGTAGGAATGACTGAAGCTTTATCTGCTGATTTAGTTGGATACTGTGTAATTTTCTTTCCTGTAGTTATTTTGAAATGCTGAACTGTGGGGAAGTTGGTTTCTGTTCTGTGAACTCTATCAAGTTGACAGGAATCACATTGGAGAATGTTTGTGTCTGCAGTATTGAAGTTATCTGCAAGCTTACTGTGGCAGTAACATTTATCAAAGCTTGTAAATCTTTATACTTGGACTGAAACTGAACCTAAATAGAATCTTAAAAACAAAGTGGAATGTGGCGAAGAATGAATTGCTTTCCCTGAAGTAGAAAAATGAGAATCCTACAAAGTTGATACAATTTTAATTATCTTGAATATAAAATTCTCATTCTTAGAATCTGCAACTGAGAAACATCACAATTTTTCTAATGCTGACATTAGTGTTATTACTTTATTTTGAAAAGTGTTACTATTATAAAGTTGGCTTCACTTTTAAGTATAACGTTTGAATTGCATGATCTATCTTTTTAAAAAAATCTTTGTTTTGGACAGGTAACCCTTCGCAGTACTGTTGAAATTTGTTCAGTTTAAACTGTATGTTCAGTTTTCTCTACTGACTCTTTTGCAGTTCTTAATTTGAGAGTATAGGTGAAGGCTTCATGAATAACTTTAAATTTCAGTGCTCTAATAGTACAATAAATGGTGCATCAATTTTCCAAATCAGATTTGCTTGAATAATCCAAACCCATTTTGAATAGCTTCAGTTTAAATTTTGGAATGGCAAACTTGCTACTTAGTAATTTTATTTGGTAATTACTTTGTGTGCTATTTTGTGTTCCTTCAGTAGAAACTTTGCCAAAACACAATGGTTGATGGCTGGACAGTTGGAAGTTGTGTATAATTGTGCAATATTTGTGCAACTATTTTTTTTAGAGTGAAGCCAGACTGGTACTTGTAACATATTTAAAATTTTTTTCCACTGGTTAACTATGTTTTCTTGATCTGATAAGCATCCATTGACTTTTGGATGGGAAATGGTGGCAGTTGAACTGAGTTTCACAGATTCGAGGTGGAAGTAGCTGTCTTTTATTTTGAAAAGTGCTCAAAAATAAAAATGTTTTTGCATTCGGAGGAAATTATTAGCAATTAAGTCGGTAGAGAATTGAATGGGACCTTAAACATGGAGGAATGGGATAGGCCAGGCTTGTCTTTGCTGGAGCAAAGGAGGTTGAGGGATGATTCGATAGGTGTAGAAAATTTCTAAGAGAAATGGGAGATAGTATTAACCTCTTCTTTCTCCTCCCCCCCCCCCACCCCCCCCATACCAAGAGTATCAAAGTGAAAGGACGTTTAAGAGGATTGTGGGGAAAGCTTTTCTATGCATGTTAATATTCAAAATTTGAGAATATAGTGGTGGAGTCAGATAGAATTGCTTTAAGAAATATTTAGATGCGCAAGGCATAAAAAGATACAGACCTAATGGGGGCACATATTTGTAACATTGAGCAAAAAAGTGATAGGAGTGAGCCAAAGGGCCCTATTCTGTGCTCTGAGTAGTCTGCTTATCAAGCAAAGTAATAATAGAGTATGTTCTGAGATGTGTGTGAAAGTATATGGGAGAGGTTGGGTGTTCACCATTCAAATCGTCAGTTCAAACCTTGAATCAAATTCACATTTATTTCTTAAAAATTATCCCTTTTAAAAAAAATTGTGCTGTCACTATCTGGTTGATGTGACATCAGCTGTCTTATGTCGATCAATTAACAATATTCATAATAAATTTTGACAAATTTGAAATGTAAATTGCATTAAAAAAAATTCAACTAAGCTGCTTGTAACTTTTGGGTGCAGTCATGCCATGCAGTGTGATAATGACTTAAAACTCATTTCCTCAAATTATTACTTCTATTATCCTGGATTGTTCTGTATTCTCATTATTGCCATCTTGCTTGTAGTAAATAGACTGTTCCTCTTTGGCCTTGCAGCATTATTTTGTTCTGCCTGCACAGTGGAAGCAAAACTTTACCACTTGTTTTTGAGCCCGTTATAACACAAATACTAACAAAACCAACCTTCCCTTTACCATGGTATTTTATTCCTTGCAAATAACTGGCCTGGAGTACAGGCTCCAAATGTGTTGAAAATTCATGTATGTTTCCAGTTAAGATGACCAGCATCATGTCCAAATATAACACAACAAACTGCAGCCTGCCCTGAAGCGTGTTAAAGCTTTTATATAATCAAAGTAATACATCACAGGAAGTAAGATTTCAGGTGTCTATGAATATGGCATTTGTACAAACCTCTTCATACTAATATAGTGGTAGTTAAAACTAAGGAGTTGTGTATGTATTGTACTTAATACCATTGATCCATGTACTCAACCTTTTTGTAATTTAAGGATGCAATAAAAGTCATTACAAACCAAGTTTATTGAGAAGTCATGATTGTTTTTGGGCCTCCGTTAAGTGTTCAGGAGCTCTTGGATATGGGACCTGAAAACGTATGTGCAGCTGAAGATGTGGCCAGTACTTTTTTTTTATTCATTGAGTGCATCTGGGAATATCAGAGCACCAATTTAGTTGCACTGAGGGAACAAATTTTGAGATCTCTTCACTGTGGTTAACTTGACAGAATTTCAATGCACAATGAATATATATAGTGATGTGATAGTTTGGATTGTTTGTATATGCAAATTAATACCATTATTAACTTGGCAGGGTACATGTTGTAGCAATGCATTCATTGGGCCCAGGAGTGCAGTGAGAATATCTCCAAAAAGCAATGGCCTTTGCTGTAAATCTAGCAAGCTGTTAATCATTCTGTAGGATGCTCAACAGTACCCAGAGATTCAAGAACTGTTTGAAAGCAACAAATAAGGCACGTAGATTTTTGGGCTTTGTAATTTTAAATTGGATGGGTAATTGGACAGGGGTGGGAAGTACAAGGATGCGACAAAGTGATTGGGATTTTTGAAGGAGTGGTTTAGTCTTTGTGGGCTAAGACACTCTGGATAATTCTGTTATCATAAATTGTTTTCTGACTATCATTATTTGAATAATTTTGCACTTTGAAGTATATGCCATCAGTTTAGGATTTGTGCTTGAAGTTCTTGGTCCACAATTTTATAGATGCCATGTTGAATAGTGTTCCTTCATTTTGTTGATTTCAGAATCAGGTTTAATATTACTGGCATATGTTGTAAAATTTCTAAATTTTTAGCAGCAGTACAATGCATTACATGATATAGGAAACACTGAAATATAGTAAATATATTTATGTCAAATAGGTAAATTAGTGTTATAAAACATTTTTTATAAAAAAAAGTAGTGAGGTAGTATTCATGGTTTCAATGTCCATTCAGAAATTGGATGACAGAGGGAAAGAAACTGTTCCTGAGTCACAGAGAATGTGCCTTCAGGCTTCTGTACCTTCACCCTGATGGTAACAATGAGAAGAGTGCACGCCCTGGGTGATGGCGGTCCTTAATGATGGACACCACCTTGAGGCACTGCTCCTTGAAGATATCTTGAATACTATGGAGGCTAGTCTCCTTGATGGAGCTGACTAGTTTTACCACTCTCTGCCGCTTACTTTGATCTGCTGCCAAGATGATGTTGCACTCGGGTTGGAAGAACAGCATCTTGTATTCTTTGTAGCTTCTATGATGACATGAGCATCAATTTCTGTAACCTGATAATGTCTCACCTGCCCCCATTCCATTCCCTATTCTTGCCTCTTTATCTTCCTATCACCTCCCTCTGGTGCCTGTCCTCCAGCCACCTATCTCCCCATCATCTGTCTTCCCTCTCCTCCCACCTTATTTTGGCTGCTTCCCCCTTTCCAATCCTAATGAAGGATATCCACCTGAAAAGCTGACTCTATTCCTCATGGTTGCTGCCTAACCTGAGTTCCTCCAGCATTTTGTTTGTCACTATGAGTCTCTTGAAAGTCTATTCATGTATGACAACCTTTTATGTAACTCCTGGTGCAGCCAGCTGGTTTGAACTTTGAACTTGAACAATGGCCCCTCCCCCATACTGCTTTGGACAAAATTCATAATGAGCACTTAATGCATTTGACAGCTGACCATAGTATGTTAAAAGAAAATTCTTGTACCTTCAGTTTCAGTTGAAATTTCTCCATTGTATAGGACAAAATGGTTTTGAAAGGGTTGTCTTGAGTGGTATGAGCAAACATTATGACTCTACAGTTGATGAATTTGGGTTTCGAATGAGTCTCTAGAAGAGATCTAGTTACATCAATACTGACTTCTACAAGGGAAAGCAATTTTTAAAACAAATACTTTTAATTTTGGCTGATTTCTTTTTGGATCTTGTGGCTAATCTGAAGAAAAATTGACTATTACTAGAAAGAATGAGAAATTTTGTTCTTCACTGAAATTTTACATAGAGTGAAAGTTAGTGGAGTTTTGTTTCTTTTTTGGGTCTCCTGGTGAAGCTTGCATAATTTCCCTGTCAGGAGATCAGTAGTCTGTAGTTAAGGCCCATTTATGGAATAAGGAAGGAATTGGCTCTTTAGTTTTGACATTGTGGGAGATCCTGGCAGCCGCCAGATCTTGTTAGATTTTCAAATACTAGCAGTTTACTACTTTAGTGCTGTTCTAGAAGTGTCTCAGGGCATTTCTTGAATTGTAGAAATAGCTGCAGAGTCTATCCATGTACAGAATGAGCTATTTAGTTGTTACAAGTGTTCCTGCCCCGCCTTAAATAATGCATCAGTAATGCAACTAATCCCTTTGCAGTCCCCTAAATTCAGACTATAAACTGGATATAGTTGTTTATAGAAAATGGATTGTACCCGTGAATTGTTTTGGCTTACTATTTTCACTGTACAGTAATTGCTTTTGGCGTGGACTAGAGGATTTTTCAAAATTTAATTTTTTTTATGATGTAAGGGAAAAGCTAAATTGAGTGTCAAACTTGTATAACCAAATGAAAGTTAAAGGCAGGTTGCAATTCTCTTTGTGTTGGTGGCCTTTCTCCCATTATGTAATTTCAAATCTATAGAATTCAAATTGCAAAGACCAATGCATTTGCAGTGGCATCAGTCTGAAGAAGGGACATCTTGAAGGGACAAGTTAAAGATAAAATAAACCATGTCTATTCAAATAGTACGCACTGCTAATGCCCTCAGTAAATTTGAGGTTGCTTTGAGTATGGGACATAAATGACTTTACATAAAGTTAAGTTACCCAGTGAACAATCTTTAAAAAGAGAACAGAAATACAGAATCCTGGAGGAATTTAGCAGGTCAGGGAGCATCTATGGAGAGAAATAAATGGTTAGCATTTCAGAATGAGACCCTTCATCAGAAAAAGAGTAGCAGGAACAAATTGCAGTAACTTCCCCCAGGGTTATTTTTCTGGGAAGAGGAAGTGAGTGTAAAGTAGTTGCATGAAGCTTGATCCTGAAAGCAATCTGACACTAGCAGGAGTTGTGCTTGTACAGCATGACTGCTGGCAATTGCTTAGTCACTTGCATTCCTGTGGCTGATAGTATTCTCACCCTTTGCATCCTTGTCTTAAAATCTTAGTGCAAGATTTCCACCTAGATAACTAATGATTGAGTACCCATACAAACTCTTGCTCAAAGGTTGCCCAGGTTTCGGGTCTCGCATTTCTCTAGCAAACTATGGTCTGATAAATTTGGGGTTTTGTGTGATTGAATGATGCACTCTCAAAGAACGAAGAGCTGCTATTTTTCATCAACTTGAGTTTAATTTCTGTGATAAATGTAATTTGACATTTCCTGCTAGAGACCAAATATAAGTTTGCAGCCACAGGTGGTAGTTGCATGGTTTCTGCTTGTGCTACTTGTACATAAGACCAAATGGTTTCACAACAGTACAACTTGAGCAATTAAATAATGGTGAGACTTGTGTTTAGTAGGTGTTGTGAAATGGTCCTTTTTAACGTGATAAGACTGATCGGTGGCTTTGGATCCAGTTATTTTCAAAATACTGGCCTGTAATATTTCTACTGCAGATGCTGATAAGTCCAGCTATTGTCCTATGTAAATTTACATTGTGTCATTCTTGTTCAAGAATGTTTCCACTCATGATATCACTTTTCTACCCCCTGAATATCTTGTGAATCTGTGCCAGTTTTGGCACTTGATTTGAAACCTTCACCTTTGTTTCCTATAGATTTGACTATAGCTTCTAGTTAGAATGTTGCAGTCATTTAGTTTGTGACTTCTGATTCACAGTGCATCCTTAATTTTTAAGGATTCTTAATTCTTTGCCCCCTTCTATAGTGCTACAACTTGTCACAATGTAATTCTGATTTATTGTGCTATTCGTGATCCTTGGTGTTTTGTTTTGAATGTTCCTCGCTTAAAACCATAACTTTAATTTTATTTTGGATGCTCTGCCAAGCACATGCTCAATTGAGCTCTGGAGCATGAGACAATATAGTTGATTTAAATTTTGGTCACTTCCATAAATTACTGTGGCTAAGGGACCTGTATTCTTGATCTTATGGTGAGAATGCTCTATCTCCACATCTCAGCAGTATTTGACTGAATTTGGCAATAAAGAGCAATGGGGAAAGCTGAATTCGAATTGGGGAAACTAGTCAAGCCTAAAGAAAAAATGTTTGAGATTGATGCTCAATTCTACAGGACACATCCACAGGAATTCTACTGGATGGTGCCCAGCTTCAGCTGTTTCACGTTCTTTTCTTCCCAAGGTCAGAATTGGCCTATTCGCTTGATTGTGAAATGAACTGAACATTGCACCACCACTTAGGATAGCCCATAACTGTGAGTCATGAATTTGGCTAATAACTGGCAAGTAATACTGTTGCTGTTTTGTGCTGGGGCAGCAGGCTGAGGGTAGCAGACACCAACAGAATCAACAAACTCATTCGTAAGGCCAGTGATTTTGTTGGGGTGGAACTGGACTCTCTGACGGTGGTGCCTGAAAAGAGTGCTGTCCAAGTTGCATGCCATCTTGGACAGTGTCTCCCATCCACTCCATAATGTACTGGTTAGCTCAGGAGTACATTCAGCCAGAGACTCATTCCACCATGATGCAACACTGAGCATCATAGGAAGTAATTCCTGCCTGTGGCCATCAAACTTTACAACTCCTTCCTCAGAGTGTCAGTCACCCTGAGCCAATAGGCTGGTCCTGGACTTATTTCCACTTGGCATAATTTACTTATTATTAATTATTTCTGGTTTTACATTGCTATATTTCTACACTATTCTTGGTGCGACTGTAACAAAACCCAATTTCCCTCGGGATCAATAAAGTATGTCTGTCTGTCATAACATTTGCTGGGCAATAAATATTTCTAATGGCAGTGTCTAACTTCCTTCCAGTTGTTGTAAGGTTTTGTGTTCGGTTTGGTTAGGACCTCTTCGAGCACCTTTGCTCAGTTGTTGCCAAAAGCAGGATTTCCCAGTAGCTATCCATTTCAATTTAAATTCTCATTCCCATGCTGCATCTGTTGACGTGATGAGGCAAACTCAAGATGGAGGAACGACACATTTCATCTGGGTTCCCTCCAACCTGATGGCATGAATATACATTTCTAACTTTAAGAATTACTCCCCCTCTCTCTTTTCCATTCTCGCTTCTTGCCCTCACCTGCCTATCACCCTTGTTTGGTTTTCCTCTCCTTCCCTTTTATTTCATGGTCCACTTAGATTCCTCCTTCAATCCTTTATCACCCCTCCCCTGCCCACCCATTTTGCCCCTCACCTGATCTCACTTATTAACTTCCAGCTGGTACTCCTTCCTCCCCCCACTTTGAACTGTTGTCTGACCCCAGATGATGAATCTCTGCCTGAAACAACTTTATTCCCCTCCATAGATGATGCCTAACTTGTTGATTTCCTCCAGCATTTTGTGTATTGCTCATTTTCATAACTTAATACAGTTTAAAATTATGATGCTGCTAGTAACATAGATAACATTTATTTGATAGATTCTATGATGTGTAATCAATGGGGGTTGAGTAGGGAAGTTTGAAAGCTTGAAGCTCAAACAGCTGATAATGTTTTTCTAGATTGAATTTTGTCATGATGCTATTCCAGATGATATCTGAAAGTTCTGTGGGAATATCAAACATATCTCAGTTCAACTTGATAGAATTTCACTATCTAATTAGGGAAACAAAGATTTTGTGGCCTTCACTTCATTTGAAGTATCCATTTTAATAACTGCATTTTCAAAGATTCTTGTCCAAGTACAGTTTGTATTGTCCCAGTAAGTGCTGGTAAATGCAGTTATCATTGATGTAAATTATTCTAAGTATCTGTTAGTATCAAGTCCTTTCACAAAATGGGAGAAAGATCACCAACCCAAAGATCAGAGTTAAAGACAGGATGCAATTCTATCTGTTACACAGGTTTGAAACTCAATTTGCATTCTCACTCTTATACAAAATATTAATAATTCAATGTTACCACGTGGCTGAGATTGAGGTACATTGCAAATATAAAAAAATAGTACATTTGGCTGTAGGGTTGTTAATTTTAAATCATGCCGTTTCCTTTAGAACTTAGAACGTAGAAATTTACAGCACTTTACAGGCCCTTCTGCCCACAATGTTGTGCTGACCATGTAACCTACTCTAGAGACTGCCTAGAATTTCCATAGCGCAGAGCCCTCTATTTTTCTAAGCACCACGTACCTATCTAAGAGGCTCTTAAAATACCCTACTGTATCCACTTCCACCATCACTGGCAGTGCATTCCATACACCCTCCCCTCTCTGTGAAAAACCTACCCCTTACATCCCCTCTGTACCTATTTCCAAGCACCTTAAAACTATGACCCCTCATGTTAGCCATTTCAACCCTGGGGGAAAAGCCTCTGGCTATCCACTGATCAACGTCCCTCATCTTGTACACCTCTATCAAGTCGCCTCTCATCTTCCGTCGCTCCAGGGAGAAATGATTGAGTACACTGAACCAATCTGTTAATCATTTTAATTTGTGTTAATATTTAATCTGTTAATCATGAATTATATAAACATTGATATCATCTTGGGAAAATCATTGTCTTTGCAGTGTTGGAATTGATTTTGGATAGCTCAATCTAATTTGTTCAAAGTTGACTCTTCTCCCTGATCCTTACAGTACCCCACTTCACACAAACTCAAAGGAGACATAGGAAGATGTTTGTGGACTCCTCAGAGACATCTCAAAAATTGATCATCCTGTCTGAATTTGTCTGTTCAGTGCAGTATGTGTAGAATATTTAAAACACATGTGAATTGTTACTTTGCCTGGAAAAAATATTTGCACACAGCGGGTCCAGAGGCAAAAGCTGCAAGTACAAATGTTACATCTTGCTTTAGCAACAAGACAATGAGTTTTGAGGGGGAGACAAATGACCATGAGACGTAGAAACACAAGTAGGCCATTTGGTTCATTGAGTCTGTTCCACCATTCCATGGATGATTTATTATCCCCTATAACCTTTTGCTTTGACTAATCTAGAACTGTCTGTGACAATGAATTCCACAGATTTGCCACTGTCTGGCTAAAAAAAATTCCTCCTCATCTGTTTTAAATGGGTGTCTGGCCCTAGACCCCTCTGCCTTGGAAACTTCCGCTCCATATCCACTCTATGTAGGCCTTCCAACATTCAATAGGTTTCAATGAGAATCTCCCCTCAGTCTTCTAAACTCCAGTGAGTACAGGTCTAGAGCCATCAGATGCTCTTCATACATTAACTCTTTCATTCTCACAATCATTCTTTCGACCCTCCTCTAGACCCTCTCCAATGCCAGCATATCTTTTAAATAAGGGGCTCACAGCTAAACACAATACTCCGAGTCTGACCAATACCTTTTTAAAGCCTCAGCCTTGCATCCTTTCTCTTGTATTCTAGTCCTCTCAAAACAAATACTGAAATTGCATTTGCCTTCCTTGTCATAAATCAACCTGCAAGGTAACCTTTAGGGAATTTGCGCGAGGACTCCCATTCCTTATTTATAAAATATTGTGTGGCAATATTCTACCTAAGTGCTGGACCATACACCTCCCTGCATTATAATCCGTCTACCTTTTTTGTTATTTGAGAGTGGTTGATAGCTTTATAATTAATGACATTTACTTTGGCTTGCCTGTATGATTTGGACCATTTTGTCTGCTTGTTGCTGGTTTGAACCTGAGTTTCAGCACCATGCTGGTTAGCAAGCTGAGCCTTGCTGGATATGGAAGACACATCTTGAGGAATGGGGTAATGAGTTCAGCTTGGTAAACTGGACATTTAATGTGATGCATGTCTCCCTTTTTAAAATTTATGTACCAAGGTTTGCTTTTCTCAATCTCAGTACTTGGAATTTATGTT
The DNA here is from genome assembly GCF_030144855.1 of Hypanus sabinus. NCBI lineage: Eukaryota > Metazoa > Chordata > Chondrichthyes > Myliobatiformes > Dasyatidae > Hypanus > Hypanus sabinus. The sequence continues at coordinate 22,305,928 of NC_082730.1, read as the reverse complement.
CCACTCAGCATCCTGCTAACAGCATTGATAACTGGATGCACCAGTAAACTTCAGTAATGTGCAATGCTCCTTCATTTTGGTGTGCAATCAATCTAGCAAAAGAACTATCAACACCACACAAAAGTGCCATTACATGTGCAGAACTGGAATGCACTTCAGTGGAAAAGCCTTTTCGGAAATTTGGAATGCAGGTTGAAAACTTGTAACTGTCTCATTCGGTCAATTTTAAGGAATGGTGCTACCAACTTGTGTTTTAGCATCTGATTGAATGGAATAATATGTCTAAATGTTAAAGCTAGCGAATGTAGCTAGTGTTCTAATCTTGCACTGGGCAAGATTATCTGCTAAGATCTTTTAATAGTCTCCAAAAATATTTGATTGGAATGATGTGAACTAAATACAACTTTCCTGCAAGGAAGACTATTTATTTTTAAATGGTCAAGAAATGGGATCTGGTAGAAGCAAATTTGTTCATGAGCCAAGGTACAAATACGTTGCAGATGTTGGAAATTGAAATTAACTAATGAAGAAAATTTACTTTTGAGATACAGCGAGGAACAAGCTCTCCTGTCCCAATGAGCTGTGCTGCCCAATTTAACCCTAGCCTGATCATGGGACAATTTACAATGATCAATTAACCTACTAACTGGTACATCTTTGGACTGTGAGAGGAAACTGGAACACCCTGAAGAAATGAGCAGCAATGGAATTGAAATCCGGCATCTTGAGATGTAATAGCATTGCACTAACCACTGTTAGAATCTTAACGATTACAAAGAATATTTTGTTGACTTTTCACATCAGGATTGCTAGTGCGTTTCTTGTTCCAACCTGGGAATGTGTTATGCAATTACTTTGCTGTTTTTTTTAAAAAAAAATTATGGGATGTCCTTGAGTCATAAATAGTGATAAAGAAATTCCAGATGGTTAAATAAAATGAGCTTTGTGAATTGGGCACTGGAATACTATTCCCATTCCACACAGTATTGTGGAGCTGATGGTGCTATCCATTAGTTAATGTGACAGTACATGCTGGTAAGGTGTGTTGTCACATTGAAATAGTTGTGTGAAGCTGAGCCCAAATTGCCATTGTAAGGAACCATTCAATAGTCTTGTAATAACTAATTTTAGCCTGATTAACAAATTGTGTATTTAAATGAATACAGAAATTAGAAGACCAATACACTACAGTAATATAAAACTCTATGAATTCCTGTAGTTGTTGATGGAGGAATTGTACACAGCTGTATACAACCCCAAGATGGATTTTCTTGTGGGAATTATCAATAAATCCCTAGAATAATAATCATAGCAGAATCATAGCAAATAGAAAAAGAAATAAATATCGAACATGAGATGAAAAGTCTCTGAAAGTGAGTCCATAGGTTGTAGGAACATTTCAATGATGGGACAAGTGAATTTGAGTGAAGTTACCCTCCTTTTGATTCAAGAGCTTGATGGTTGAGGGGCAATGACTGTTCTTGAACCTGGTGGTCCGAGTCCTGAAACTCTGGTACCACCACCTTGATGGCAGCAGCAAGAAGCGAGCATGTCCTGGGGGGGTGGGGGGGGGGGATCCCTGGTGAAGGATGCCGCTTTCCTGCGATGGTTTTTTGTATAGGTATGTTCAATGATGGGGAGGGCTTTACCTGTGATGGATTGGGCCATTTCCACTACTTTTCTAGGATTTTCTGTTCTAGAGCATTGTTATTTCCATACCAGGTTGTGATGCAGCCAGTCAATATATTCTCCAATTTCTTTATATTGCTGCTTCAGTTGAGCCACAATTTTCAGTTTTGAATCTTGGAACTAAAATGTTAACTGTTTCTCTTCCTACTCAGATGCTGTCTGACCAAAGTCAGAATATTTTTCTGCATCAGTTTTTATTTATATTCTCTTGTGCTTTTATTACAAGTTTTGTTGTAAGAAACTTCTAAATTGGAGATGCTTTGAAGGATGTAGCTTCAAACATTATGCATCTATAATAAATTAGCCCTATATGTATTATGAGAAGAGATTGTAGTTTGAGAATTTAGCTTGTACTTCATGCAAATTGAAGTTGGAAGAATATTTCATCGATGGCATCTTGACTCGTTTACCAATTCAGACATGCTGCTTCATGTGGAACAATTTTGAATTTTGTGTTCAGTGTGTTGTGATGTAAGTGATTAATATATAAATAATTTAAATTGTTTTGGAGTTGGCTGAAAAGAGTTGGCTCTTTACTGAAACATTAATACATTTTGGGTTGCTAATGCACCCCTACAGAATTCACAAATCACTAGCAAAAATTTGAGATGCAGGACAAAAACTTGCTTTTGACTGAGCTTGAGATAAAGTGGATATTAGGCACATATGAATGAAATTTTGTTAATAATTGTTAAAGGTTTGTGTTACAGAAAATCATAATATGGATAGTTTTCTAAGAAAGCAACCCCACTGTAATGTGAGGTGAACTGGAGCAATTAAAGTGGAAAAGCATCCATCTTTGCTCCGGGCATGATGAATTGAAACAGATGAGAAACTGGGAAGGTGAACAATTGAAGTAGTGAATTGACCACCACACTAAAATCACGTGTACAAATATTGAAATTAATGTGCAGCTTTTATCCTTGGTTCTATTGCATTTCTTTTTGCAGGTAGGCTTGAAGGTCTGTGGGCAACTTACTAATTGTTCTTCAGCCTATATGTTGACGTGCTATAAATGAACATTGGCATTTTTGTGTGCTATTTGTATGTATTTGCTTATATATCAAGGGGCTGCTAAGTAAGGATTGGCAAGCTTGTAAAGCAAGGATAATTAGATGAATATCAAAACCACTACAGCTGATTGACAGATTTGAAACCAGTTTATTCAATGCCATCAAAGCTGCAAACATTCCTTTCTGCCTTAGCTTAATCACTTACCAATTATGTCATCATCACTTCATGCAGCTATCGCTATCTTGTGTTGAAATATTTTATCATGCTTTCCTTGTCTTCAGAATTTTGGACAACTTGAGCATAATATCTGCCTTGTGTCCCTTGACCATTTTTGTTTGATCCTTACCACCATCTCTACCTCCTCCCTCCCTACTTGTATTGGACATGTCCTAATTAACTTTTTATTGAAATTGAGGTAACCCAAAGTACCAGGGGTTAGATGAATTAATCCAGTAGTTCATGATTTGAGCAAAGACTATTTGTGTCTTCAGTCTTGTGGGTGGGGTAAGGAGATAGAAAAGCCATATTTAGAGGGCAATGAATCATGACCCATTAGTGTCCTCCATGTTTTGGCCTCTGCTCTCTCAGCAGCTTCATATTCCTGTCTTGAAGAGCTTTTAACTTTTGCGTTTATCCTCCTATTGCAGGAAGTCCTTAATTTTGCACTGAAATGTTATGGCAACTTTATTCACTTTAAAATCTGAGTACCATCTTAAGAAATTTCCTCAATGTTTATTTTAAATTCAACCTTTGTCTTGGGCATAATACCTGAATTTTTGTTTACTTGACTCTAGTCTTGCTGTATGTTATCCTGAACTTAATGATACTTGTATAATCTAGAACCAAAGCTAAGTACATAAGATTACTGAAAATTATTTCCTTCTATTTTCCTGTAAGTGCTATTGAAATGTCACCTTGCTAGTCAATACTAGAGTATCTGCAAATCTTCAAAAACCTCTGACTTGGCTGACATTTGTTTGGAATAATTGTTGCTCATGATTTGATATTTGCATACCATTTGTAATAGACTGACTTGTTTTAATGACGAATATTGATATCTTCAGAATCTGAGTGGATACTGTTGCCAACTAGGCAAGAGGCTCAGCATTTCGTAAGTAAAAATATTGCTCTGTACCTATAAAGCAAAAGATAGATGCTGCTAATCTAAACTAAAATGCTGGAAATACTTCATCTGATTGTATTTCTGCATAGAGGGGGAGAGAGATGGTTGGTTTTGGTGGCTGACATTTTCGCTGGGGTGAGACTAGAGGAGAAAAATGTAATTTGTGGTCCTGTCTGCATTAACAGAAGGTGTTATGTTTGTATTTATTTCAGTGCTAATAAAGATAGCAAGGAATAACCATCAGCATCATCTAGATAGAGAATTCACAAGTCCCATGTAATTAAGCTTTTTTCCTCCCAATGTGGAGGTCTTCTTGGAAATGTGTTTGCATACAGTGGAAGTGGTAGCTGTGAGTTCATTTGTAACATTTGAAAGATTGGATGGGTACATGGATGAGAGTGATGATGGTCTATGATCCAGGTGCAAGTAGATAGGTCTATATCAGGGGTTCCCCAGCCTCCTTTTGTGCCATGGGCCAATATAATTAAGCAATGGGTCCATGTTCCCCAAGTTGGGAATTCCTGGTCTAGACAGAAAACCTGGCTAGCTTGTACTATCTCAAGGGGCTTGTTTTTGTGCTGTAGTACTCTATGACATGGTCACAAATGTAGACAACACTAGTTTAGTATATTTCCATTTGCCTTTAAGTGATCTCTTCTCATTACTATTGGGGTGGAGGTGCAGGATCCTGAAGATAGAGGTTTCCCTCTCTGCCATCAGATTTCTGAACTGTCCATGAATACTACCTCACTGAGTTGCTGATTTACACTATTCATATCTTACTGTAACTCAGTATTTTTTTTGTAATTCTGGTTTCACAAATGTTATTTTTATGTTAAATCATATTTCACAAATGTTAGTGATAAAGCTGATTCTGATTCTAAATGGCCATCACTTGCTCCATTCCTCCTAATTGTCTTCAATGGTAACATTTTCTTTTATTCCATTTTTGTTTTATTCTTTTGGGAATTGATGTATTGTAAAATATTAGGTTGTCTGTTTAATACCTGGCATGTTCATTGGTGCTTCCATTGGTATGGTTTTTGGTATAATTAGAAAGATAGCAAAGTTAAAGAAGGTACAACACGTTGGAGGAACTCAGCAGGTCGGGCAGCATCCGTGGAAACGAACAGTCAACGTTTCGGGCCGGGACCCTTCGTCCTGACTTCGAAACATTGACTGCTCATTTCCACAGATGCTGCCCGACCTGCTGAGTTCCTCCAGCGTGTTGTACGTGTTGCTTTGACCACAGCATTTGCAGTGTACTTTATGTTTAGCAAAGTTAAAGTAAGGTGGTTAAGAAGGTATATGGGATCCTTCCTGCCTTTGGGCACAGATTGTAAGAGCAGTGAGGTTATGGCATACTGTTATAAAACACTGGTTAGGTCACAGCTGGAGTACTGTCTCCCAGTTCTGGTTGTCACCTTCTCGAAGTGTTGTGATTACACTGGAGAAAGTGCAGAGGAAATTCACCAGCATGGAACTGGAAAGAATGGGTTTGTCCTCCTGAGTGCAGGAGTCTGATTTGCATGTTAAGATGAGGGACCTGGAAGAGAATCTCTGTATAATGCAGGGGTTCCCAGTTTTTTTTATATATGCCATGGACCCCAGATTGGGAACACCTGCATGTTGAAACAATAGGACAGAGGTCTTAGGGATGTTAGGTTTAGAAGGAACTTTTTCTCCCATCCAGAGATGGCCTGGATCTAGAACACACTTGCTAATTTAAGTATCTAGCCCCAAATCATGAGCCTGAAGAGTAGAATTGGAACGGATGGCTACTTGATATTCAGCTGGAACTGATGATGGGCCGTAGGGATCATTTCTGTGCTCTGTAACTCGGTTCCCTAAACAGCTAAAATGTCATTTTGAATCTTCTGTCATGCTTCAAGATTGCAATTTATCTTGTATCCATGTGAGAAAGTGGAATAACTATATCTCTCAGTTCCTCAAGACCGAACTGGAAGAGTTGAACAGTGGTTGGTGGTGACTTCCTTTCAAATCAAATATTGCTTGTGTGTAGAAGAGACAGATTGAAAGATTCTATAAAAAGCTGTTGTTTCTATATGCATGGTTTACTTATGTGATGCTTGTGGCAATTGTGTATTTATTTTTCCAATGTTGTAAATATTGGGCAAGGGGAAAATGGAGAAATGCTTGAAGTCCTTTAAAATGATCTGTGCTTATTGTTGGTTATGATTTATTATCCTCTGAATTTGACTTAATTTCCCTCTACTGCCTCCACCCCTTTAAGGTTGAAGACAGATAAGACTTTGTTCAGATATGAGCTATTGCCCTAGTTGATCTGGTATCTTCTGTGAATTTGGTAATTGATCTAGGCACCGTGGCAATCTAAATGATAGGAACAAGATGCCCAGCAGCAATTGGCAATTCAGTTATTTGGAGTATAAATGCTTACTGATATTGTATGCTGTTTCCACATCCTAAACTCTGCAATTTGTGGTTGACATAGTCCATTACCACCCTAAAGTTAAAATATATGAATCGTTGATGCACTTAGCGAACAGAAACTTTGCTTTCCATAAATCTGCACATGTACATAAAATCAAGTTCCATCCATAACTGCTATTATTCTTTGGCTTGTACTTCCATCTTCCAGATCATGACATAAATAACCACAATACCCCTTATTTCTTGTGGTACTACTGTGGCAAATAGCAGTCTTCAACACTGCTCAAAGAACGACATTTGTCCACTGCCCACTCGCCTTAGACTGTTTACTCTTGTGGTATCTTTGATTTCTGTTATCTGTAGTAGAGGGGTGGCAATTTGTCCTCTGCTAGGACTTGTCTAATAATCAACAAAACAATATTATTGACTCAAACTCTGTCTTGCAGTCAATATCAACCATTCCAAGTTTTGGAAATCTTATCTCAGCTGTTCTATGGCTAGATGATACATGCTTCAAAGGGACAGATTCATTGAATTTTGGAAGGGATCTTAATCCACATTAATGTCCTTAATTTATACTACCTTAAAATGTAAAGCTTAACAAAATTTTGTATAAATGCTGGATATACTAATTATTAGTTTAGTAATTGAATGTAGGCTTGGGGCTAAGAAAGAGGAACGAAGTGTGTAGGTAGTATTACAGTCATGTTGATTCCTGAGTTTAGGGTCTCAGGAGTTGAATGCTTGGTTGCTTGTGGTGATAATGATTAAAATGCCAAAGGGCAGGATTAATACAGTGTAGATGTCCCTATGGCTAGAGGAGTTGATCCTTGGGGGAATGTTTTCAAAACAGGTTTTAAAAAAAATTTGAAAGAGCACAGAAGTTAACAGATAAAATTTTATAGGTTAAATAAAGATATGACCTCAAGTTCAGAGTCTTAATTCATCCCTGGAGTCTATTCCTGGGTAATATCAACTTGGGGAAGTTGAGTTGCAATCTACTAATCTTTCAGAATCCACTTTGAACAAATATAAGACATCTGCAAAAATTTGACATTGTGGAATACAGCTGATAATCCTGTCTTTCAAACACTTTGTTTTTTCCTGCAGAAATTAAAGGTGGCATAGTGCTGCAGGTGGATTAAATAAAAAGGTTGTATATTCCTTACCTGACTCTCAACCACCCAGTTTCATTATCCTCTGTAAACCTGCATATCTTTTAATTGTAGGTGAATTTGCCACTAAATTGCCCCTGGTGTGGATAAGTGGTAGAATCTGGTGGAGTGGTGTTGATGAGAACATATTAAAGGCAAAATTGAAAAATTAAGTTGCATTGTGACTCAGCATAAGCTGTGGCCAGAATGACATCAGTGTCATAGATGCAAGTGTGGTACACGCCATTGTTTTAGATAACTTTTAAAATTGTTGTCTATCACTGCACACCTTACAATCATCAAGATTGGTGTGAATGTCAGATAACTGTATTTGGTGCTAACATTTGGGGAGACGGGACAACAGATGTGTTGCAATTGTAAAAAGGGAAGGTAGCTGGGCTTCATTTGTTTACTATTTTGATGCAGGTTCTCAGTCCAAAATGTTGATAATTCCTTCCCCTCCACAGAAATCACTTGATACACTGAATTCCTCCAGCAGTTTCTTTTTGGGTTAGTATTTGGTTGGGTGAGAAACATGAGCATTTGCTTTAACATTCCTAAACAAATGAATGGAACAGAAAATGGAGATGTTTTAAATAAATGTATCTCAATTGAGCTGCACATTTGGAACTCTGGTTGCAAGTTGACTTCTGGCCTGCAATGTAATTTAAACAATATAATTGACATCAAATGCATTTTGGATGAGTACATTACTCTGTTTCAATTGACATGCTGTTTAAATTATAATCAAACTACAGTAATTCAAGTTACTTCAAAGATCAGTGTAATAGGTATAAATTGCTGAAATGAAAATGCAGTTGAGTTCAGCAGGAAGATTATTGGAAATAGCATGCAATGCTATACAATATTGGGATGGAAGGGGCAGGGCAGCAGGGGAATTGCTGAATGCTGTTTTAAAAATGTCAAGAATTGTTGAGGAAATATCTTGGAGCAGTTGCTGCTGGGGATTAATTTATCTAATCACTTGTGTACGTAATTGGGCAGCCAACTGGTGTCATTTACTTCCGGAATCTGTCAACAGTGGAAACTTATTTGATCTTGTTAAAATGAATGACCTGGTTGTGGATGGTGATGAAAACATTGAATATTAATTTCCGTGGGGGGTGGTTTTTTGTAATCTTGTAAACAGCAGAACAATATTTATTTAACTTACACCAAATTTGGAAATGAGGTGGGCTGTAATCTGCTTTGAGGCTGAAATGGCTGTCATGTTATGATCTTTTGAGGAATGTTCTAATTTTTGATTAAATTAAAGTTAACATTAAAATTCAAAACCTAACCTCGCATTATCTGTCATGCTTTTTTAAAAAATCTTCTCTATTGCAAGGACTTCATAATTAGAATCATTTGCAATTTCTGTCTATCTTTATTATCACATTCTGGACGTATTCAGAAAGGAAAAGGTGCCTTACTTGGAAAGTAGAACTTGTTATTAATATGGTTACTCAAACTTAAATATTTCCTGTTGTCAGCAGTAACTCTCGGTTGAGCTTTTATTTTCACCTCTGCTCCATCTTGTGCCTCAAACTCAAATGTCGGAGCAGCACTTCTGGTTTGAACTTGATTACTGTGCTATAAATATGCGAGTGAGTACACAAATGGGGTAAATGTGGTTTATTTTCTTTAAACATGCTGCAGTTGAGTCTGGATTCCTTGGGTCATTGGGACTGTTTTACTTACATAATTGATGTGGGGTGCATCCCATTGGGACTGGAATTGATCTTCTCAGGAGCTTTGCTACTATCTATTGGGAAGTGTTTAAGGTAGCTTAGGAGTCATGAAAATTGCTTCAGAAAAGAGAACTTAAAATTTGTTTTTAAAAAAGTGACCATTCAGTGTATGTCTGGAAGGCAGAGGAAATAATGGTACCATCAGTTAAAGGTAATTTGAGTTGTGGGGACTATGACAGCATGCGGGCTGATGTAGAAAGCAAAATTGTCTTGCGCTTTTTTTTTTGGAGATTGACATTTGTACACCACAAATTTAATCACCACCAGTATCGCAGGGGTTAACTGGGCCAGCTACATGGGTAGCATGGTTGCAAAGTGGATCAGAGACTGGGTATCCTTTGGTGACAATTTAACTTATGCCCCAAAGGCTTTCCACCATCTGCAAGCATCAGTGAGGATTGTGACAGAAAATCTTTGCATTTGTGTGGATGAAGGGACGGCCAGCAAAGCAAAGTCAACGCTGCTCAGGTCAAAGCCTGCACTGCTTGCATCAACCTGAATATTTATTGTCTAAACTGGTGCACAGTGGCTGCATTGTGTACAGCTGACAAAGTTGTACTGCATTTATGTGCCCAAGCTACTCTGCCAAAAACCACCCAAACCTGTGACCGCATCCAACTGGATGGACAAAGGTGAGAACACCACATACAGATTTCCACTTCAAGTTGCACATTTTTCTTATTTGTAACTGGCTAGTTCATTGCTTTGTCTAAATCTTGGACCTTAGTCAACAATATTGAGTGTACCTTTGCGAGAAGTATTGTAGTGGTTCACGAAGATGTTCTGTTCCTTCAAGTATTCATCCTGATGTGACAGCCTTCATGGAATAGCTTGGCTTTTTGTCTTGTGTCAAGATCTGTATCCCTTTTGCCTGTTCAGCTGTCCTCCTGAACCTATGATAATGTGCATCAGGGTACATCTGTTCTTCCTACACTTGGTATCCTATCATTTATTATTCTCTTGCCTTGGCCTTTCAGAAATGCACTACCTTAAATGTGTGGAAATTTATGGAATTGTGACTACAAATAGATTATCTTTAAGATGCAATCTATCAAAGTGAGAAGGCTGGAGATAATTGAAATGCATGAAGAGAAAGGGAGCCAACATTCCTGGTCACAGACAGTTTGCCAGAAATGCAAAGGAAGGGTGTCTCTGAGGTAAAACCATGGTGACCATTGCCATTATCTGTAATAAAGTTTATCTGGTCAAATGTGGCAGTTGTGAAATCATCAACTTTGAATGCACCTTAAAATGTTTGTCTCTTTCCCATTTCTGACAAAGGGTCTTTTGACCATGGATGTTAGCTCGGATGCAGTTTCACCTGAGTATTTCTAGCATTTTCGGTTTTGATTTTGAATTTTTGATACCTGCAGGATTTCATAGCAATAAAGTGGTCTAATGTGGTTGCTAAGGGAAATGGCTTGTGTTGTCAGTCTAAGAATTAGGAACATTTTCAGAATTCGGCAAAGAATTAATATATTGAAAAGGAAATGGGCTGTGTATAGTACAGTGCGTAATATTCACTAAAAACATTGAAGAATCAAAATTAAAGGGTGTTTGCTTCAGATTGGAAGCTCTTTGCCAAAACAGTCTTTGTGAACTATATAACCATTGCAGGCTGAATCTGTACACGTTTTGATTAGGTCTATATGGAGATATTTTTTAAATCTAGTTTTACTCCTGATTCTTAAGTTAATAGTCAATTGAAGCTGTGATTATATCAAATTTGGATTCTGTTGTATCCCAGAACACATTGGTGAATTTGGAGTATTGTGTACAGTTTTGGTCATCTAATTACAGGAAAGATATTAAGGTTGAAAGAGTGCAGAGAAGGTTTACAAGGATGTTGCTGGGACTTGAGAAAGTGAGTTACAGAGAAAGGTTGAATAGGTTAGGATTTATTCCCTGGAGCGTAGAAGAATGAGGGGAGATTTGAAAGAGTATAAAATTATGATGGGTATAGTTAGAGTGAATGCAAGCAGGCTTTTTCCACTGAGGCTAAGGGAGGAAAAGAAAACCAGAGGTCATGGATTTAGGGTGAAAAGGAAAAAGTTTAAAGGGAACATTAGGGGGAGCTTCTTCACACAGTAGTGGAATGAGCTGCCAGTTAAGTGGTGAATGTAGGCTCATTTTTAACATTTAAGAAGAACTTGGACAGGTACATGGATGAGAGGGGTTTGGAGGGATATGGTCCAGGTGTGGATCAGTGGGACTAGGCAGGAAAATGGTTCGGCACAGCCAAGAAGGGCCAAAAGGCCTGTTTCTGTGCTGTAATGTTCTATGGTTCTAAACTAAAATGCTAATCTTTCATGTGCTGAGTGGTGGATAAGAACTTTTGTAGTCTGTGTTCTGACGAACTTGCGTCATTGCATTGGAATTTTTGGCAATTGTTGGGAGATGTGGTTAAATTTTGTGGATGGAGCAATATTAATGTAGATTTACTGAACTGTACTGTGTACTTATTGATACAATGGGTTCTAGTTAATAGGGACATCAGTAAATCGGGGCAACTGCATAGTTATGGCAAATCTTGAACAAAAGCTACTCAAAAAAAACTAGCTGGGATTCCTTTCATTTATTTAGGTACACTGTCGCTTAATTGGGACATGAGATTGCTGTTGAGTAGTTTCCAGCTAACATCAGTTGTGTGCATTTGTGTCACTGTTAGAGTGAATATTTTTAAAATGTTGCTGCGTGTGTGTTCAAAATGTGATTTATTTTTCCCCCCACTGATGGCAAAATAAGCAAAAAGGCAGTTCAGGACTGCTTTGCCTACTGTGGTTTGAAGCTTTCAGGTTGGGAGATACCAGAAATGGCAGAAAATGAAACTATTTGATTACTTCAAGTTAGGAACTACCAAGAATTTGAAGGTATTGACAGTCATCTTGAATGCTGAAATGAAAATAAAGGATGCATTTGTTGAAAGCACTAGATGAAGGCAGTCTATATATCTGCACAAGTTGTCTGTATCTGTGCTGATTTTATTCATTAGTCAATCAAAAGAATACATAAGTGTCCACTGGATGAATTCTTCCAATAACCACTATTAGGAACCAATACAGTTTTTATAATATTGTACCAGTATTAGTAGTCATTGTGCCTATTCCTCGAGGTCGAGGATAATGGTCTTCGTTCCGTTATAGAGCGAAAGCACCTGTGCGTGTACTTGTTTAACATGTGCTTGATGTTGCACTCCAAGAAGCACACGATACTTCACAAATAAACCAACTGATTCCTATGGCATGGAAACCACGACGATGGGAGCTGATGGATTTGTTGCTGCCTTTATCCGCCTTCACAGCCGTTGAGTTTGAAGTAACTTCGTTCACCTGTTCCACCATTGAGGTTTTGGTTAGATTGTTCTTTGTCAGGGACCTCACCCTCTACCACCATGGGTGACCCTAGCAGGAGCACAGCTCCAGACGGCATCGCTCTCGGGATCTCAGGACCACACAAGCTTCTCCACCACAACAAAGTGACAATCCATGGAGAAGAGTATTAGTTGTGCTGTAATTTGTTTTGAATTTCATTTAAATACATAATTTGTTACTCAGTTAAACAGTAATTTGTCTTTTTTTAATATACATTAGCAGTTATTTCTGGCTAATTGGGACAGCCACTTAATTCTGCCAAAATATACTGGTCCAGGTGTGCTCCAATTAACTAGAATCTGCATGTTTCTGTGTTATTGTAACTTTTTTAAAGTTTCTTTGTTTAGTGTATGTACTACTGATCTGTCAGGAACCACCTATTGATCACTTAAATGAGGAGAGAAAATAGATTAAGGCTCGTTGTCTTGTCTAATCAAAAATAGAAGCTCAAAGGCAACTCAAACATTAGACATTGCTTGACTAAATACAGCTTCATAGCCTCTGACTGCCCATTGAGAACAGGAACTGTACTTTCATTCTAAAACTTTGACAGAATTCCCACTATCTATTCCTAGCATTACATGAGTATATGACTGTACAACTTGGCAATTTTGTAAGCAGTGTTTTTGTAGGCTGTTCTTAAGCATCTACATCTTACTTTATTTCAGATTTTTGCATAAAAACAGAAAAAAATTGACCTGATTTGGGTAAATCAAAACTTTCCATCAGTAGCTCTTATTTCTAAGGTAGCGGTATTATGTATATTGGAAATATTTGATTTTCTTGCGTTAGAGGATTTAATTCAAAATTCTAATTTGGCTCATCACTATGTATTTTATGGATGGATTGAGATTATTGTATGAAAAATTTGAAATCCTTTTGAGTCAATCTTGGCCTTTTGCAATTCATTGTACATTCTCCATTCGACTGTTTTATATGGGAGAAAACACTGAATCACACGTCAACAAGTTTGGCAGCATCTGTGACAAAAGTTTATCTTTTAGGTCATAAATGGTTGACCTATAATGTTAAATTTATTTCTCTTTGCTGCTTTACCTGAGTTTTTCCAGCGTTTCCTTGTAGGCTTGTATGGATTCTGATCGTTAAAATATCCTTGAAGTTAGGAAGGGTCAGAAATAGACAGTGAAAGTTGGATGTAACCTGACAGACGAGGTTGCCTTCTATCACAAGGATAAAAATATGTATGCAACCGCCTTACTGTTGAAGTCTTAAACATAATTGGATTTATATCAAGTGATGCCATGAGTTTAATCTACCACTTTTTAAAACCTCTAATTAGGCTGGAAGCAATGCTTCCTCTTGTTTGATCACTTCTAATGTCTAGAATAAAATGTCATAACCTTGGACAAATTTGTGTACATAATTACACCATGCCAAAACTACGTCAGTCTTCATGCTTGTCAATGGAATCTTGCCCAAATGGATCTAACTCTTGCTGGTCATGCATGCTGTGACTTCCTTTTAAATTGGTCCAAAGCAGTAGAAATTCTAAAGTTGCATTTAACATTCCTTGCTGACATGATCATACATAATTTTCACCATTGCATTATCAAATATCGTTGCAGTCCACAATTCCACTGTATCCTTCATTGCAATCAAACCTAAAGTTGCAAACTCCCAACAGCACTTGATTTATAATATGCCAATCTTTCTCTATTTCATTTTTTTTACTGTTTTCCCCCATATTCATTGCTGAAAGTATACTCTTCAACAGCTTCTCCATCTCCACACTGGGGGAAAAAAAATTAAGATGCAATTTTGGAAGCCTGCATTGGTCCAAGCTGCTGCTTTTCCTTGATGTATGAAATCATCTCCATGTTTCCAAACTGTTACATTGTGTGTATTCATGCTGCCTCCTGCGCTTGAACAAAACTTAAATTTCATTACTTTCTGAGGCATTTTCCATGAACCATCTCTAATTCTTTATGTAATGTTATTTTTGTCTTGGGGGGCAATGGGTATAGGCTAACAACCAATCCATTACAAAGTCGCAAGCTCCACACCTATCTTCTCTCCTATTCTGTTTCATGTAAGGATTTAATTCATCCACTTGGTGTATGGTTTACCTGTTGAGGCCTTTTTTTAACACACCAGTGCCTCTCTTCATGGAGATTTCCTTACTACTATTCTATTCTCAGCAAAGTCTTCTCACTCTTCCTTTTTGTCTCTTTTTGCCATCTTGGGCAAGGACACAGTTCCAGTTGAATTTAGGGTAATTGTGGAAAAGAATAGGTCTGGTTCTCTGGTTGAGATTCTATATTGGAGAAAGGCCAATTCTGACTGTATCGGAAAGGCTCAATTAAGCGTGGATTGGGGCAGCTTGTTTTTCTGGCAAAGGTGTAAATAAGTGGGTGGCCTTCTGAAATGAAATGAAATTTTACAAGTACGGAGTTTGTATGTTCCTTTCAGAATAAAAGGCAAGGAAAACAGGTTTAGGGAACCTTGGTTGTTGAGGGATATTATGGTAATGGTTATATTTTAAAAAAGTGCATTGTAGCTATAGACAGGAAGGAGAAAAAGAGGTATTTGAGTATAAGAAATGCAAGAGACACTTAAGGAAATCAAGGGGGCTAAAAGAAAATGAGGTTGCTCCAGCAGATAAGAAGAATAATCCCAATGGCTTCTGCAAGTATGTTGAGAACAAAAGGATGGCAAAGAACAAAATTGGTCACCTGGAAGATAAATGGTTACCTACAGTATGCATGGAGATCTTAAGTAGATTTTTTTTGCAGCTATATTTACTTGGGATTTCGATACAGTCTAGAGAAGTGAGGCAAAACAGCGTTGAGTTCATGTACCCTATACAGATTAGAGGAGGGAGCATTTACTGCCTTGAGGCAAAATAGATTGGATGATCCCCAGGGCATGACAATGTGTTCTCCCGGATCCTGTGGAAAGATAATGCAGAAATTGCAGGAACCCTAGCAGAGATATTCAAAGCACCCTTAGCCAGGGTTGAGGTGTTGCAGGATTGCAGACTAGCTAATCTTAGAGTCAGACAGGAAATATAGGCCGGTGATCCTGGCATCAGTAGTGGGAAAGTTATTGGAAGGTATTCTGAGGGACCAGATATACAAGTATTTGCATAGATAGGGACTGATTACTAATTGTCCATCTGGCTTTGCATGTGGTAAGTCATATCTAACCAAATTTGAAAAGTTAAAGGCAAGGCAGTGGATGTTGCCTACATGGACCTTAGCACGGCCTTTGACAAGGTCCTATATTGGAGGTTGGTGAAGAATTAGTTGCTTGGCATTTAAGATGAGGTAATAAATTGGAGTAGATATTGACTTTGTGGAAGAAGCCAGAGAGTGGTTGTAGCTGGTTGCCTCTCTGACTGGAGTACTGTGACTACTGGTGAGCTGCAAGGATTGTGCTGGGTCTGTTGTTTATCATCTATATCAATAATTTGGATGATTATGTGGTAAACTGGATCAGCAGATTTGCAGATGACACCAAGATTGTGGCTGTAGTGGGTAGTGACGAACTATCAAAGCTTGCAGCGGGATCAGAATCAGGTTTAGTATCACTGGCATATGCAATTAAATCTGTGCCAGCTGCAAAAATGGGCTGAAAATAGAATTCAATGCAGACAAGTGTGAGGTGTTGCACTTTGGGTGGACCAACCAAGTTAAGTTTTGTATGGTGAGCATTATGGCACTCAGTGTGATAGAACAAAGGGGAACTGGGAATACATGTTCATAATTCCTTGAAAGTGGTGTCATGGTAGATTGGGTTATAAGCTTTTGGTACATGAGCCTTGAATCAAATCATTGAGTTCAGGAATTGAAATGTTATGTTCAAGTTACACAAGATGTTGGCAAGGCCTAATTTGGAGTGTACAAATTGAGGGGTATAGATAGGGTAAATGCAAGCAGACTTTTCCGCTGATGTTGGATGAGACTAAAACCAGAGGTTTTACGTTAAGGGTGAAAGGTAGTGGATGCAGTGTCAATTTCAACATTTAAGAGAAATTTTGAATAGATACTTGGATGGGAGGCATATGGAGGGCTATGGTCTGGGGGCATGTTGATGGGACTTGGCAGATTAATGCCTTGGCACAGACCAGATGGGCTGAAGGGCCTGTTTCTGTGTTGTAGTGTTGTATAACTAATAAAAAAAAACTGAGTCAGCAATTTTAAAATTTATAATGCTGGAAGTGCTTTATAGGCAGCATCTGTGGAAAGAAATTGTTGGTCTCAGGTCAAAAACACTTTCAAGATTATTTTCAAATTGATGCAGTGAAGATTCCTTTTCCACTTGAGCATCTCCTGATTTGTTCTGCTTGAGTTATAACCATAAAACCAGTGGGTATCCCACATTTGTTGGCTGATGGCTCTTAAACCCTTTAATGCTTCCATTCTTACATAAAGCATCTTTGGATGAAATGGTGTGTCAGGAATGTTTGCACTTTGACACAAATTCTAAAGATCTCTAAGATATTAAATATTCAAGTCTTGTGTGCTTTAGAACAGTAGTCAGTGTTCGAGAAGGAAATGGCATCTAAGATGGTTGTTACCATGTTGCTCGTCTCGCTCTTTGTCTGGCATCCTGAATAAATCAGGTGTCAAACTTCCAGTTTCAACCAACCTAATCTCTATCCTTCATCTGACCAGCCAATTGCTTGGCAAAGTTATTTGGCAATTTATCTGTTGCCATATTGCTTTGAAATCTTGTGTAAGAATATTATGCTTTCTCTCATTAGTTTTTTTTAAAAGACATCCTCTTTCAATAAATCCGTCTATTCAATCCTACATTTTTAATATGCCATATTGATCGTATGGATAGGCAGAGGCTTTTTCTCAGGGCTAAAGTGGCTAACATGAGAGGTTACATAAGGTACTTGGAAGCAGGTACAGAGGGGATGTCGGGTAAAGTTTCTTTTACGCAGAGAGTGGTGAGTGCGTGGAATGGGCTGCCAGTGACGGTGGAGGCGGATACAATAGGGTCTCTTAAGTGGCTCCTGGATAGGTACATGGAGCTTAGAAAAATAGAGGGCTATGGGTAACACTAGGTAATTTCTAAAGTAAGTGTATGTTTGGCACAGCATTGTTGGCTGAAGAGCCTGTATTGTGCTATAGGTTTTTTATGTTTCTATATTAACAATACACTCAAATTTAGTATCCTAATTGGGGGAAAAAAGACCCATTGTAGATTTGAAGAATTAATTGTATAATTTGGTTAAATTTGCATGTCATTTTTGTCCTGAACATCAAGTGAGCATAAGAACAGCAATTAATTGTGAGACAGCCTAGTGGGTTTGGTATACTGAGCCATTTAGTTACTGACTGGAGAGCAAACTCGCTGGTTGGTGGTGGAACATTTTGGTTGTGATGGCAACAATCATCAATTATGCTGTTCCTACTTCAGAAGATGTTTCTATTGCTGCCAATTTTATGTATGCAAATTTTTGCAAACTGGCATGTTGTAAACTGCATGATTTACTTCATGCATCTCTTTAAATACCAGATTGAGAAATGTGTTTCATGTAAGGAAGAATTCCAGCAATGACTGAAATTCATTAATTGTATTTTAGACTTGAAAGTCAGGTACTCAAAAAGAGGAAGATCCTTGTGACCTGGCCGACATATGTCAATTAACCAAGGTTACTAAAGCTGATTGTTTACTTCCATTTATTACTGCTTTTCAGACCTCTCTATATTGGCTGCTTTCCATGCATACCTTTTGGATTAGGGGTTAGGAAAGTAACATTTGCACATCGGCTTTGGAAAGGCTGAAAATTGGAGTTGATTTTCATCAAATACTGTGAAAATATGCAGTACGTGTTGGAATTTTAAGTGCTGATTACTTTTTCAAAGTGACTCAAATTTAATCACTATTGTTGTAAATATAAACAGTTCAATTTTTTAATGTCCAGCAAAAGTGAAAGGAATTTAAATTTTCAAGTTGAAATTAATGGATTAGATCATTTGTATCACTGTTATAGATTAGCATTAATTCTGTAAGTCATCAGTAGATCAGAATTACTAATTGGGTGCTATTGCAGAAATATCTTTAGATTCCTTGAGAGTATAAAATGAATCTCTGGTCTGATTTACTAGATTTATTAAATGCATTACTGTAACTTCTGGACTTAGTCTGATTAGTCTGATTTCTAGTTGTGAAGTACTATGCATACTGTATATTGGCATTACCTAACTACCATTTGATAATCCAGTCTTTATTCAAGTATTTCAGTGTTTCCAACTGTAGAAATGTCTGAAGTGGCTAGAGGAGACAAATGGCTAATGCTTCCTCTGGCTCAGAAGCAGAGGTGTATCTCAAAGGCTTGGTCATTTGGAGCCAGTAAGAAATTTCTTGAACTGGGGGATAGTGACTTGTTGGAATGCGTTTTCCAAGTGGGCTGGAGAGCTTAATTGTTTAGTGCTGGGCTGCATGGTGGCGCAGCAGCTAGTGCTGCTGCTTTCTAGCTCCAAGCATTTGGACTTAGTCCTGACCTTGGACGTTTGTCGAGATTGCATTCTCCATCACATGGGGTTTCCTTTGGTGCTACAGTTTTCTCAAGTCCAGAAGTTACACTCTTAGAATAATTGGTTACTTCTAAATGGTTGCAGTAAATTCTCCCAGTTGGTGTGGTAAAACAGAATTGAATGTGTGAAAGAGACTAGGTTACTGGGAAAATACAGGAACAAGACTCAGGACACTGAGGCCATTCAGCTAATTGGATTGGTCACATCAGTTGGCTTAAAGATTATCTGAAGTTAATATTCCATTTTACCATGTATAATAGAATCCTGAATATTTCAAATGAAACCCATGAACACTGCCAAAAATTCTACACCAGAAGTCATTTATCATCCTAGTATACTATTTGATCATCTACAATTGTCCATACTGTATTAATCAATTACCTTCAAGTCATTTAATGTAGTTAATAAATTGTCATCTTGACTCTTGCATTCCACTTTCTAATTGTACGGTTTTAGTTTTCATCCACGAGCATGTACCTGCTGTCCTATCTGATTCATTTGTCATGAATTTTGTTTCTGTATCATTACATTTCTTCTGATCCTTAGTCGTCTGAACTCCATTTATACTTCTCTGCTTTTATGAGTACTTAACATTTCAGTTTACCAGATTTCTCAATCCTTCAAATGTCGAACAGTTGTCGCCTCTTGTTTCGTTGACTTATTCTTTGAACATATAGAAGATCAAGGTTTACTGTCAGTAGTAAGCTACCCATGTGAGCTATTAAGTTTAAAACTTGCCTTGTTCAGATTATCCCTGGGCTGCCTCCTGGGTAAATGTGATTATCAATGTTAAATTCTGTGTCAACATACACCATTTACTGCATAAACCTGACAATTGGGTGGAAGCGAAACAAGCATTACCAACAATATTGATATGCAGTTTGCCAGTCAGTGCTGCTGGTTGTTTTAAGTAATAACTAGCTACATTATTACAAAGTGCTTCCAGTTAGGGAGTCCTTTGGCTCTATTGATCTTAATGCAATTTAAGATGGTGATGAAAAAGAACAGGATGAGTTCACAAGTTGGGGTGTTAAACTAGAGCAGGGTTTATTTTGACGTAATTAGGTAGGATCTAGTAGAGGTTTATTGGATGAGTCTGCCTGAAGGAAAGGACTGAAAAGTAATTGGAGGACTTTGATGTCAAGTGTCAGGAGCAGCATCTTCATCTTAAACCTGACAAGTTTAGGGAACATTGGCTGATGAGGTGATATTGAGGCTGTAGTCAAGAAAAGGATACTTTGGGCTTTGGAGTTTGGGGACGAGTGAATCACTGGATTATAAAACAATAAGGACTACTCTTGAGGGGAATCAAGAGGGCAAAGGGTAATGCAATGGATCTGACAGGTAAAGAGGATCTACAGCTATGTAAAAGGGTTGCTAGGGACAGTAGATCCCCGAATGAACAAGGTTGCCCATGACTGAAGCTGTAGGAAATGGGTGGGATTTTTAATAAATACTTGATGTGTACTGAGGAGAAATGATAGTTGCGGAAGAAATGGGGGTAAGAATAAGTGAATCTTTGGAGAATATCTGTATTACTGGAGGTATTAGCTTTGCAGTATATTAGTAACTAAATCCCCAGGGCGCCACCAAATGTATCCTTAGACCGTGTGGCAGGCTTAATGTGAAATTGCAGTGGCACTTGTGGAGATATTACTTCATTGGTCATTAGTGAAGTTCTTGAAGACTAGAAGGTGACCGATGTTCCATCCTTCAGGAAGGGTAGCAAGGTCAAGCTAGGGAACTGCTTAGCCTGACAACAATAGTGGGGGAAATTACTGGAGGTAATTCTGAAAGACAAGGTCTATCAGTATTTGGATCGACAACTTGATTAAGAGGAGGCGTCATGTGTTAGTGCATGGAAAGTTGTGGTTGATAACCCTTCAAAGAACTTACCAAGGTTTAACCAGAGGTAAATGAGGGTAGGACAGTGGATATTATCTTCAAGGTCCTGCATGTTAGGTTTGTCTGGAAGGCTGGATCCCGTGAAATCCAGGGAGAGTAAGTTGGGTGGATTCAAAATTGTCTTGGGGTTAAGAAGCAGAGTATGGTGGTTGAAGGGGTTTTCCTAAAATGGAGGCCAGTGACTAATGTATCAGGGGTCAGTGTTGAGACTCTAATTGTTTATAAAAACAATTGGATGTGAATGCATAAGACTTGATCAGCAAATTTGTTGATGACACTGCTTTGTGAAGGTCATTGTACAGGCAGTCCCCGGGTTTCGTACTAGTTCCGTTCCTGAATCCGTCTTTAAGTCAGATTTGTATGGAAGTCGGAACAAGTACATCCGGTATTATTTAGTGTCAGTCAAACGTTTGTCTTAGTATATAGTATATATTTTATCTTTCTATGCATATAAAACTTAAGAAATGTAAGTATTCCAATAATTAAACCACTGCGTTGCTTAGTAATAATTGTAGCTTTCATCGGGGCAGCGCCTTTCAAAATGCTTCATTATTCTCACTTTATCCGTTATCCTTTAAAATTGTTCCGATCGTTGACCGACTGTAGCCTAAAGCTTTTCCAATGACTGATGGCGTTTCACCTCTTTCCAAACACTTTATTATTTCCACTTTATTTTCAATCGCTATCACTTCCCATCAATGGAACAGAAACACTGCCGCCGCCGGCTCCCGATGTCCGCTGGGTCCGCATTGAGACAGGCTAAATGGGACAAGTGGGGGGCTGTGCTGGGTTTGGATATTTGATCATCTACAATATTCCACGTGGGAATTTAAACTGGAGGTGGCAGTTTTTTTTTACGAGGTCGAGTTGCGAGCTCGACGTCAACCCTGCACAGGTGGTATGGAGTCACCAGATCGACATCAACCCGGCACGGAAACGGTCTATCACTGGATTGAACTCAAACTCCATTCGCCAGCCCGGCTGATCTTACTGCGCCACCAGCCGACTGGGGGGGGGGGGGGGGGGGTTGCGGGCAGGGTCGGGTGAATCTTACTAAGAAAAATTTAAGCCAATTACAAAGTTAAACACTCAACACAGTGTCAACGGCAACGACTTAAAATGGTGGATGGCATCACGATCCGACTTAAAATGGCGGACAGCGTTCTCCTTCCTCGGTTCGTAAGTACGAGTTGTCTGTAAGTCGGACGTTCGTAACTTGGGGACTACCTGTATAATACAAGAAGATCTTGGTCAGTTAGTGAAGTGGGTTGAAGAGTGGTATATGGATTTCAAATATAGTTGAATATGAGGTCATGCATTTTGGAAAGTCAAGTGTGCAGAGATTGTACTATGGTAGGGCACTGAGGAGTGTAATGGAACAGTGAATACAAATGCATAGTTTGAAGCGGTGTCGCAGGTAGACAAGGTGGTGAAAAAGGCCTTCGGTCAGGTTTTTGAGTATAGGAGTTGGGACATGCTACTGTGGTGAATCTGTACTTGCAGTGCTGTATAGAGTTTTGGTCATTTTGTTATAGGAAAGATGTAATTAAACTGGAGGGAGTGCAGAAAAGACTGAGGATGCTGCCAAGAGTAGAGGGCCTGAGTTTCAAGGGGAGAGAAAAGCTGGCTTTTCATTTTTTTTCTTGGAATGTAAAAGAATGACAGGTGACCTTTACAATGTTTAAAATTTTATTTTAAAATAAAATAGATAAGAGGCATAGATAAGGTGGATGATGTCAAAATCTTTTTCCCGAAGGAAGTCCAAAATAGAGGGCTTAAGTTTAGTGTGGGTGGGAGTTGGAGAAGAGGAAAAGCATTTAGATACTGAAGGATGAGGCTTGAGATATGGGCCAAATGCAGGAAACTGGAGCTAGCTGGATGGGTACCATGTTCGGTATGGACAGGTTGGGCAGAAGGACCTGTATCTGTCATGTTTTGCTTTCTGACTCTATATGGTGAAATACTTAAACTTAATTTTTGAGCCCATTTTTATTTAGAGATGGCATGGAACAGGTTCTTCTGGCCCAATCAGCTTCACTGCCCAGTGATCCATCTATTTAACCTTAGCGTAATCACAGGACAATTCACAATAACCAATTAACCTAATAAATGGTACTTTGGACTGTGGAAGAAAACCAGAGTACCTGGAGGAAACCCATGGGTTCATGGGGAGGACATACAATTTCCTTGCAAGAATTGAACTCTGATGCCTTAAGCTGTAATAATGTGCTAACCTCTACGTTACTGTGGCTCCCACTGTATTATTAAGTCCTACCTTAATCTCTGAAGTATTAAAAATGCAGATTCCCTATTAGTTGCAACCTGGTGCATATTGCTCAAGTGAATTAGCAATCATAAGTGCTAGAAATTTCTTTCTTTCTTTGCTTTTCCACAGGATTCCAGTGGTGTGTAGACTTGAGGCTTGGCCAACAGCTGTCAAGACATTTTGGTTTCTCACATTGTACACTCTTGCACAGAAATACTGAATGGGTTGAGGGAATGCCAGCAGTTTTCTTTAGAACTTGTGGCACACTAGTGGGTGAATTCTGCAATGTTCTTTGACCGGTTTCTGATTCATTTATTTATCATAACCTTCTCAACCTCAGCACTGTTGATAAGCTGTTATTATGTAACATGTTCAGGATGAATGGCCTACATCCAAAGATTTTTAAGAGGTGACTGTAGAGATGCACCAATTTGTCAATTTTTTTTTCACAACTAAATAAATTTTGGGACAGGAGCCAATGTGACTCCCTTCTAAAAGGAAGACTAAGCAAGGGATAACAAGTCAATGAATTAACATTATGGGCAAAATGCCATCATCAGTTAGAGGGAACTAATGTAGGAACATTGGATATAATCAACTTTTAGTGTGTTTTTTGAACAGTACATATTTGACAGATTTGATCATTGAGAATGTGATGGGAGAACTGATAGAAGGAAACCTGTAGATGTGGTGTACATCAGTTTCCAAGAAGTATTTGACTACATGGCTTATGAGGCTGTTGCATAAATTAGTCTAGGCTATTGAAGGAAGTGATTTAGTTGAAATGGATTGGGAACTGATTATCACACAGGAAACTGAAAGAATTGGTCATAGTGGAAGTACTTGTGGACTGGTTCTTAAGCCTAAATAGTTCGTATAGTTTATAGAATAGTTTGTTTAGGAGTGAATGAAGTGCAAGGTTTCCAGGCTGGCTGAAAATGGGTATAAGGGCAGGCGGTGACTCTATAGTAGGATGTAGCTAAAGTGGGAGAAAACTTGCTAAGTGCAGATTACTGTGGGGAAAATATGTACAGTTTAATGGGAATTAAAAGTATTATCTCATGGATAAAGTCTGCAGATGAGTGGAATTCTGAGGTACAGTTGCAAGAAAGTTTGTGAATCTTTTGCAGTTACCTGGTTTTCTGCATTAATTACTCAATGTGGTCTGAACTTCATTAAGTGGCAATAATAGACAAATAGCCTTATCTTCTAGATCTGTCATTACCTTTTTTTTAAACCTTTCGTAAGCTTTTCTTTTCTTCTGACTAGATTTACAACAGCCTTTGCACACCACGTTCCTGTACACTACCATCCTTTCCCTGTCTCAATGGAACATACCTATGCAGAACCCCTTGCAAATATCCCCTAAACATTTACCACATTTCTTCTGTGCGTTTTCCTTAGAACATCTGTTCTCAATTTATGCTTCCAAGTTCCTGCCTGATAGCCTCATATTTCCCCATACTCCAATTAAACGCATTCCTAACTTGTCTGTTCCTATCCCTCTCCTCTGCTATGGTAAAGGAGATAGAATTGTGAACGCTATCTGCAAAGTGCTCTCCCACGGAGAGACCAGACCAGGTTCACTTCCCAATACCAGTTCAAGTACAGCCTCTCTTCTTGAAGGCTTATCTACAAATTGTGTCAAGAAATCTTCCTGAACACACCTAACAAACTCCAAGCCATCTAAACCCCTCACTCTAGGGAGATGCCAGTCGATATTTGGAAAATTAAAATCTCCCACCACAACAACCCTGTTATTATTAGACTTTTCCAGAATCTGTCTCCCTCTGTGTTCCTTGATGTCCCTGTTACAATTGGGTGGTCTATATTCTAAAAAAGCACCCAGTAGAGATATTGACCCCATCCTGTTCATAACTTCACCATCCCTCCATAACTTCCTCCTTTTCTGCAGCCATGACATTATCTCTGATCAGCAGTGCCACCACCCCCTCTTTGCTTCCCTCCCTGTCCTTTTGGAAACATCTAAAGCCTGATACTCGAAGTAACCATTCCTGTCCCTGAACCATCCAAGCCTCTGCAATGGCCACGATATCATAGCTCCAAGTACTGATCCACGGTCTAAGCTCATCCGTGCATTAAAGTAGACTCATCTCAAACCATGATAAGTCTGAGCTTATCTGTCCACAGAACATTGTCCCAGAAGCATTGCAGAACCCTCAGGTAGTCTTTTGCAAACTTGAGATGTGTAGCAATTTAATTTCTTTTTGATTTTTGGAGAGCAGTGGTTTCCTCTGTGGTATCCTTCCATGAACAACATTCTTATTTAGTGTTTTTCTTAGTGGCTCATGAACAGAGACTGTAGCGAGTTGTAGAAATTTCTGCAGGTCTTTTGCTGTTACCCTTGGGTTCTTTTTCACCACCTTCAGCATTGCATGTTGTGATCTTGGTATGGTCTTTGCAGGATGCCCACTCCTAGAGAGAGTAGCACAGTACTGAATTTCTTCCATTAGTAGACAATCTCTTACTGTGGAGTGATGAACATTCAGGTCTTTAGAAATGCTTTTGTAGCCTTTTTCAACTTCATGCATCTCTTCAATTCGTCTAAGGTCCTCAAAATTGTTTTGACCAAGGCGTGATGAACATAAACAACTCTTTCTTGAGAAGAGCATGCTCTGTCAGTAACCTGACTTGGCATGTCTTTTTTATAGGGCAAGGCACCTCTACAACCCACACCTCCAGTCTTGTCTCATTGATTGGAACACCTGACTCCATATAGCCTTTGTAGAGGGCATTACCCCAGAGGTTTAGAATATAAAGCAAGGAGATAATGCTGAGGCTTTATAATTGATCCTGAGTGGGAAATTTTCATTACAGCAGCAACATTTAAAAACACACTTAGCGGTATGCAAACTTAACTAATAATGAAGTACAGAATAATATACACAATTTACCAATGTGCAATAATTTTCAATAATGTGCAATAATCATGAACAAAATAATAAACAGAATATTGTACTATGATGTGTGTTCTCCTGATAGGCTGCACTTGAAATATTGTCAACAGTTTTCGGCCCCGTATTTCAAAGGATGTGTTGTCATTGGAGAAAGTCCAGAGGAGGTTCACAAGGATGATTGCGGGAATGAAGGGATTAACAGATGAATATTTGGCAGCTTTGGGCCTGTACTCACTGGAATTTAGAAGAATGGGTGTATTTCATTGACACCTACCGAATGTTGAAAGGACTAGATAGGGTGGATGTGAAGAGGATGCTTCCTGTAGTGGGGATATCTAGAACTAGGGTGGACAGCCTCAAATTGAGGCACAACCTTTTAGAACAGAGCTAAGGAGGAATTTATTTAGCCGGAGAGTATGAATCTGTGGAATGCTCTGACACAGGCTGTGGTGGATGCCAAGTCCATGAGTATATTTAAGGCAGAAGTTGGTAGTTTCCTGATCGGTTGGGGCATCAAAGGATATGGCAAGAAGGTAGGTGTATGGGGTTGAGTGGGGTCCAGAATCAGTCATGATGGAATGGCAGAGCAGTCTCATGGGACGAATGGCCTAAATCTGTTCCTTTGTCTTGTGGTCTTGCAGGTTTGCATACGTTTTTGAACCTAGATTATGATTTTTTGAATGGTGTGCTCAGTACTGATGAGAAGTACAACTGTTTGTGTTATTAGTTTAAGCAGATTGTGTCTATTATTGCAACTTGGTTGAAAATCAGACCACATTTTAAGAGTAATTAATGCAGAAGACCAGGCAAAGGGTTCACAAACTTTTTCTTGCAACTGTATGTAGAAGTTCTAATGCTCAAATTGTTAGCTGACAGATCCAAAAAGTAGGACAAACTACATTCTGGCCTTTTTATTGCAAAAGGATTGAGATTTAAGAATTGGGCAGTTTTAGTTGTACAAGATGTTGGTGAGGCTACACCTTGAATATTGTTCATGGTTTTGATCTCAGCCATTTTGTTGGAAAGGATGTAATGGGATTGGAGATCAAGTAGATCAGGTTATTTCGAAGATGAGTGAGTGACCCTATTAAGAAGCTTGTATTTATGCCTATATTCTTGGGAGTTTAGAAAACTGAGGATAACCGTATTGAAACACAAGATCCTAATGGGGCAGATGTTATATTGTTAGAAGTGTGGCAATTGTGGGAAAAAAGAATATTGTTAAAAATAAGAGTTTGGTCATTTAGAACTGACCTGGAGAAGTTTCGTCCCTTGGGGCAGAGCATTCCATATTCACTACCTAAGTGCGTTGGAGGCCAGAACATTAAACATATCTAAGGTGGAATTAAATAACCCCCAATTCCTCAATCTTTTAAATGTTATGGGGAATAGGGACAGAAGAGGTGAAGCCAGCTTAGATCAGCTGTTAGCTGTGGACCAGACTCTTACTTGGTACTCTTATTTTTTGTTCTTTAGTTCATGAATTCCCTTGCTCTTTATGCAAATATTGTGCCTTAATTTAAGCTTCTGTGCCAAAATTGTTTGCTGAATACAATTTACAGCAAGTTATATCTGTAATTGAGATTAAAATATTCTATTTGGGGAGGGGGAGGCTACTGCTGTAATTTATTTGAATACTTAATCTAAGAAGATCTGGGCATCTAACTTCAGTCCATGGCAGAAGCTTTAACTCTTAAATCTGTGCTTTTGTGAACTTTCATATTACCCAGTAGTAACTTCCTCTGGAGCCATTTCAGTGGCAGAGGTTCATTTTAATGGGATTCCAGTTGAGAAAAAGTAAATATTGTTTTCCTTGCTCTCATTTCTCTTGCCATCCCCCACCCCTGGACTGTCCCTTTTCCTGGTGTTTTTATTATAGTTTGGCAACTTCACAACTAGATTTTGTTTGAACTGGACATTTCTTAAGCAAAAGTAGCAATGTAATTTAAAGGTTCATACATCCTAGACCTTCACATTTAAAAATAATTTTGGTAATGACTGAGTTTTAATATCAACAGCTTCAAAAATAGTAAAATGGATTATATGTAGGAACAAAATGGTGAGAGTACTCTTTCCTTCCCTGACTCCTACTTGTGTAGTTTTTGTTTTATGACCTTACATGGAAATAACTTTTGTCAAGAGGTTACTGTACAATCGAAGATAATTGGTGAGTGATGTCATTGTTTTTATTGAAAAAGCTGATCTGTTCATTGGGTTAGCCAAGACTTGGCTTGCAGAATGTAAACAGCAATTCATTGTTTATTCCAAGCTGTATCACAACATTTTTTTTCTTCTCTCTCCGAATTTTGAGCTGATTATCTTGTCCCTGCTCACTGCAAAGTATTGGCTGCTTGAAATTTTCAGGAGGGGATGCATTTCCATAAAGGTTTTTTAAGCAATTGTTGGCATTGTAGGGGTAGGAAATTGAGCAGAACTAGCTGTTCTGCAGTGCAGAAAAAGACTGGAATCCAGAGGTTATAGTGGAGCACTTGAACCAGTTTGAAATGATTTAAGGATTTCAAAATTGTGATTTGAACATATTGAAACTAATGAATTTTAATTTTGACTTAATTTGTCCATTGTATAATATACAGAAAAACCAGGAACCTCATGTGTACATCTGTGGCTTGCAAATATGTTATCTTGATTTCATTAATTTTAGTGACTTACTGCTTAGCAGGTTTAACTTCGAAAATCTCAACCATAATGTGTTGTAAATTTCCACCTTGTGAAACAAGGAAAATGATTGGTCTGAAAAGTGTGAATTGAGTTTAAGGACAGACCTACATATTGGGACCATGAGGGAATCATTTGAGTTGAAGACTCAAACCTATAATGAAGTGGTCAAACTTGAACTGCCATGAACCCAAGAGCCATGCAGTATTATCATTAAACTATATGACTTCTAATTTTGTCACCTTATCAAGTATGTTATGTCTTTGTCTTTCAAAGACCAAGAGGTTGACGAGCAGTGTTTCATCTTTGCAGATTGTTACCTACATGTATTTTTGCTGTAAAAGAGGATTAGCCTTGATTGTGGGATAAGTTTGAATTAATGCATTTTCATGTGACATTCAAGCAGGATCATAGAAAAGAATTATCCATTAACTTTGCCACTTCTTTGCAAAAGTTATTGCATTGGATTTCCCATCCTCTCAACTGTGAAAATATTTCCTCATTTTACCTTAAATTACATTTCTAAGGTCTCTTTGCAACTGTCATCTCCAATCCATTTGGCAGTGTTTGGTAAGTTAACAGAGCAAAATTCTTCAATATATTGACCTAAGTCTATTATATTGGTTATTCAGTCAGCTACATCACTAGGAAATGTACTATGCCAGGTCAAGCGCATTTTATAGTTGTAAATGATGAATTGTATTTTCAGAAAAGCCTTTGTGCACAGCACTTTCAATAGGTTATGCTGATAGCTTCCTGGATATGAAGTGGACTGCTCCAGAAAGTGATGAGAAGCATGCATTTTGTTTTGCTAGTTACCAAATCCAGAATGGTTAGCTGTCACCATTTTTTATGCAAAATGTACATAAGTGTGTAAGTTGCTTGAGGAAGAATTAACCTGAGCAATGTTCTTTCCATTGTACAAAGTTCAAAGTCAATTTTGTTATCAAAGTACATACATGTCACCATATACTACCTGAGATTAATTTTTAACCATTGTACAGATCGTTTGGATTTTGCATGTTGATGCACAAGACTAACATGTTTATAATGCTACATTTGTGCAGTAAATCTATGAGGTGCTGATTTGAGGGTTCTGGATGTAATTATAATCGTCTGGTCTCTGGGGTAATTAATATGCTGGTTGCTAGTTTTTAATCTTTAAAAAGATGGTATTAATTTTTGGCTTTATCTTCATTGCTATGTTCAGCCACCTCCATGCTTTATCCAGTGAAATGTAACCCGGATTTGCAATTTTCCTCCAAGCAAGAATCTGCTAACATATGGCTAATCATTTTACACCAGTGTGGTTTTTTTTTCGAAAAGCAGTGTAAGCTTTTACAGTCTGGCAAGTCTGACACAATTGATCTGCTTGCAGTTCTGGGGCAGCTTGTCTTCTGATTTCTATTTTTCTATTTAGTCCTCAGGTGCTTGTTATCAACTATCTTGCATTTTATCTAGCATGTGCCTTTTGCTTGACATTGTAGCATTGTTAGTATCAAGAGATTGTAGCTGTCTCATAATGATAAAATAACTGAGCAGCTACTGTTGGCTTGCCTTGAGCTTTAAGTAACAGGCTCTATAAAAGGCATACTCTCAAGTACATAGAATTTAAAAGTAGTAATTGGATTGTCAAAGATGACTTTATGGATTAAAATATTAAGACTTACATTAATTTCATCCACCACATAGATGATACATTTTTAGTCACCTTTTGGTTTTGTGCAACAGTTCTTTGATGAACTATGTTGTTATGGGATAAGAAACTCCCAATCAAAAGTACTACCTTTTAATGTCACCATGGGCTTTACTGCCAATGAGATTAAGCTTACTCATTATTATATGATTGGAACTTCAAAAGTGGTGAAGTTTGAGGAGAAGAATCCATATTTTAAAACTTTGCATGTGCTGTAATACAAAGTGAATAGCATACTTTTCTAAGCAGACTTTTTCTTTTTCAGAGTGACGCTGTTTAGCAACGTCACAGGATGCGTGAATACAAACTGGTTGTCCTTGGCTCAGGGGGTGTGGGAAAGTCTGCATTGGTGAGTATGAATAACAGCTAAAATAGTCCAGAATTATTCTATGCTTATTCCAATGCACAATGGGAGTATTGGAAAATTGTGATGTTACTTTCACTAATGGTAGTTTTCCATGTGACTGAGCTGAGCTTCTGACTCCAGGTTTGCTTGTATTTTATTCCCTTCCCCTGTAATATTCCCCTATAGTCCCCTGTCCAAGTCCATCAGATGTAACTTGTACAAGCCCTTGTTCCTATCAGTATTGCATATTCTAAAATGGCAAGGCAAAGGAAGTTATTTGTATCCTTCTGTTTGAGTTAGCTGTTCAGTAGACAAGTTCTACTCTATTTTTCCCAATTATACCTGTAGATTTTTACCTTTGAGTAGCAAGTGAATTAATGTTCACTGCCTTTTCAGGAAGCGTATTTTAGATCATTCCCTTTTCAAATTTTCATGCCGTGTTTAAATCTTATTTGATGTCTGGTTACCAACCTTTTGAACTTGAAAACATTTCATCTTATTTATTCTATATGAATCTATATGAACACAAATCAAGCGTTCCTCTTTTTAAGCAGGCCTCCCGGCAGACATAAGTGCTTTTTCCCTGGTCCCATTCAACTGAATCCCTTTTCAACTCCAAGGGTTTGACAGAATTGAATGCTTTATCCCAGCTGGGATGTAAAACAGTGCTTTGCCAGAGTTTTGCATAAATTGCTTTTTGTATTCCATTTGTTTGTTCATCTTTATCTTTGACTTTTCCTGTAGCGTTCAAAGATATGCTGATACAGTTTGGATCTTAGTTTTAAAATTGTATACGGTAATATTATGCCACTATCTGCCTTAATACACTATTATTGAATTAAGATTCATCTGCTATGTTTGCCAATTTTTTACAGTTTGTTCTCTGAGATGACATTTTGCATTTTCTATAAAAATGCTCTGTGCCCCCACTAAAAGAGCAGTTGATTACTCAAACAAGATACTACTGAAGCTATTTCTGACACTCGCTGCATTTCGGTTACACAATTCGCTTCAAAGAACTCTACTTGTTAAAATCAGTTCTTATTTGAATATCCATGATGACATCCATTTTAGCTCATACTTACTAAAGTGACTGAGGAAGTTCTCAATCCTGGTTGCATTGAATATTCCACCTTTGGTAAATGTCAAGCTGGCACTGAAGGAACTGAGTACCATGATCAGCAGTCATGAGACAGTGCAGAGGACTTCAACCAGGCTAGCCTGAAGAAGGCTGTGGCAAGCTACCACCATGTCATCTGTGGAATCACAGGAGCTAACATGCTTAATCACTGTTACACCACCATCAAGAACAGGTGCAGTGCCAACCTGCACCTGTACTTTGGCAAGTCTAATCACCTGGCTGTGCTTCTACTCCCAGCAGTTAGGCAGATATCACCTACAGGATTGCTTTGAATTAGTGGATTGAACCATATTCAAGGACTCGTCTTTGGATCTGAATATGCTACAGTCATTGCAGACCTCTAGATTTGTATGGATGAATGTGTGCTTTCGCAAACATGCTCAAACTAGAAGCCCTGGATGAAACAAGACATTCAGTCTGCTGAGGGCCAGTTATGTGTTGTTTAATACTGGCAATCCAGGACCATACAAGAAGTCCAGGTATGATTTATGGTAGGTTATCATGAGGGTGAATAAGCAATTCCATGAGAAGTTTAAAACAGTTGGATTCACTGCAGCTGTGGCAGAGTTTGCATACCTACTTTCGAAAGGTGAAACCTAACATAAATGGCAGTGATGCATTCACTCCCCAATGAGCTCAATGTCGTTATTGCACAATTTGGAAAGGAGAATAACTGTGTGTGAATCCCCACGGTATCTGGTGGTCCTGTGATCTTTCTGAGGTATTCTAACATCTTAACATTTCTCAAGAGTGTAGAGTACTGTGATGACCAGCTGGCTGGGGTGTTCAAGGACACATTCAGTCTCTCATTGCTGTAGTCAGAGGTTTCCACCTGCTTCGAATGAACTTCAGTCATATTTCCCAAGAAGAGCAAGATGAGATGCTTAAATAAATATCATTTGGTAGCACTTTGTGATGCAGTGCTCTGAGAGGTTGGTCGTGGCTAGAATTAACTCCAGCCTGAGTAAGGATCTGGCCCCATTGCATTTTGCATGGCGTGTGGCAGGACTTCAGCAGACACATGTTCTGTCTGTACACTTGGTTTTGAAGCACTTGGACAAGAGCAATACATCAGTCTGCTGTTTGTCAATTACTGCTCAGTGTTTAACACCGTCCCTTCAGTACTAAACAACAAGCCTCAAAACCTTGACCTCTGTCTCCCTCTGCAACTGGATCCTTGACTTCCTAATTGGGCGACCACAATCAATGTTAATCTGTAATAACATCTTATTGGCAATCAGTGCAAACATGCTGCAAGGATGTATGTTTAGTCCAGTTTACCCTCTCTATACCGGACTCTGGCTAGGCACAGCTCATGCCATTATAAATTTGCTGATTACTGTTGGCAGAATCTTAGATGGCAGTGAGGTGTATAGGAGTGAAAAGGGCTGATTGTATTGTTGCAACAATCAACCTTGCACTCAACATCAGCAAGACCAGGTAATTTGATTGTGGACTCAAGGAAGAGTAAGTAATGAGAACACACCACTCCTTATTGTGGGTTCAGCTGTGGAAAGAGCAAGCATCTTAAAGTACCTAGGCTTCAAATGTCAGGTTATAGCCTGGGCCTGCGACATTGATGCAATCATGTCTAAGGCATGCCAGTGGCTATACTTAAGATTTTGAGGAGGTTTTTCTATGTCACCAAACACTAGCAAATTGCTACCACTGTACGGTGGAGAGCTTCTGACTGGTTGCATCACTGCCTGGTATGAAGGCTCCAATGTGCAGGGTTGAAAGAAGCTGTAGACTTTGTAATCTCAACCTGGAACACAACCCTCCCCACTATTGAGGGCATCTTCAAGAGGCGGTGCCTCAATGATTGAGGACCTTCATCATGCAGGACGTGCCCTCTTAATACTAACACCAGGGAGGAGGTACAGGAGCCTCAAGATCCACATTCAATGTTTAAGGAACAGCATCTTCCCTTGCTTTCAGATTTAATGATCCACAAACAACTCTGCACTTTTTTGTAACTTGTAGTAATTTCTATGTATTGCACTGCACTATCGCCGCAAAATACATTTCACAACATCCGTTCGTGGTTAAAAATCTGGTTTTGAATTCTCTGGTCTTTTGGGAGCAAACAACAAACAAAGTGGAGCTGCTTCTGTCTTCACTTTCCTCTGCAATGAAGGATATATCCACATGAACACTGGTGAATTTCCTACCTCAAGGACTTCCAAACCTTCACTACAGTCACTTCCTTTCCATTTACATTGTCTGCAGCTGGGGAAAGCTGATGGAGGTGCTTGTTTTGGCATCCCTGCTGCATCTGCTATGTGAATCTCCTTTTTGGTTCCTAATTAACTCTGACCACTAGGGATTTTTTGACCACTAATCTAAATTGCTTTTATAATTTTTCTTCCTTTCCTGCCCTTTCTGTGTCAACTGTGCTTGCCCTGAATGGACGAGTACTAAATTTGAAGGGATTAGAAAAACATATTAATTCTCACTTAAACAACCATGGTTGAAAAGCATAGGTAAGCACTGCTGATGAACAAATCCTTTATTTGCTATCTTCTAAGGGAAACATCAAATAGTTGAGCATTTCTTCATTCTGCATCCAACCATGTATTGTTATTCTAACTAGGGTAACTGGGCAGTGTTCAGGCATGGGTGGTTTCACATTTATCCTTTCTCTTCCATTTGCTCCCTGAACTGACCTAAATTATTCCAATTCCTATTAAACCTGTGTATCATGATCAGAGACGCAGATTAATGCAGCTCTTTTGCTAACCTTTCTTGATCTAAGTATTGTAGGTTGTGTTATCAACTGAATCAGTTTTGTAATGGCTGTTAGAATTCTCTAATAGGAATGAATTTGAGAGCTACTATCTGTGCATTATTAATGATTTGGTAATGTTCCAGCAGCTAATTTGAAGTTTTATTAACACCATATCAAGATGTGCAGTTTTGTCTACAGCCCTCATAATGTTTATAAGCCACTTGCCAGATGAGTGTTATTGAAAGAAAGGGGTATTTTAATGTTATTTTAAATTAGTACTTAAGAGCACTTTCAACCAACACACAAAATGCGGAAGGAACTCAGCAGGCCAGGCAGTATCTATGGGAAAAAAAGTACAGTGGACTTGCTGAGACCCTTCATCAGGACTGGAGAAAAAGGATGTTTAAGAAGGTTGGGAGGGGAGAGGAGGAAGAAACAGGGTGATAGGTAAAATGGGGAGGGGCAACTAAAGAGCTGAGAATTGAATTGACTTTATTTCTTACATCCTTCACATACATGACTAAAATTTTTATCACATCTGTCTAAATGTGCAATCATAGTAATTTATAATTTATGATAACTAGAACAGTCAATGTAACATAGCTGTACACTCAAATCAGTGTGAATTAATCCGTCTGATGGCCAGGTGGAAGAAGCTGTCCCGGAGCTTGTTGGTCCTGGCGTTTTTTGCTGCGGTACTGTTTCTCAGATGGTAGCAGCTGGAATAGACCATGGTTGGGATGACTCGGGTCTCTAATGATCATTCGGGCCTTTTTGTTTCCACAACTGTCTTTCTAAATGTCCTGAATCATGGGAAGTTCACAACTACAGATGTGCTGGGATGTCTGCACCACTCTCTGCAGAGTCCTGCGATTAAGGGAGGTACAGTTCCCATACTAGGCAGTGATGCAGCCAGTCAAGGTGCTCTCAGTTGTGTCCCGTAGAAAGTTTTTAGGATTTGGAGGCCCATACCAAACTTCAACTGTCTGAGGTGAAAGAGACACTGTTGTGCTTTTTTTCACACACAGATGGTGTGTACAGATCACATGAAGCCCTTGGTGTTGTGGATGTCAAGGAACATCCCTCTCAACCCCAGATCTATTGATGTCAATAGCCTGTCTCCATTCCTCCTGTAATCCACATCCAGCTCCTTTGTTATTGCGACATTGAGGGAGAAGTTTGTTTTCTTAACACCACTGTGTCAGAGAGATGACTTCTTCCCTGTAGGCTACCTCATTATTGTTTGAGATTAGGCCAATCAATGTAGTGTCATTGGCAAATTTAATTAGCAGATTAAATTAGATTTTAATTAGCAGGTTGGAGCTGTGGGTGGCGACACAGTCATGGGTATATAGGGAGTAAAGGAGGGGATTTGGTACACAGCCCTCAAGGGCTCCTGTGGTGAGAGAAGTTGGTTGGTGAAAGATACAAGGCTGGAGAAGGGGGAATCTGATAAGAGAACAGAAGGCCATGGAAGAAAGAAAGTGGGGAGGAGTACCAGAGGGCAAGGAGGTAAGGTGAGGGTAGGAAAAGGGGATGCGGAATAGAAAGACACTGGGGTGGGGCCTGTTATTGGAAGTTTGAGAAATCCATGTTCATGCCACCAGGTTGGAGGCTAACCAGATGGAATATAAGGTATTGCTCCTCCAATCTGAGTGTGGCCTTATTGTAATAGTAGAGGAGTCTATGGACCGACATTTCAGAATATGAATGGGAAGTGGAATTAAAGTGGGTGACCACTGGAAGATCCCAATTATTCTGGCAGACGGAGCATACATAGGTGCTTGGCGAAGCAGTCTCCTAATCTATATTGGATCTCACTGATATACAGGAGGCTGCACCAGATACTGTAGGTAACCCCGACAGACTCACAGCTAACGTGTCAACTCACCTCGAGGATTGTTAGGGATCCTGAATGGTGGTGAGGAAGGTGGTGTGTAGGGACAGGTGTAGCACTTGTTCTGCTTGCAAGGATAAGTGCCAGGAGGGAGATCAGTGGAGAGGAATGAATGGACAAGATAGTCACTCAGGGAGCCTCCAGTGCTATCTGTTGTATTGAGTTCCACAGATTCACTACCCTTGAGTTAAAGAAATTCCTCCATCGCTGATCTAAATGGACTGCCCTCTATTCTGAGGCTTTTGGTTTCATCAGACCATAGAACCTTCCTCCAGCTGACTTCAGCATCTTCCACGTACCTTCTGGCAAAGTCAAGATTTCATGTCTGGTCTTTTCATCAGTGGCCTTCACTTTGCCACTCTCACATAAAGCTGCGATGGGTGAAGCACCCAGGCAGCTGCTGCTGTACATGCAGTCTCTCCCATCTCAGCCACTGAAGCTTGTAACTCCTCCAGATTTGTCACAGATATCTTGGTGGCTTCCCTCACTCATCCCCTTCTGGCACACTCAGTTTTTGAGGACTTCCTGCTCTAGGCAGACTTACAGCTGTTCCATATTCTTTTCATTTATTGTATTCATTTATTCATTAACTGTACTCCAAGGGATATTCAGTGACATGGAAATTTTCTTGTCTCCATCTCCTGACGTGCTTTTCAATAGCCTTTTTTGTGGAGTTGCTTGGAGTGTTCTTTCATCTTTGTGGTGTTTCTGCCAGGATACTGACTCACCAGCAGTTGGACCTTCCAGAGACAGGTGTATTTTGACTGTAATCAATTGAAACACCTTGACTACACATGTGATCTCTATTTAATTATGTGGGTTCTAAAACTAATTGGCTGCACCAGTGATGATTTGCTGTGTCATATTAAAAAACTTCTGCAGTGTTTTATATTGTAATTAATTTAGATCACTATGTAGAGATATGTTTTTACTTTGACACAAGTCTTTTTCAGTATCAGAAAGGCCAAATTAAATCCACTGATTGTGTTGTAAAAAATTAAACATGAAAACTTCCAAGGGATGGGGGGAGAATACATATTGTAGGCACTGCATGTTAGTGATTTTAAGCCTGATTCCATATGGTTGGATGTCAGTTTCCCACCCATGAAGATACCAGTGCTTCCTGCTTGATTGTTAAGTTAGTTAGTCTGTCCCGAGCCTTATAGGCCTATCAGGCTGGTTCTCATGCCAGTTACCATGGTGTGAAGTGACTAAGGGTACAAGCCCCACCCACAGGCTGTCAGTCTATCGCAAGGTTAACCCCCAGTATTTTGCGGGTACCCATTTTCAGCTGGGTGGACTGGAGCAATGTGCCTTGCTTAAGACACAGCATGCTGCCTCGGCTGGGGCTTGAACTCATGACCTTCAGATCGCTAGTCCAATGTCTTAACCACTTGGCCACACACCACACCTGCTTGATTGTACATTGTTTAATTTGCTGAATTTTTAAAAGTGCTGCGATTTTGAACACCAATTGCTTAAGTTCTGGTAGTATTCTGGAATTTATGTTTTCATCAGCTGATGAAGTGAGCTAAAATCATCTGTTCTGTACAATTTGAGTTGAAGTCTATTGCACTGGTATTCAGGCTAGATATCACTGTTGATTTTTGATCCATTTTGACTTGTGTGCCTGATTCTACAAGAAGGCATTCCTGTTCCTGTCCGTGTATCTAACAATTTGTAATTTTGCACACAAATGAAAAATTTGCTTTGAGATAGGCAATATTATCTGAGCCAACATGCCCTGCTTTCAAGCAGGTTTTCCACTTGTAAGCCAAATAAGCTGTGACCTGGAAAAAGCAGCCCCTACAGATCTGAGGAAAAGTGTTGTTTATCAGCAGATTATATTGGTCATAGTTCACTAAAATTGAGCTGCATTTGCAGAGCATTTTGTTTTATTTATAGCGCAATCTGAATGAGGAAATGGAGGGATGGGTTAGTAAATTTGCTGATGACACAAAGGTTGAGGGTGTTGTGGATAATGTGAAGGGCTGTCAGAAATTACAGTGGGACATTGATAGGATGCAAAACTGGGCTGAGAAGTGGCAGATGGAGTTCAACCCAGATAAGTGTGAGGTGGTTCATTTTGGTAGGTCAAATATGATGGCAGAATATAGCATTAACGGCAGTGCGGAGGAATGAAGATCTTGGGGTCTGAGTTCATAGGACACTCAAAGCTGCTGCGCAGATCGACTCTGGTTAAGAAAGCATACAGTGCATTGGCCTTCAATGGTGGGATTGTTTAAGAGTCAAAAGGTAATGTTGCAGCTATATAGGACCCTGGTCTGATCCCACTTGGAGTGCTATGCTCAGTTCTGGTCACCTCACTACAGGAAGGATGTGGAAACAATAGAAAGGGTGTGGAGAAGATTTACAAGGATGTTGCCTGGATTGGCTAGCATGCCTTGTGAGAATTGGTTGAGTGAACTCGGTCTTTTCTCCTTGGGGTGATGGAGGATGAGAGGTGACCTAATAGAGGTGTATAAGGTGATAGGCATTGATTGTGTGGACTTTTTCCCAGGGCTGAAATGGCTAGCACAAGGGCACTGTTTTAAGGTGCTTGGAAGCAGGTACAGAGGAGATGTCAGGGGTAAGTTTTTTTTAATATGCAGAGAATGGTGAGTGCGTGGAATGGGCTGCCAGCGACGGTGGTGGAGGTAAGAGACTCCTGGACAGGTACATGGACTTCAGAAAAGTAGAGGGCTATGGGTAACCCTAGGTAATTTCTAAGGTAATGTTCAGCACAGCTTTGTAGGCTGAAGGGACTGTATTGTTCCGTGGGTTTTCTATGTTTCTGTGTAATAATTTTGCACAGATCTGTTAACTTTGATGCTTCATGTTTGATCCAATGTGATTCAAATAACATTGCTAGATTTTAACTTCAAGTTTATCATAAACCAGAAGTCACTTTGAAAAGTAAAGTTTCATGAATAATTTGTGATGTTAGTGTTTGTAGTTTAGATTTTCTGGATTGGGAAAGCTCCAGTCCAATGCTGATGATTAACCTATGCAAGATGTATTCAATCTTTTAGATTTGAATTTGAAAATTTTACATTGGAGCTTGCTTATAGCCATCATGTCCTTTTATTTTAGGCTTTTAAACCATTACATATTCTGCTTTATAATCTCTAGAGCCTGATAGTAGCATAATGAACATAACAGAGCACTTACGAGTTGAATGAATTTTTGATCTTTTTCTGTGGATTTGCTTACCTGTACTTTGGTTTTGTAACTGGAGCAATGATAGGCCAATAGAACATGAACTTTTAAGTCTAAATAGGTAAGGTGCTACTTATGTTAATTTTCAATCCAGGCTTTTCCTTCCATTCCTAGAAATATATTCCAACTGAGATTAGACTATTGTTTTATTTGCAATAATAATGGCGCTCATTAAAATTGTTTTTATTTCTTTCAGACTGTACAGTTTGTTCAGGGAATATTTGTTGAAAAGTATGACCCAACAATAGAAGACTCCTACAGAAAGGTGAGATTTGGTAGTATGTATTTGGTTGGGGGTTGGGGGGGGGGGGCGGGGATTGAGAAGTGTGTGCATGTGATCTTCCTCTCTGTATGGTAGCAATGACAACTTTTTGTATTTTATTGCACTTAACACAGCAAAACATTTAGCAAGTTTATTATCATATGTACTGAGATGGTGGGAAAACATTGCCATCCGTACAAATCATTGGAAAACATATGTACACCATGGTAGTGCAAACAGAAATACAAAAATACAAAATAATAGCTATGGAAAGGGCAGTGCCAGTAGACAGAAGATGAAAGGATCATGGCAAAGTAGACTGAGAAATTGAAACAACCTCCTGTTTGATAAAGAGGAGCTCAGTCTCCCCTAACGGGATAAAATTGATACATGTTAAAATGTAGGCTTGATTTGATGAGGATTGTATCAAGTTAAACAATTAGAATTTCCTGAATAGTTTATGAATTAAAATCCCAGAACAGTGCTGATGAGTCAGCAGGATGTGCCAGTGGTGGAATATTTCAGCATTTAGGAGAGACTGGATAAGCTAGGTTTGCTTTTCTTGGCAGTGTTCATTGCAGTTATGGGTCAAATAGATTGCTGAATCAATTTAGTAGCTCTTGGACTTTGCCACTATGCTGCCCTTTAAGGCAAGGTGATTGGTGTCAGGAGACGTGTATTTTTCCTTTGTTCGCAACTCAAGTTTATTTCACCGTGTAGCCCAAGACTACTCATCAGACCAGCACCTCTGATCTTTGCTTAATCTTTGAACAAAAAAACAAATCTCTGCCATCACCCTTGTCTCCTAATGCCAAACTGACGTTTTGATCCAATTTGATGCAATGGTGACTTGCCCGAAAGGTTGAGACCCATATGGGAAGTTATCTAAAGCTTTACTGAAATTCATATAAACTGTATCCATTCCACTGATCATTGTTACCAACTCAAAATAAATCTGCTCTTGCTTTGCACAGAACTATCCAAAACTCTACTGTGCTGTTATAACATCTGTATGTTCACTCCGTCTCTTCTCTCCAGTGCTTGCTGCCATAAATTTTGCACTTATTGCCTTAAATTTGGACCTACTTTTGCTGACTTGCTGCCTTGGCTCTCCCTCTAATCTCTGATGCTAACCACCACCTTGTTCCTTTGGCCCGTTTTTTCTGTTCGTTCCCTGTTTTTCAGCGCGAAGATTTTAGCTTTCGTTCCTTTTTGATGTTAAGAATGTGGAGAGAAGATAAAACATGTTCAATAAGTCCACTGCTTTGACTAAGTATTTAATCAGCTATCCATTCTTGTGGCTCTTTCATTTTGTGCTTGCCTAAAATGCCTTGAAAGGTTTTGCATTTAAACCACTCAGTATGTGCAACTGTTGCAAAGTACAACATTAAAAACAAGCCCTTTGTCCCAACTCATCCATGTTGACTAACAAGTCCATCTATGCTAATCTGATTTTTCTGCATTGGTCCATATCCTCCTCAGATCAGGTTCTTTAAATCTATGTAGAGATGAAACACAATTATAGATAAATTTTGATCCCAAATCTTGCCTATTTCACTTTTGCAAGTGACACTCTTAAATTTAAAAATCCAGTAAGATAGCTGGGAGTTGCACACTTAACTACGAAGGCTTGACTAAAATTTAGCACTTTACAATAATATAGAGTAGGGGATGGTGATGTTGATACAGCACAGACCACTTTGTCATCTAGTCCATCCTCATTCCCAGTAGTTCCAGTGCATTCAGCTTTATGCACTCTGCTCCATTTGTCAATAAGTAATCAAGTTGATTCTATTCACCACTGCAGCTTTATAGTGTCACCTTAAATTTTTTAAACAACACACACAAAATGCTGGTGGAACACAGCAGGCCAGGCAGCATCTATAAGGAGAAGCACTGTTGACGTTTTGGTCCTTCGTCAGGACACAATTTTTTAAATTTTATTTTGTTCTCCAAGTACCAAAGGAAAGTTGGAGGTTCTTCCTTCGTAAGGACATCAGGGGTTATAGCAATGAGGAAGAAGTCAGTCGGTGGGAGGGGGTGGGGGGGAAATTAGCCATGATGGAATGGTGGAACAGCTTTGGGCCAATGGGTTTGCAGTGTATTTTACTCAATTAGTCTGCAGTCAAGGATGGAGATTTTTAATATGCAGTTCAAGATATGAAGAAATCAATCTTTTTTAAAAACAAAACATTTTAGTCTCATCGGGAATGAGCAAGTGAGAATGCAGCAAATTGCATTTGAAATTTGCTTGATTGAAGAAATTGCTGAGGTTTTCAATCTCGCTGTCCTTTATTACATAGAAATTTATAAGCATTGCACATGGAACATTTGTTCCAGCCTGTTTGGGCACGTTTTCTTCCCATGTTCCCAACTTTCCACCTATCCCAATTGTCATTATTTCTTGTCTTGTTTATGATTTCCTAAAATTTCCAGAAAACTAAGCATTCTTCTTGCAAATTTGATTTGTTGCAGGGTTGAGAAAACAATGCATGGTGTGGGTCTATTGTATTCTGCTGTTACAGAACTTGCATAGATCTTGATCCTTTAATCCTCCTAACTGGAGTGTGTATGCTGTGTCACTATTTGATCACATTATGATTAACACAGAAAGTTATTTTTTTATTACTATATCTATCAGCAGCCATCTGTTTTTGAGAGCTGCCTCTAATCTTCATTATTAACTAGTGATCTCAGGAAACGTGAGACTGCTGTTCTCTCAGTAGCCCGAGAGCCTAAGAAGAGACTTCACAAAGCAACCCAAAATTACCAGTGTCCTTCAGACCCATTGATCACATCCATTGAAAGCAACTGAAGTTATTTCTGTGCTGAATTTATTTAATGAGAAAGTGTCTGTAATGGCTTCTCTACGTATTACAGTTGTATGTCAATCTTTTTTAAAAGCATGTTGCTTTATGAAAGTGTTCAGAAATATTATAAATACTTTTCTAAATGGGAAGTTTTCCTCATTTGGAACTGTTAAATTAAATTTTAAACATTTAATGCTTTCTATTTTGAGCTGTTATTAATGGATGTAATGGGCACTTTGCTACAATTAGATTTATTTTAGTAGGAGTCAAATTCAAACTTCTGATAATTTGGTTCAAAAGCAAACTAAATGACAAAAGTATGAAGTCAAAATACTTCAGACAGCAAATATTGGAGTGACTTTCACCTTTCATTCAAAATGGAGTTAAATCATTGTGACATTGAGTGATGTTTGAAAATTATCATCAAAGTTTACTGCAATAAAAGTTACTGCTATGAGGCCTACAGTATTAAAATTTTCCACAGTTCCGTAAATATTTAAATCTGCAT
Source organism: Hypanus sabinus (assembly GCF_030144855.1). Taxonomy (NCBI): domain Eukaryota; kingdom Metazoa; phylum Chordata; class Chondrichthyes; order Myliobatiformes; family Dasyatidae; genus Hypanus; species Hypanus sabinus. The sequence goes on along the minus strand of NC_082730.1, from coordinate 22,262,530 downwards.
TTCAACAGTAAATTGAGGAATTTAATCAGTTCACAGCATAAAACTACAATTAGGCTTCAATTTGGCAATCTTAGTCTCCTGGGTGGCTAATATAAAACATTGTTAGATGTCACATTGTGGAACAGAAATTGCTCAGTTCTTCATTTAACTATACATTACCGTGACCTAAATTGCTGAATGGTCAGCAAGAGAATTGGTTCAAACTGGGAAATAAAATCCTGCATTAGTTTCCCAAGAAAGTGCTGTAAAGCACAATTTTACCTTTGTTCATAACAAAACAAGAATTACTAAATTATTAAAAATAAAGATCCAAAAGTTCTGGATGACAATGCAGTGGATTCTGGTTAATTGTGACACATTGGGGCCTGTAGTACATTTTTGCTCAATTAAGTGGCTGCCCCAATTAGCTAAAGTTTGTTTATTTAGCAATACATCACGGAGTAGGCATTCCAGGCCTTCAAGTCATGATGCCCCAGCAAACCCACAACTCTGATTAACCTAACCCAATCACGGGATAATTTACAATGACCAGTTAAGCTACCTGGTACATTTTTGTACTGAGTGGAAACTTGACATCTAGGGGGAAAACACACATATTCCACAGGATGTGGAATGAGACTCCTTACAGAATTGTGCTAGAATTGAATTCCAAGATCTGAAACACCTGAGTTATAATAGTGTTGTGCTGCTTTGCCATCATGTTTCATGGAAATAATTAAAAAGGTATATGAACAAGGCACTACTGTTGAACTGAGTAACATTATTTATTTGAATAAAATGCAGAACAGATTGGAAGACTACCAATGACAGTGATTGCCTGCCCCATCCACTGACAGGAAACTTGTGTGGAAGAGTTTTTAAAGTCCATTACATTGGGGTAGCTCCACTCTCTAAACCTTGAGTCTGAGTCCAGTGCTACAAGTAGACATCACAGTTGGGGTTTTCCCAAGTTGCCTTGGATGCCCATGACTACTTCCTGTGCCTTCTCATGCGCTTTGTTCTCCACATAGCATTGCAGAACCACCTTCCTGGCCTTTGGATCTCATTGTAGATCTCATCTGCCCAGTGTGCTACAGCTGATTTTGCATACTAGGACAACAATGTCCCTGTCCCTATCTCACTGGGGTATGTGACCCGCCATTGACCCTCACCTGATTTATCCCACCTGTTCAAACTGTACCGGGCTGTGGCTGCTGTTACATGCAAACAACTACTTGAGCCACAGGTGAGAGCTGAGTGTTCAGTGGGGGCCAAAGATAACATTAAAGTTGATTGTTGATATCTTCAAATTCTTCATAGTTTTGTTACTTCAACATGTTAAGAACGGTTTCATTTTCACTCCTGGTCATTTTTGGCATTTCCAAGTCTGAACTCTTGAAACTGCAATGAGTGAAACAGTTCAGAATTGTCTTGTTACTTTATTCTTGCCGATTATCATTGCTTTTTGGACACAAACATGCAACTGGCGCTATTTTAAAATGCTCATTCTAAGCATAGTGCAGTGTCTAACAGCCTAACAAGTGCACATGACTGCCACTAGTTAGAAACTGTTCAGCAACAGTCTCCTGTCCACATGAAGTGGCATCGTGTCACAAAACAAAAAAAAAAGGTATCTTGGTTGCTACCTCTGATTTACTTTTCTTTAAAAGTCTGACTGATTAACTGATAGTCCAATTAACTGGAATCCACTATTTCCTTTCACTACTACAGTTGGCGCTCATCGTCAGCATCCATCCGCCCTCATTTCTTCTCCTCACCACCCCTTTCTTCCAGCAGATACCTGCTCCAAATTCCAGCATCTGCAGTCTCTTGTCTAAGTTCTGAAGAAGTTGCTTGCCTAATGGCTTCCATTCCAATCACTCATATCAAAATGGGAAACCCAATCAAGAAGATAATATCTCTAAATTAGAAAATTCAGCATTAAAATCAAGAAGACATTTTGCCACATCAGTTAAGTGCTGGCAGCACTCTAAATATTTGAATCAGTAACTTTTGGAGCTGAAATCTGAAGTGTTGAGCATGAATATTGAGATAAATGACATTGATGTGCAATTCAGCCATGGTCTGACTGATTGGAGCAGACTTGAGGCACTAGTTGACCCATTTGTATCCACCTGTCTATTATAAATGCCTACAACTTTTAAAAAATCATATTTTAAAAGGATATTAATTTAATTAAGTAGCTAATTATGCAAGATTTAAATTAAGATGTATTTTCTCTTTTTCAGCAAGTTGAAGTAGACTGCCAACAATGTATGCTTGAAATCCTCGACACAGCAGGAACAGTAAGAAATAATTGAACAAACTTCAATAGTTTCTAGCTTTATTATATCGTTGTAGCAGTACATTGGTTCTTTGTTCATTGGTCATTTTGTTATTAATTGTTCTTCTGAAAGTAGTCTTCAGTTCTCTACTAACCAGATTTGTTCTTTCTAGCAGAAACCATGTTAGACATGTAATTTGGTAGACCACTGAGATACATATTATTGATCTGATAATGTTACCTTCAGCTTTGAAATTTGTTGCCTGTGCAGTATTGAAGAGCAATTGTTAATTCTTCAGTAATTAAGAATCCAGATGGATTTGCAGAATTGGGGAACATGGCAACTTCCACGTTAAAGAATCTGGCTTTGCTACATGTCTTGTTTCACCCTGCAAATGACCCAATTTGAACTTAATTTCATTAGTGAGCAAAATGAGATGAATCCAAGATGTGATTTTTTTTTCCCCCATCCATTACGAAACAATGTTTGTTATATCAATCTATCCTGGCTGTATTGCATGGTTTGACCTTGCATACATGTGCAATGTATCCACAGCATTCCAGTGTATCCATCCATGGAATATTAATTGTCATTTTCATAAACATGCATGCCTCCCTAAAAGTTGGTTTTGTAAGTGGCCTGACACCAGGACCTTCAGATAGATTGTGAAACATTGTAAAATGGATCTTCAAGCATTTGAATGGGACTGTAATGATATGATTATATAACATGAGCAATGTTTGCAACTTTGTCTTAAATGTATTAATTTTCTACATTTATTTTCCATGAATGTATGTATTGCATGTGATACTTGGATGCACTATAATAAATGTCAGATAATTGGAGTTGCTTTATTTGTAAATAAGTTGATCTTTCTATATTGGCCCCGTTCCGTAATCAAAATATGTTGTGCCCATTCAGCTGCTGCTTGTGACTGGAGAATCCTAAATGGTCCACTTGAATTTTCAGTTTATCTGTTTGGAAATATAGCACAGTAGCAGGCCCTTCTAGCCCAATGACACCACGCCACCCAGTTATTTCAGTGTGTCCTATGAGCAAATAATATTTTCACTTGTTGGTTGTTATTTGGTATTCAGTTTCACTTGCATTGAATCCAGAAATGTATAATGTTATTCCATCTTGGGAATGATGTAATTCTTTGAAATTCTTCATCTGGCACATAACCAAATAAAATTAAATACCTCTGTTGAAAAAGTTGCGGGTCTCCATACCAGAATCTTCATTCACATAACAATGATATAACTGAATAATTAAGAGATGTGGTCATGTTAAAACTGAGTTGCATTAAAATATTGAAATCCAGCCAAAAAAAAGCGGCCGGAAGTAATAAACTAGCAAATTCTGTTAAGTTGTTTGAGCCTTGGAATAAAAGACTATATGGAATTATGGCACAGAAACGGGGCAGTTGTTGAACTGATCAGTCCACAGTAAGATTTTATGCTCAACTTGAGCTTTCCCTCATTGTTCCTCCATAAAAAAAAATACAAACACAATCCTGTGCTTTCTCCCTGATGTGTATATCCAGTCTCTTGTTTAAAGTGCCACCAACTTTGGGCATTCCATGGCAGAAATACTACATTTATCCAAAGAAACTCCTTTGGATAAAGGAGTTTCTTCCGAATTCCCTTCAGAACTGTAATCTTAAGCATGAAGGTTTGTTGTGGGACCCTAACCTAGAGTATCAGCCTACCAGGTGAATGATGCAGCATGTCCAACTTTCCAATTGTGGATAATTCAAACTATATTTCTTGGGGTGGGAGAGAAAGCAGTCATTGTAAATGTTGTTCTAAGACTTAAGTTAGTGGAATTCTGCAGTCTGGCTGACACTTCAAAAATATGACCAAGCCTTGTTTCTCTGTTGAGCTCTGGGGCTCCCTCTAGTGTTTAATCAGGCTAGTGTTTGACATTTACATTTAACTTACAAAACTAAAAGTTCAAGTAAAAGACTTTGTAAATCAGGTGAATGTGGATTAATCTTTATGGATTGATGGGAGGAATGTGCATAAATAACATTGTTGGGGCTATACATGAAAAATTGAAAGTGCAAATGTGCTATGATGGTTGAGGATGTAAACTTGTAACTCTGCTTTAAGTTCTAACCATAGTTTGTGGCCAATGTATAGGGTTGGCAAATGATGTAGTTCTAGTTCATTTGTGACCTGAACTCCCTTCAGTCATCAAAAGATTCCACTTATTTTGCTCTCTGAAGTAGTTCTATCTCTCAGTAGATAGAAGATTCAAGACCACTGACCTGACAGCTAGAGAATGGAGTTCTGATCCCAAATATGGAGGTTGACATCTGCTAGCATGCACCCATCTAATAGATGAGAATGAACCCTGTTTCCCTCCAATTTTGTAATGTACATTTTGTGAGAGCACATGAAATCCTCCTGCAGGACCAGCAGCTGCTAAAGATGGTTGTATCCAGTGATGCACAGATACTGAATGGGAAATTAAAGCATTTCCTATTTCCTTTAAATTGTATTAACACTTGGGTGCTCCTGATGAATTATATAGGGTACAACAGAAATCCTGTGCAGATCATCAAACTGATCAAATGTTTTATTTTCACTCCAGGAGCAGTTCACAGCAATGAGAGATCTGTATATGAAGAATGGCCAGGGATTTGCACTAGTATATTCAATAACTGCACAGTCAACGTTTAATGACTTACAGGACCTGAGAGAACAGATCTTGCGAGTCAAGGACACTGAAGATGTAAGTATTCTTAATTTTGTCTCCTGAAATTAAGTATTCCAACTCAAGCTTCTGGTAGCTTTAATTTATAATGTAAAACATTAATGAAAGACCAGGTGAAAGACCGGGTGAATGATCTCTGGAGTTCTCTTGTGACCACTTGGAATATCTGAAGGAGAGCCAATAAATGTATGTGTAAATTTTCAGAAAACTGTTATAGCATGTGAAATTGGGGTTAATAAACTGTAAAGGATTAAGAATAGGTTACTAGACAGAAGCTAAGTGAGGATTACTTGATTCTGTATAACAAGCTTTGTCTAATGAGGTATTGCAGGGATTGATGCTTAGGGGGTTAGCTATTAGAAAATTTGTATCACTGGCTGAGGGGAATCAAATGTGCTATCTTCATCTCTGCTAGCGTTGCAAGACTAATTGGGATTGTGAGTAAATGCCTGGTGGGAAGTGGCAATTCAGATTGGATCAACTTTCCATAATCATCTTTGAGCTAATTCTGCATTTTGGCTTCAAATCCTAATTCAAATCCTTATAATTCCAATTACCTTGCCTATACAATTTAATTCCAATCTAAGTAGTGTTCTGATCTTGCCAATACATCTGCCACTTCCTTTGTACCTATGAAAATGTAAGACTTTGCTGTTACACTTGTCATGCACTAAAAAGTTAATTCAAGTTTTTGCTATTTTAATGCTGATTCAGTTTGTCAAAGTATATTTACATTATTTGTCATGCTTCTGTGTATATTTCCTCACTCAACTTCATTTTCTGGACTTGTTTTCAAATTGTCAGCATTTGACCTTTCCGACAGGTTTCAAAATTTGCTCATTCTTAATGGGTTTTAGACAACTGCTTAGTCTCTTAGCTGTTTAAGTTTAGTAATTGGATGTTTTTAATAACTTGTTCTAATGAAGTTGAAAGCATTTAATATAGAAGATTTAAAGTGAGTGTAACATCTATTGCTATCCTAACAGAAAATAATATAAGCAGACGTCATGGATCTTTGCACCATCGCTGAGTATTCAAATTTGGCAGGACCCTTTTTAAAAAACACACTGCAAATTTATTCCCTTCATGATATTTCCTTTTATCCTCCGTATCTAAGCTTTACTTGAAATGGTACTTTATTGAAATTACTATTCTGCAAAGTTCTGCCAAAAATGTGTGACAATAATAAGCTGAAGGCATGGTAATGCAAACAAGTATAGGCTGTCCTGGGTAATTTTCAGTTTTATAGCTGTCCATAAGCCAAATTAGTTCAAGTTGGTAAATGGATAAAAATCATATATGGTAACATATCTTTACAGTATTGTAATGAATGCCATCAAAAGCAGAGAAGACCAATAAGGAAAGAGAAACTAATAAGAACAGGATACTTACAAAGCTTATTAAAAAATTATTCATCACACTTCCCTCTTTCTCTTCCCCCCCCCCCCCCCAGTATTTTTCATATTATTTTACAATGCTAAACCACAGTGGATTTAATTAGGCTTTTTTTTTATACTGATCAACGAAAAGACTCATTTGTATCAAAGTTAAAACAGACCTTGCAAAGTGATACAAATTAATTACAAATATAAAACACAAAATAATTGCAGAAGTATTCACACCCCCCCCACCCTTCAATATGACATATGCAACCAATTGGTTTTAGAAGTCACGTAACTAGTTAAATGGAGATCATGAGTGCAGTTAAGGTGTTTCAATTGATTATAATAAAAACGCACTTGTATCTGGAAGGTACATTGCTGGTGAGTCAGTATCTTGGCTAAGACTACACTATGAAGACAGAAAACACTCCCAAGCAACTCTGCAAAAAGATTATTGAAAAGCACAAGTCAGGAGATGGATACAAGAAAATTTCCTCACCCTTTGGAGTATAGTTAAGTCAGTCATCAAGAAATCAAAAGAATATGACACAGTGGCACAGCTATGAATCTGCCTAGAGCAGGCAGTCCTCAAAAACTGAGTGACTGTGCCAGCAGGGGACTAGTGAGGGAAATGACTAAGAAGAGTTAAAGCTTTAGTGGCTGGGAGGAGAGAGACTGCATGCAACAACTGTTGCCCGTGTGCTTCATCTGTTGTAGCTTTATGACAGAGAGGCAAAGAGAAAGCCACTGTTGGGGGAGCGGGGGTAGAACTCACATCAAATCTTGGCTTGACTTTGCCAGAAGGCATGTGGGAGACTTTGAAGTCAGCTAGAAGGTTCTATGGTCCGATTGAAACTGAAATTGAGCTGTTGGCTATCGTACTAAGCGCTATGTTTGGCGTAAGCCAAAAACAGCACATCACGAATACACCAACCCTATTGTGAAACATGCATCATGCAGTGGAATATAGGAAAATCTTAATGCAGTCTGCAAGAGAACTGCGACTTGGGAGAAGATTTCTTTTCCAGCTGGCCAATGACCCCAACCATAAGCCAAAGCTACACAGGAATGGGTTAAAAATAACACAATTAATGTCGGAGTAGTAAGAGTCCAGACCTCAATCTAATTGAGAACTTATGGCTGGACTTGAAAAGGGCTGGTCACTCACAATCCCCATGCAATCTGACAGAGCTTGAGCAGTTTTGTAAAGAGGAATGGGGGAAAGAATTGCAGTGCCCAGGTGTGCAAAGCTGACAGACCAATGCACACACTCGAGGCTGTAATTGTTGCCAATGGTACATCTAAATACTGACTTGAAGGGGGTGAATACTTATGCAATTAATTATTTTTTTTTATTTGAAATTAATTTATATCACTTTGTAGAGATGTTTTCACATTGTCATGAAAGTCTTTTTCTGTTGATCAGTGTTTTTAAAAAAAAGCCAAATTAAATCCACTGTGATTCAATGTTATAAAACACAAAAACTTCCAAGGGGGTGACTACTTTTTATAGGCGTGGTATGTGTGTTTAAACTTCTGAATTTAATTATGTTATGGGAGCTCATTTGTAAGTAGGGGTGTTAACAACCTGGCCTGTTTAAAACTTGGATTTGGCACTGTGGGAAGAGGGAGAAAGAGCGGAATAGAATATCCAGCTGGAAAAGACATGCATATAATAATGCAACTAGATTATTTGGCCTTAAACCAAATTCTGCTCTATCTGTATACAACCTATGCTAAATAAAAATCCATTTCAAACTACTCAATGTCATCTTTTGAACCAGAATTGTATAGCAGTTCTAAAATATCACATGTTTATTACTTTGCATAATTCTTTGCTCTTTTATTTAATGTTTCAAGTTTTTTTGTGTATGGGTCCTAGAAATATTTCAATGCTGAGCTTGTTTTGCATCACTGTCTACGTACAAAGTTGCAAGATTTCAGCAGAGCAGAAACCAAAAGATTTCCTGTTGTGTTTGTGGTGCCTCAATCATAACGGGCACATCCACCCTGACAAAAGGCATCCTTTCATCGTATTCACGTGTCTGCTGCTTCCTGCCTCCACCCTGTAATTTTGTAGAGTGATTAAAGATGTCCGTGAAACTGAACTGGACACATAGATTCTGCAGATGCTGAAAATATGAAGCAATACACACAATGCCGGAGGAACTCAGTAGGTCAGGCAGCATCTGTGGAATGGACGAACAATCCAGGTTTCGAGCCATGAGCCTTCAAGATTGGAAAGGAACCAGAAATACGCCAGAATGTAAAGGTGGAGAGAGGGGAAGGAGTATAGCTAGAAGGTGATGGGTGATGCCAGGTGGGTAGGAAAAGTAGAGGACAGCAGAGGAATCATCAGCATCTGATAGAGGAGAGTGGACCATGGGTCAGTGGGAAGGAGGAGAAAATTCAATGGGAGGTGATGAGGGATACACCAGAGTGGGGAATAGAAGGTGAGAGGGAGGAATTTTTTTTATTACTGGAAGGATGTTCATGCCATCAGGTTGAAGGCTTTCCAGATGGAATATAAGGTGTTGCTCCTCCACGTTGGTGGCCTCATCGTGGTACAAGAGGAGGCTATGGACTGACACATCGGAATGGGACTCGGAGCGAAAATGTTTGGCCATTGGGAAATTTCGCTTTTTGGATAGTGTGGAGTTGCTTGAAGAAGCAGTGCACAATTTCCAACTCCTTTCATGAAAGTAGAGGCGACAACATTGGAAGCACCGAACACAATTGATGACCCTGGCAGATTTGCAGGTGAAATGTTACCTCACCTGGAAAGACTATTTGGGACCTTGAATGGACAGGTGTAGCAATTTGGCTGCTTGCAGGGATAAGTACTGGGAGAGAGATTAGTGGGGAAGGGACAAATGCGCAAGAGATTCACGAAGGAAAGGGGGTTATGGTTGGGGTTGAGATGTAAATAGGGGTAGGATCTCTTTGGAGGTGGTGGAAATTGCGGAGAATGTGTTTTGATACGGAGGCTCCTGGGGTGGTAGGTAAGGACAAAAGGGACTCTCTGTTAAGGTGGCAGAAAGCTGGAGTGATTGCATATGTTCAGGAAATGGAGGAAGTGTGGATGAAGGCAGCATCAGTGGTGAAGAAAGGGGAAACACATTCTTTGAAGAAAGAGGACATCTCTGATGCCCTAGAGAAAAGCCACATGCTGTGAACTGATGCGGCGGAGATGGTGAGAGAAGGGAATAGCGTTTTGTTTTCTCAGGAAACGATGGGAAAAGGTAACGTCAAGATAACAGTAGGAATTGGTAAATTTATGAAAGATGGCATTTAACAGTTTGTCTTCCGAGATCGAGGAAAGGGCAGAGGTGTCAGAAATAGACCATGTAAATTTTAACAGCAGGGTGGAAGTTGGAGGCAATGTTGAAATTTGAGTTCAGCATGGGTGCGTGAAGCAAGACCAGTACAGTCGTAAGTGCAGCTGAGCAAGAGTTGGGAGGAGCATTACTGGCGAAGATTTGGAACGTGGCCAATGAAAAGGCTGAGGCCCATGTGGATACCATGGGAGAAAACTGTACTTGAAGGCAATGCAACAGGTTTATTGCTGGTAGCGTGTGTTCAATGTGAATGTAAGTTTAATTGTGAATTGTTAGTTTGACAAGTGTTATTTGATAATAGATTTTTTAAGAAAGTTAGAATGCACAATATCCCATCAGCCAATGATTAGACAGGTAAGGTATTTATATTAAAAACATTAATTATCTCATATCTTAAGATAGAAGTGGAGGCAGGAATTCATAAGCTCATAAATATATATATATAAAAAGGCAGTGTGAGCTAATACTTGGGTTTACCTAGTCACAAACTTGAGCAGTGAACAGGATGTCAGGCTATTTCATCTTAAAATAATGCCAACAGGATTTGCAGCTTTACAAATAGAATACAAAAGCAAGGAAGTTTTGTTAAGCCTTGAAGCTCAGCTGAAGTATTGTCCAATTCTGGGTGAGAACCTTTTTAGAAGGATGCTGAGGCCATGGGAGAGGATAAGAGGATTTCCTACAATGGTACCAGCTGTGGGCTTCAATTATCAGGGACTCAAAGGTTGTATTGTTCTGCTTGGAAATGGGGTTGATTGGAGAGGGGGTATGGAAGTAAATTTAAAATTGAAGGTTTGAAGTAAATAGTGAAACAAGCTACACTAGGAACTTTGCAACAAGAGCATACTAAATGTCTGATTCCATGGTGATGTTAGTTATGATAATAGCAGTTCGCTAGAGTCCTCAGTTCAGGATCAGTCTTTGCAGTTGTCCCCAGGTATAGCCATCTTGATGTATCCTTCCTCTCCTAGGGATGAGGTCTTTGAAGTTTCGGCTGGCACTTCTATAGCCCTTGGTTTTTGACGGGATGGGGTTGTGAGCTCCATGCTCAACCCTCCTTTTGCAGCAGTTCTCGGGCCTGTCCTTGTCATCGTGTGCCCTAGTAGGGGTGATGGACATAACTAATTCATGTCACCAAGTCTTCAGACATCCTTGGCTGAGTTGGTAATTTTACTATTGGATAATTTAATAAATTTAAATCTGCTTAAGGCAAGAAAAAAGTGGATGGTATTGAGATAGCTAGGAGTTGCTATGAAATGTCCTTGGCAAATAGGATTAAAGAGAATCACGAGGCATTCAATAGATCAAGAGGATAACTAGAGCGCCATGGTAGCGCAGTGGTTAGCACGATGCTGTTACAGCTTGGGGCGGTTCAGAGTTCAATTCCATTGCCATTTGTAAAGAGTTTGTACATTCTCCCTTTGAACACATGGGTTTCCTCCCTCTGTCTAAAGATGTACCTTTTAGGTTAATTGGTCATCATAAATTATTCTGTGATTAGATTAGTTTTAAATAAGTGGGTTGCTGGGCCGGTTCCAGGCTGTATCTCTAAATACATAAATGCACACAAAATAGGGAGCGGATAGAATCAGTCAAGGATAAAGGAGGAAGTATTTGGAGGCAGAGAATGTGGATGAAGTCCAAAGTGAGTACCTTGTATCAGTTAATACCAAGAACATGATAGATAGGTGGGTCAGTGTGGGGTGTACTAATTTACTTGAACATTGAGATAATAGTCTGGGCTCCCTTACAGACCATGAAGATAAATAAATCCCAAAGATGTAATGAGATGTACTACAGGTGAAGGGGGGTGCAAGAGATGAACTAATGCTCTCCCTTTAAGAAGGGAATTGGGGATAACCCTGGAAGCTATAGATCTGGGTCTCTCACAAGTGGTAGGGAAGTTACTGGAGAGGATTCTTGGGGATAAAATTTGAGCATTAGAAAATCATGGTCTAATTGGGGACAATCAGCATGGCTTTGTAAGGCAAGTCATGTCTTACTAACTTGAGTTTTTTTGAGAGGTGAAAAATGTTGAGCTGTTATCTAAATGGATTTTAATAAGGTATTCGACAAAAGTCTTATCCAGAAGATCAGATGCATTGGTCATTTGAATTCAGAATTTATTTGCCCCATAGGTGATGGGAGTTGTTGATGGGACTTGGTCTGTGATTAGTGATGTTCTGCATGGATTCATAGTGGTATCTCTGGTGCTTGTTATAAAAATGATCAGGATGAAAATGTAAATAGGTGGATTAGTAAATTTGCAGACATGGTGAAGATTGATTTGGATAGTAGCTTGAATGTTGCAAAGTTCTTGAGTTATGAACACCAATATTTGCAGTTCATAAAGGATGTCAGTGCCTTGGAGTGGATGCATAGAACATTTTTTCAGAGAAGTGCTGCGGGGAAAGGAAATTGAATCATATGGAGAAACCAGAAACACTATATACGTTAGAAAACATAGAGATATTTAATGAGTTCAAAATTGCGATCTTCATCCAGGTATGGAAAAGCTATTAATTCAAGGCTAAGACCCAGATAAACATTGGAGAATTGGCAAGTGGATGTTGAATTACTTCACTGAACAAATAATCTGGAATGGTCTGACAGGGTGAATTGTTAATAATTTTCAAGAAAGTGTTGACATGTGCTTTAAAGGAAACCTTGCAATGTAAAGGGAAAGAAGTTGGAACTTGTTGGAGAATCTAATATGGCAGTTTTAGAAGTTCTGTAATTTAAAGGTTGCATTTTGTATCGACATGAAATATGTTAAGGAGTTAGTTGAACATATAATTCACGCACAGGATAATAAATTTTAACTTTACCATGTCACCAGTAAAGTGCTGATATGGGGTTTGAGGTTACTATTTATATTGTAAGCCATATTTTGTAGCAGAGTTCCCATGCTTTCCATATACAGTAAGATGCTGCACTATAGTACCAAATGTGGGCATACAGTAAGATTCTGTCATTCTAAGTATGTATCCCTTTAAGCAACTGCTATGTGTTGGGATAATAGTAATGCTGTTTTCCGCAATCAAGCGGGGAGGGGGGGCAGTGATGCTGCAGCTTCCATTGCATCCAGTGGAATGTGATCAAAGTGAATCCTGAGGGGAGGGTGGAATAAAAACTGCAGGTTCTGGATTGAAAACAAATAGAAAATATTGTAAGATGACAGGTATTATTTATTTGTGGAATGAGAAGTTGAGTTATGGGTCAAGTCGCCTTCCTCAAACTGTTCCCTTAAGTTGGGCTCTTGCCTTGGCACAGCAGTGCAGAAGGCTGAGGTTTGTGCCAGATTTCCAGCACTGCAGTGCTGTCAGTAATGCTGTGTAGTGGTTTTGAAGACCTTTTAATGCCGGTTCCATTTTTATTCTTGTTCTTAGAAATACATTCGGAACATTAAGATATTAGCTTTGGAATGTTTGGTCGTGAGTATCATAGCACACGTGTTGTCTATCCTTGGAATTCTACCTCACCTTCTTTACTAGAGCAACCTCATGCCACCTTTTAGCCCTCCAGATTTCCTTTAAGTGTTCTCTTGCATTTCTTATACCCAAGTGCATCAGTTGCAACTTCCTGCCTATACCTGTTATACACTTTTTTAACCACAGCCTCAATATCTCTCAGAAACCCAAGGTTTCCTAAACCTGTTATCCTTGCCTTTTATTCGTACATGAACATAAAACTCTACACTCAAATTTCACTTTTGAAAGCCTCTCACTTACCAAGTTCACCTTTGCCTGAAAACAAACTGCTCCAATCCACGGTTGCCTGGTGCTATCTGTGATGCCATCAATATGGGCTTTTCTCCAATTTAGAATCTCAACCTGAGGACCTATCCTTCTCCATAATTATCTTGAATCTAATGGCATTATATTCCCCAACACAAACTTCAGTCACCTGCTCTGCCTCAATCTGTAATAGTAGATGAAGTATGGCACTCTAGTTGGGATATCAGTACTGATTAAAGAAGCTTTCCTGCATGCATTTGACAAACTATCCCAATCTGGCCTTTTTACAGTGTGGGAGTCCCAGTCAATAGTGGAAAGTTAAAATCACTTACTATCACAACCTTATGTTTCTTGTAATAGTGATTAGAAAAATACAGCACAGAAGCAGGCTTTTCAGCTCAGCTCATCTGTGCCAAGCCCATTGACCTGCACTGGTACCATTGCTCTTCATACCCCTACCATCTATGTACCTATCCAAACTTCCCTTAACTGTTAAAATTGAGCTTGCATGCACCACTTGTGCTGGCAGCTTTTTCCACTCTCTCACAACCCTCCCTCAGCACTCTTTGAGTGCTAGAAATCTGCCTCATCTAAGTTGAGAAGTTTTCCCTTGTATTCCCCTTAAACCTTTTACTCTTGACCCAATGTCATACTTACATTTACCCTTTTTAAAACACTCATTATTTTGTATACCCCTATCAAATCTCTTAATTTTCTAAATTCCAAGGAATAAAGGCCTAACCTATTCAGTCTTCTGACTCTGGTCCTCCAAGCCCGGCGACATCCTTGTAAATTTTCTCTGCACTTTTGCAATCTTATTCGTGTATTTCTTGTAGATAGGTGACCAAAACTGCATACAGTACTCCAAATTAGGCCTCACCAATGTCTTCTACAGCTTCACCATAACATTCCATCTCCTGTACTCAATACTTTGAATTATGAAGGCCAATATGACAAAAGCTTTATGACCTGTACTCCCAGATCCCTTTGTTCCTCTTCAGTGCTCAGTGCCCTACCATTCACTGCGTAAGACCTACCCTGGTTGGTCCTACTGAAATGCAATACCTCACACTTGTCTGCATTGAATTCCATGTGCCATTTTATCCAACTGGCCCAGATTTCGCTGCAAGCCATGATAGTCTTCTGTGCTGTCCATTACACTCCAGATCATCATCTACAAATTTGCTGATCCAGTTAACAACATTATCATCCAGATCATTGATATAAATTAGAAACAACAAAGAACCCAGCACAGATTCTTGAAAAAAATCTTTGCCAGCTGAGAAGAAATGTACTTTTAAAAACTTGTGCTAAAATGGTAAGAGGCAGTTTTTCTTCAGGATGTGAGTGCACTAAAAAATTTTTAAAGGGCTATGTTGAAACAAAGTCATAAACTGGCTTCATTGTGGGGGGAAAAAAGACTTTTGCAATGCAAGAACAGATTGTTGGCAGTTTGAAAGGGATAAGTAGGCCCACACCCTGTTATATTCCCTAAGTCATCATTGAATACAACTGAACTTGAGATCTACCAGTGTGCCAAAAATTTTATAAGATTTTAAGATGCATTGTCCAAGAACCACAGACTTTTGTTTTAAGTGAAGTATCTAAAAATATTGAGCAGATACCGTTTAAATCTTTAACACTGAAGAACAGCAAAATTGTAAAAGTTGAGTCCTTAAGATATTGCTAATATAGTGTTCTTGAAAGCAAGTGTGCTTTGGCTTGCCACTAGTTTCTTTCCTTGCCATAGCTAGACTGTAATAGATTTTTTCAGCATTACAGCACTCAATATTCCTGGAAACTTTTAAAGTGGAAACACTGTTTTTACTGTGCTACTCGCCATCATGTTATTTGTTTATGTGTTAAATCTATGTAATATTCGAAATCTAAGTAAGCTTTGTCACATATAGATCAAAAATACATTGAAATGTCATTTTGCCTTAATGACCAACAGTCTGAAGATGTATTCCTGCTGTCCAGAATCAAGAGAACTGCAAGGAAATTCACAGGGAGAATTTCCAAACCGCTTATAGATGGCAGCAGAAAATGAAATCTGATCACTTGCTCTGCAAAGTGTTACCTTTATATTTATATGATTTGTGGTGCTAATCTGAAAAGTACGGCTATTTCTTGCACTTTGCTTCCTGTCTAATGCCAAGATGCAAGCTCTGCACATCTGGATGTGTATGTATGTCTTCAATAGCTGGATTCTGAAGTGATAGGATTTGGATAATTAAGTGGTTTGTAAACTTACTGGAAATTTACATTTGGTTGTAAAGTGAAACACTGCAGGTGGACTTCATTCCTTTTTGGAATATCTTGTTTAATTATGGTAGCTAGTTGGTGTGCTGATTGTGGGCTGAGCAGCATTGATAGAGTACCAAAATCTCTTGTGTAGATGTTAAACTTAATCATTTTAATTTAATCGGGGCATGTGTTGCCCAGCCCTATGTTTTGATGAATCTTTAGTTGCTGGAAATTTTGTACAGAAGTGATTAGGATGTAATTCTTGCAATAAAAGAATGCTAAGCCAGGGTGCTGTTTAATTTTAGCGTACCCATTGCTTCACTGTTCTCACTTGATTTGGGAGAGGCTGGTGAAGCCCTAGCATAGCATTTTTTTTTTACTTCGGCTACTTTTGTAATGTATCTTAGAATCAAGTATTTAAAGATAGTAATGCCATTGAATATAAAGAAATGTCTTAGACTCGGTTATTCATATCTGTCCAAATTGTCACAGCTTTCACGAATAGCTACTGCTGATGGATCAGCCTACATATTGAGGATGATGCTAAGTAGCTTTCTTACCCTTTATTGTTTCTCAACATCTGTGTAGTCTGATAGCCTGATCCTGAAGAGTGCTACTAGATAGATAGATATAGTGCTTTTGTTAAGTGCTAGTAAAATGGACGTGTTTTCTTGCCCTCATTGATCTGATGCTTAAACTTGTATCTGGGTTCAATCTTGTAGACTTTCAGAATTACTCCATTCCAACCTGAAACTCTACCCTTCCTTCTAGTGATGCTGCATGTGATATATTAAGCTACATCTTTCTGGGACAGAGCCAGTTATGACACAAGCTCCTAGTTTCTTTTGTATAGGACTTCTGGCTGGCTCTGCCTTGGTTGCATCAATGTATAGTACCAAGGATGCTACTAGATCAGGCATGGGCAAACTACGGCCCGCGGGCCATATGCGGTCCGTTAAGCTTTTTAATCCGGCCCGCAGAACTTCTTTCTTTCTTTTTCAATCTTTTTATTAAATTTCATATATAAAAAAAATAACACAAAATAATGAATAGATTACAGATTCAATAGACTTGAGATTACATTAGTAATAGGATAATAATATCCTATTAAAACATCCATCAACAAAAGGTACATAAATCAATCAAGTCTATATAAATATATATGAAAAACAAAAATAATCGTCGAAAGAAGAAAAAAAAATTAAAATTATATATGAGAAAAAATATATAATGAAAAAAAATACTAAACTAAAACTAACATGGGCAATAATAGCACTTTATAAATATATAAAGGTGTCAAGAAAAACTCCAGAACTCCATACCTGAACAAGTATAAGTAGAGAAAAGGATCTGAAATAAGCCAAATTAATTCATATGAAAGTGTCGAATAAATGGTCCCCAGGTTTCTTCAAATTTAATTGAAGAATCAAAGATAGTGCTTCTGATTTTTTCCAAACTCAGATAAGAAATAGTTTGGGAGAACCACTGAAATGTAGTAGGAGGATTTACTTCTTTCCAGTTTTGTAATATAGACCTTCTGGCAATTAATGTTACAAAAGCAATCATTCGTCTGATTGAAGGGGAAAGCTGATTGCCATCTTCATTTGGTATACCGAAAATTGCAGTAATAAAATGGGGTTGTAAATCGATATTCCATACTGAGGAAATGACATCAAAAATGTCCTTCCAATAATTATGTAAAGTGGGACATGTCCAAAACATGTGAGTCAATGAAGCCACTTCTAAGTGACATCTGTCACATTGAGGATTAATATGCGAATAAAATCGGGCAAGTTTATCTTTAGACATATAAGCTCTATGTACAATTTTAAATTGTATTAAAGCATGTTTAGCACAAATAGAGGAGGAATTAACCATTTGTAAAATTTTTTCCCATTTATCTGTTGATATATTACATCGAAGTTCTTTTTCCCATTCTTGTCTAATTCTATCCGATATTTCTGGCTGTATCTTCATAATCATGTTATAAATAAAAGCTACTAATCCCTTCTGACAAGGATTAAAAGTAAAAATCAAATCTGAAAAATCCGATGGAGTTGAATTAGGAAAAGATGGAAGAATTTTATGTAAGAAATTTCTAATTTGTAAGTATCTAAAAAAATTAGATTTAGGTAATTCAAATTTGTTGGATAGTTGATCAAAAGACATCAAAGTACCTTCAAAAAAAAGATCACGAAAACATTTTATACCTTTCCTTTTCCATATACTAAAAGCTTGATCTGTCAATGAAGGTTTAAAAAAAAAATTACATAAAATAGGGCTGTCCAGAGCAAAGTTTTTCAGATTAAAGAATTTGCGAAATTGAAACCAAATTCGTAGTGTATGTTTAACAACAGGGTTAGATATCTGTTTATTGAATTTGGCTAAATCAATAGGAAGAAAAGAACCAAGAACGGAAAATATAGAATATCCCTTAACCTCACTACATTCCAAATTTACCCACTGTGGGCACACAGGTGAATCCAAATCTAGTTTCCAGTACATTAGGTTACGAATATTATTCGCCCAATAATAAAATCTAAAGTTAGGTAAAGCTAGACCACCATCTTTTTTAGACTTTTGTAATTGCCTTTTGCTTAACCTAGGATTTTTATTTTGCCAAACAAATGAGGAAATCTTTGAATCAATATTATCAAAAAAAGATTTAGGAATAAAAATTGGTAAAGCTTGGAATAAATATAAAAATTTCGGTAAAATCATCATTTTAATAGCATTAATCCGACCAACTAATGATAAAAATAAGGGAGACCATCTAGTAGTAAGTTGCTGAATTTGATGAAGCATAGGTAAAAAATTCAGTCCAAATAAATCTTTATATTTCTTGGTGATTTTTATACCTAAATAGATAAAGTTATCAGTAACAACTTTAAATGGCATCCTATCACTCAATAAAGTTTGCGCATTTAAAGGGAATAACTCACTCTTATCTAAGTTTAACTTATAACCAGAAAAACTACCAAATTGAGCCAACAAGGATAAAATAGCAGGAATAGACCTACTAGGATTAGAAATATATAACAACAAATCATCAGCATAAAGCGATAATTTGTATAATTTCTCATTACGGGTAATACCAAAAATATTAGGAGACTCACGAATAGCAATAGCTAAAGGTTCTAATGCAATATTAAATAATAAAGGACTTAAAGGACAACCTTGTCTCGTACCACGAGATAATTGAAAAAAAGAGGATCTATAATTATTTGTAAGAACAGAAGCAACAGGTTTATAATATATTAATTTAATCCATGATATAAAATTAGGACTAAAATTAAAGTTTCTCAATGCATTAAATAAATATGTCCATTCAACTCTATCAAAGGCTTAGAACTTGATGAAATTATATTAATAAACCTTGTTAACGTCTTTTCCCCACAATTCTGGCGTTTTCCCAATAGATGACGCACTCTATATACATTGACCTTTGTTGAGGTGCAGCGTATTACTCCACATTTGCGCTTTACTCTTTGTTCGGCTCGACCTATTTGTGTTAACAAGCATTCAGTGTCATGAACATCAACAAAGCCAGCCACAGATCCAAGTTAACTGACCAACACCTCAGATCCATCCTGAGAATCGCCACAACAAAACTAAATCCAGACTTGGATGCGCTGGCTAAAAAGGGAGACCAACAACACTGTTCCCACTGAAATTAAAAATATGTTTCTTCGTTGTGTTATGTAAAAAAAATGCATTTGAAAATATTTTTTTCAATAAGCCTTACATGTTGCATGTCATTTCTGTTAAGTGATGGACATGAGTAGTGCGCAGGTGCACGTACGTTCTCGAAATAAAAAATGCGCTCCAAATCTTATAACGTGCTCCGCATACTGGCGCGCTGTCACTGTTCTGTCTTTGTGCTGGACGTTGTTGAGTTTTGGCACAGGGGACAATTGAATAAGAAGGAGCAGGACAAGTAGACCTGCATCTCCTACCGTTTTTGAAATAAAGACAGTCAGGAGGAGAGTGATGATGATAATATCTTGAAGGATAACAGAATTTTCAGTGCTTTAAAATAATAACTGTTACTATTAAAAAAAAAAAAGCTGTATTTTATTCATTTAATTTTCAGTGTTTTAAAAGTCATTTCAATAAATAGCTAAATACCATGGGACTTCAAAGACAGATATTTTGTTGTAATGCATTTGTTCATTTTCAATTGAAATTAAAGCACATGTTTTCTACATATCCCATGATATTTTATTTTCTCTTATGAGGTGTATTACCAAAACACTCCGTCCATCTGCTCCTGGTCCGGCCCCCCTGTCAAATTTTAGAACCCTTTGTGGCCCACAAGTCAAAAAGTTTGCCCACCCCTGTACTAGATGATCTGGCTGAGTTAATTCCTTTTATAATTTGTAACCTGGCTGTTTGCTATACCACCAGAAGATGCTTTGCTCTAGATCTGATATTTTGCACAAGTAGAAGGGCTAATAGCTGAATTGCTTCCATTTAGACATTATAGTACTTGTTGGCCTAAAAACAATTATTTCATAATCAGAAACCTTTTTCAGATCACTTCACTAAATCTAAATTTGTGATTTAATAGCATAACTATGTTGTTTAACTATGGCTTTCAGCTGAAATGTTTAGATTGTAGATGTTCTGCATAAGGTTTTTTAATGTTTCACTTTCAACTCTCTCTTTTAAGGTGACAGAAGCTTTTAAAATTGAAAATAGTGCTACTTGAGAATTACAAACCTAATGTTTTAGGGCAGTTATATCTGAAGTTGGGTATTTTCTCACCATGACACGGTGAAACAGGAATCAATAATCTGTTTTATGGACTAGAGCTGGAAGAATAATCATAATGTTTTATTTTTTAAATTGGTGCCAGACAGAAGCTACCTGTCATTCCAATTCCATGTAACCAAGATGCATTTCTATCTTGTAATATGCAATTGAAAATTTAAGTGGAGGGACTTGGTTTATCAAGCTTCCACCTCTAAATTAATCATCTAGAAAAGGTGCTTTGTGAAAATGTTGAATGGCTGTCATGGAATCACTAGCTTGTGAGACAGGACTGCCTCCCAACAATGAGCTAGGTTCAATATATGTATTTTTGGTGGTGGTGGTTTAAAATTATCTATATAATTTGATACTGGGTTGTAAGGGGACATTGTGCCAACTTTTTGATTGAGTTGTAGTGAAACTTTGTTCACTGTAAATAGGCTTCCTAAACCTGTCATGTTCGTGTTTAATAACTTAACACCAGGTCCATGGCAGTCAAATGAAATTCTTTATAAAATCAAATAAATTGAGTTATCAGAGACTTGTACTTTAAATCAGATCCAACCATTACTCCTTTGTTCTACGTGGATGCCAAACAGTCATGTCAATTTATTGAAGATTGTTAACTAGCTGGTGCTATTAGTCATATGTCTTATGTTTTACAAACCAGTGTGGTAATTAAGATAGTTATTACTGACCCAGATGCTTTGATATCTAAAAGTTGGTCTGTCATCTTGGAGCACGAACCAAATATACATTGGAGAAGCTAGGTGGAAATTTGATGTCAGTGACTAAAGGGATGGAGCCATTTTGTGGAAGTTCGTTGAAATGCAGTATTTTCACCAGTCACCTTGTTAATATTTCTGATGTTGAGCTGTAATGAAGTTAAAGCACTGAAGTTTACAATTTTTCTTGTAACTGCATTTCTTTAACTTCACATTCTAAGGGGGTGGGAAGAGGAAGATTAACTTGCTCCTAAAGTCGAGACATTAAGCCATAACCCCTCTTAACAACCTCTGAGGTGAATCTGATCACTTTGGGCTCTGGTACAGGTTTAGGTCTCTGACACTTAATATTTTTATAA
Organism: Hypanus sabinus; assembly: GCF_030144855.1. NCBI lineage: Eukaryota > Metazoa > Chordata > Chondrichthyes > Myliobatiformes > Dasyatidae > Hypanus > Hypanus sabinus. Next base: position 22,241,005 of record NC_082730.1, on the reverse strand, counting down.
GTAGAAGTGTTGATGAGTGGGATTATTTTAATCCATAAGGAAAACATTTGTTTCTTAAACAACGAGAGAGCATTTGTCTTGTCCTTTGTACTGTACGAATAGGTAATGAAATAGTTTCAAATAAAATAGGAATACAAGGGATTCTAGTTGACTGGGCCATATTGGGACCAGTACATTTTGGGCTAATTAAGTGGCTGCCCCAATTAGCTGAAGTTGCATGGAAATAGTTAAGGTATTAAAAAAGACAAACTGAGTAACAAAATTATGCATTTAAATGAATTACAGAACAAATTAGAACACTACCAATAGAACCATAAAAAAATTAATTCCCAATTGTTATTGATAGAGAAATTCATCCAGTGTACCCAATGAACAAAATCAGCGTAGACACCTAGAGCAGATAAAATGGATTGCTTTCATACAATGCTGTCAATGGTTGCATCCTTGAAGCACTTTTCATCGTAATACTCAAGGTTGTCGATACTTTCTTATTCTTAGCTCCTAACTTGAAGTAGTGAAATGGTTTCATTTTCACTCCTGACTGTTTCTGGTATCTCCAAGCTTAAATGCTTGAAACAGCAGTGAGCAAAACAGTTCTGAGATGGTTTACTGCTTACTTCTCACCAAATATCAGTGACAAAAATCACTCTTTGTACACAAACGCCTGTAATTGATGCTATTTTAAAACTTTGCTCGAAGCACAGTGTAGAGTCTAACAGCCACACAAGTGTGCAGCAGATGCTATTTAGAATCTGTTTGGCAACAGTCTCCTGCCCCACTTAAGCATCATGGTGTCCCAAATAAGTGAAAAGAATCCCAGCAATTTTCTTTTTTAGTTCTCTAAGGGTTGTCCCAAATAAGCGGCTGCCCAGCTTAACCAATGACCCAATTAACCAGAATCCATTATATTAAAATTTGACAGGGAATTTTTAAACTAAGTCTAACATTATTATTTTGTCTTCACTCAGGTTCCCATGATTCTGGTTGGCAATAAGTGCGACTTGGAAGATGAGCGAGTAGTGGGCAAAGAACAGGGCCAGAACCTAGCAAGACAATGGAACAACTGTGCCTTTTTAGAGTCCTCTGCAAAGTCGAAGATCAATGTTAATGAGGTTTGTGCAACTATCCATTCTGGAAGATCCACATTCTCTATTTTAGAGTAATTCGTGGATTATATTATAATGGACTAGTATAGAAATAGGTCTTCTGGCCCACAATGTTGAGCTGAGCTAATTAAATTGGCAATAAAATGCCCGACTAAACTAATTCCTCCTGCCTACAGTATCTATTCCTTCCAGTCACATGACAATCTAAGAACTTCCTGAATGCTTCTAACGTATTTCCCTCCACTGCCGCCTGAGGTATTGCATTCCAGGCACATATATTATATATGATTATTTTTGCCCGTGCATGTATGTACTTGAAATGTAGAAAGGGAAGGTTTACTTGTCTAGCTGTTCTCCTAATGGCAAGGGAATGTGTAATATAAAATGGATGTCATTGAGAAAGGCTATTGATGTTTTTTAGCATGCAGTTTCCATTCTTGGACAAGATTGACTTGAGTATTTGCCTCCTTGTTTGTTTCTTGATGCTATGTTCCACCCTTTATTCATTAAGATAATTTGGTGCATAGAGGCTATTTGGGCCACTGCTAGAACACTTTATTTATCCAGTTGTAACTTAAAATTTGTCTTAACTAGCCTTTCCCATTCCTCTTGGTATCAATCTCTATTTTCCCCCCTCCCCTCTGCTGATTTCAATTTCTTCCCCCCCCCCCCCCACTTGCAGTATAACAGCTGACTGCTTTCAATGCCTGTCAGTTTCTCATCTGTATGAACACTGTTCTCTAGATTCACCCTCACTAGAGTAAGGTGCAGCTTATGGATGAAGGATTCTCACTTGCCTTAACTTTGACTATCTTTGTGACTTTTAACATGAGGTATTATTTCACTAAATTACTATAAATTAATTTGATTCATTCTGTCTGTATAACAGTGAAGGACGCAACACTCAAGAATCAATTTTCAAGTTACCCACCATTATGTATTGCCATAGAGGTGTAGTAGGGAAGCTGGCCCTTCAGCCCACTGACTCCATGCCAACTATCAAGCACCTATTTACATTGATCAGTATTTTATTTTCCCTACATTCTCGCCATTCTCTAAATTCTGCTGCCACCCCCAACACAATGGATGCAATTTATTTACAGTGGCCAGTCAACTTACCAACACATACTTCTGTGGGATTAGGGAGGAGACTGAAGCCCCTTTGCAAAACCCACATGGTTGCAGAAGGAAACTGTAAACTTTTATTGACAGCACCTGAAGTTGGGCCTATGCCCAGGTCTCGAGTGCTGTGAGAGTGTCTCTACTAGCTGTCCCACTTTAATGAGTGTGTGGGTGTGTCTCGCGCACTCTCTCTAACTAAAACAGTCTGTTTCTGTAGATCTTTTATGACCTGGTCAGACAGATCAATAGGAAAGCGCCAGTGGAAAAGTCAAAAAAGAAGAAATCCCAATGTATGCTGCTTTAAACTTCTGCTATGCAGCAGGTCTGAGCCAGGTATGATCTATAATTCATTATTGCACAAACTTATCATTGTTTCATTTCGCATTAGTTTCATTAGTTAAACATATTGATATACTAGGCAATTGTACCTTTAATTTTAGCAGTATGAGTTTTGTTTGGTGTATTCCCATTGTTTCTGAATTTATATTTTCACTTAATACAACTTTGCAGTTGTAATTCCCACTTGTTTGCTGATTATGCTGTTTGACTTGATATCTGATGAGGCAGGACTGTTTTAGTAACTCGCTGTCCCAATTTTGTGAATGACTTCCCGTTTAATTTACTGTAAAATGTGTGTTTGCCTGGTTAGTATCCTGAAACTGATTGATTTTCCATTGCTTTAAATTTGCCATCCTCAAAGGCAAGGTATTGGATGATATCAGCTTTACTAATCAGTAAATGGGAATGTACATAAAAAGCCATTGCAGTCCATCTGCTCAATCTTTTAAGTTCAAAAGCTCTGCATAAATATCACTTGTATCCCTCAATTGTTTTCTCTGAATTGTTTTCCCTGGTATCTCTCAATTATTTTGTCAAGCCCAATTCTCTTGAATTCATAATTATTGTTGTAAGCATTCTGTTGCTATCATAGACTGAAATTTGATGCTGCTTTTAATGGGCAAAGTACAAGTTTAATATTTTTGGAAAATTCTGAAGTACCAGATGCCAAGGATCTGTTTTAAAGTAGCTTGTTTTCTCACGTGTTTGAGGATGATAAATTCCAGGCATTTATTCTGTTTATAATATTTACAAATATTATCCTTTTATACGATTATACATTTGGAACAGTTATGAGAGTTTTTGTATGCTTTGATTTTGTGACTAGTTGTATTCTATGTATTTTCAGGTATGAAGAACTGTTGCCTAATTGGAAAGTGCCAGCATTTCCAATTTCAAAAAAAATTAACATATCTGAAGAGGCTTCACCCGTTTTTATATCTTCAATTTAAAAAGATCTCCAGAAGACCGTTTGCACATACTGTTCCTGAAATTTGCCATGTGCATTGCTTGAACAGACAGTATTTTCACCTCTTTGCATAGTGGTTATAGCCAATGTGGATTTAATGATGAGTTAGTTGTATAATTATACAAAAAGCATGGACACATTTCCAATGTTGTAGATGTTGCAAGTGAAATTACGAGTTGATTACATATTGGCCTTTATCATTGCACCTCTTCTCCCTATCAAGCACTAATAGTTCATTGATGGTTTTTGACATTATTAGTCCATATTGTTCCTTGATGGACTTATCCCAGCAGTTAACATCTACTTTTGGTCATTGTGACTCCATTTTATATTGGGATGTTGCAGGATCACCTTACTTTCACGATACAATTGTATTCTAATTAAAATGTTTTGTGCATAATGCTTTGGAAAATGGGGTCTTTTATAGGAAAACTGTGGAAAGCTGATTTCTATGTCTCTTTAAAGCTGAAATATATTATACTAAACCAACTCTAAATTGGCTTCCTGGGTCTCATTTGTTTCCTTTTGAATCTTAAGTTTAAAAAAAAATTTCAACCAGTGCGTTGTGTTGCAGATTTGGCAGGATGTTTCATTCTGGGAAATTCTGGCATTAGTCTGCTGCATACACTGTTATATGTTCCTCCCTTCCCTTGTGCAACACACAATACCAAGCCTTTTTTCAGCTGCAAGCTTTGAACTTAGCATGAGTTCAAAAAACATCCTTGAGTGGATGAAATGGTAAATGGTTCAGAAGTCTTACATGTTGCTGATGCATGGTATTTCTTGAACTAGTGATGTTATTAAAACTTCAGTGGTCTGTGAAATTCCTGCTCTTAAGATTTCCGGGACAAGTAAGCTCCTGTAGTTTTTCTTTCAACTTAAGTTGTCTTGCTGAGTAGGAGTACTGATACTTTACTAACACAGAAGTAATTTGAGAGCAACTTTCACAATGTAGTGCCTTATATTTAATTTTTCTAAGTGTGTTTTTGCAATCCTCTCGTACTGCCTAATCTTCCATTGAGTAACTGGCTCACATTTCTACCCATCTCAGTTTTAAAATCTAACATTTTTAAGCAAGGCCTTCCCACCAAAACTGCATAACCTGGCCTGTATGTTAGGATCTTTACTCTTCTCAGATACTGCCTCATGTTTGTCATATTGATAACTGTTTTCAAGTGCCAAGGTCTACAAGTTGGAATTCATCCCTAAATCTCTTGCCCCTAGCTTTATATTGGAATGCTGCTTAAAATCTTACCTGAATTTTGTGGCTTGCATCAAATTTGTCATTTTGGTTTTGATACCCTGGTTAAATGCAATAACTCATTTTCATTTATCTAGTGTCTCTAATGAATTCATTTTAATAGGTGAGTTCACTATTATTTCCAGTCAGGTTAAAAAGTTCAGAGGTAGCTTTTGGTTTTTCATAGTCAAGGGAGGTTCAGGGCTATGCTAGTGACATTAATAAAGTTGATGTTTCAAGGTTTTTTTTTCCTCCTGTTCTCTTATAAATGTTTATGTATTTCAGCAGTATTTTTTATAAAGTCTTTCAAGTTTGCAATGTTGTAGATTAAGTAAATGAAAGTTGGACAATTAGCTCAAACCTGAACAAGTTGAGCTTCCAGAAAAATTTTGGAAAGATAGCTTTATAGTAAATTTTATAAAGAAATTTGATTAGAGATTGTTTCCATTGGGGATCAGCCAAAGTTAGGGGTCTAATTTTGATGTAATTAATCCAATAAAGATGTGTTTTAACCATGATCTGTTCACGATGTGAAGCTGCCTTCTACCTCATGGAATATTTGAAGTAAACAGAAAATGCTTAAGGGAAAAAATTGTAATTGGGTGGTGTCTAAGTGAGAAGAAATACTTACTTCTAGGTTTCTCATCTATGCAGGAAACCCTTGTCAGTTTTATAACCTTGAATGTTCTAAATTGTATAGGTCTTCATTCCCAAGCTGCTGCATAGTGCCATATTACTATCATTTCAAAACCTTGATAATAAAGTCTCTTGAATGTGGAGGTCTAAGTTCTTGTATGTACCCTTTGAATTGTGGTTCTGTTTGAAATTGGAGGGTTTTGACCGGTAGGGGTGGTGCATGCCAACCAGCAGTCCTTATTGGAGCTTTTTATTAGAGTTCTAATTTCAGGTGATAATTTCCAAATGCAAAAGTCTTTATTCTAACCTTTTATTTTACTTTCAAATTAATTTGAATACTATGTATTTTGTTTAGTATTTTTTTCCAATTTTGAATGTTTTAACCAGTTGAATCTTCCCCACAAGATGGCACCACTGAAATGAAATTTAATCTTGTGCTACTTTATTTGAGAAGAATGTATTGTGTTTCAAGGATTTGAAGTTATTTAAACTATCCTCATTTCAACATTTGTGGTGGTTCTAAAGTGTTGTAAGATAAGCTAAAGCTTGTGTGGTAGAGGAACTGCAACACAGATACCAATTTGATGCTGGGGGTGGGTTAAACAGCTTGAGAAAATGAATAAATAAAAGGAGTAGAATTACTGGAGTCTCCAGAATAAAGAATGTCGAAAGGGATAAGAATTTAACCTCCATCATCATGAAGACAAAATTGAAAAGTCTGGTGAAATCAGGGCTAAAGGCATTATTTGAATGCATGCATTGTACAAATTAAAGTAGTTAAAATTGCAGGTATGATGTTGTGGGTCACAGTTGAAAGAAGATTTAGAGCTAAGTGCTTAACATCGAAGGATGTGTATCAAAAGGACAGGCAGGTGGGCAGAAGGGGTGAGATGGCTCTGTTGGTAAAAATCAAATCTTCAGAATGAAATGACATAGGATCAGAAGATGTAGAATTATTGTGGGTGGAGCTAAGAAACAGCAAGGGTCAAAAGACCCTGAATGAAGTTATACAGGTCTCCAAATAATAGCCAGGATGTGGGGTACAAATTACAGTGGGTATAGAAAAGTTTTATGTAAAAAGGGCAATGACACAACAGACATGGGGATTTCAATATGCAGGTAGCAAAAGTCAAGTTAGTGCTCAATTCCAAAAGAGAGTTTATAGATTGCCCACGAGATGGCTTTTTAAAGCAGCTTGTGGTTGAGCCCATTAGGTGAGAGGCAATTCTGGATTATGTTGTGTAGTGAATTAGATTTGATTGGGGAGTTTAAGGTAAAGACTCCTTGGGAGGCAGTAATCATAATGATAGAATTCACTCTGCAGTTTGAGTGGGAGAAGCTACTATCAGATGTATTGGCATCAGTGGACTAAAGGTGTAATTACAGAGATATGGGAGAGGAGCTGGCTGACCTTGATTAGAAAGGGACACTAGCAGGGATGACAATAGTTGTAATGGTTAAGTTTCTTATGGTAATTTGGATGACACAGGATTAGTGTATCCCACAGAAGCAGCATTTTAAAAGAAAGATGCAAAGGAAGTCAAGGGCATAAAAGCAAAACAGGGCATACAATTGGTGGGAAGCTGGAGAATTGGGAAGCTTTTATAAACTAACAGAAGGCAACTAAAAAAAGTCATAAGGAGACAGAAGATGAAATATGAAGGTAAACTAACCAATAACATCAGTGTACTAAGTGTTTTGTTTTCCAGATTATATGCATGGTTTCCTTGATGAATATCCTTGATTCCTTGATGAATATCTTGATGAATCTGTTTGAATTCTTTGAGGAAATAAGTCAAGATGGACAAAGAAGAGTCAGATGTTTTTTAGTTGGGTTTTCAGAAGGCCTTTGACACGATGTCACACAGGCTACTAAACAAGATTGGTTGACTGGCAGAAGGCAAAGAGTGGGAGTAAAGAGAGCCTTTTCTGATTGGCTGACAGTGACCAGTGGTGTGTTCCTCATGGGTCTGTTTTAGATCTGCTGCTTTTCACATTATATGTTAATGATTTAGATGTTGGAATTGATGGTTTTGTGGCCAAGTTTATAGATGATACAGAGATGGGTAATGCAGGTAGAATTGATGAAGCAGGGAGTTCGTGGAAAGACTTGGACAGATTAAGAGAATCAGCAAATAAGTGTCAGATGGAATACAGTGCAGGGAGGATAATGGTCTCACATTTTTTGTAGATTGTTTTCTAAATGGGGAGGGAATTTAGAAATTGGGGACTTCATTTAGAGGTACAGTGTGGAATAGGTTCTTTTGGCTCAGCAATCTGCAACTCCCAGCAATCCACCTAATTAACACTAGCCTGATCACAGGACAATTTACAATGACTAATTAATCTGCTAACCAGTAAGATTTGGACTGGAGGAAAGACATACAAACTCTTACAGATGGCATGGGAATTGAACTCTGAAATTCACCCTGAGCTGTAATAGCATCACACAAGCTACTGTGCTACCTTGACACCCTGTGACTTGGAAGTCCTAGTACAGGATTCCCTTAAAATAGCAGGTTGAGTTGGTAGTAAGGTAGACATGCAATGTAATGCATTTTGAGAGAACTAGAATATAAAAGCAAGGATCTAATGCTGAGGCTTTGTAAGGCATTGGTCAGATCGCACTTGGAGTATTGTGAGCAGTTTTGGTCCCTGTATCTAAGAAAGGATATGATGGCATTGGAGAGTCTAGAGGAGTGTTACGAGAATGAAAAGGTTAATGTATAAGGTACATTTGATGGCTCAGGCCTGTACTTGCTGGAGTTCAGAAAAATGGGGGTTGGGGGAAATTCTCATTGAAATCTATTAGCTCCCCTTTCTCCAACCCCGTGTCTCTGGGTCCCCACAGCAACCTCTTGGTCCTTGGATCCTCCAACTACCCACCACTCCACCTTCCCCCACTCCCCTAAGATCCTATCTCTCATCCTTGCTGTCTTCACCATTCCCTCTGACTTTACCCTATGTCCTCAACAAGGGCCTCAAACTTGTTTTCCTCTGCCCACACCCTAGTGAGTTCCACGTCCACAACGTCGAGCTCTCCTGTCGCCTCCATCTCCAAGTCCTCTTCTTTGTCAAGAATTTCACACCCTTTCTGAATGCACTGCCCACCACTCTCTCCACACCAATCCCAGCCTTGCCATCAAACCCCTAGACAAATGGGTTGCTGTTGTTGCGAGGCACATTGACCTCTAACTTGCTGAGGCCAGGCAGCACCTCTCAGACACCTCATACGTACTCCCTGAAGAGGACTCCACTCCAGACCATCTGAAAACTGTTTCCCAACACCATCACTGACCTCATCAACTCAGAAGAACTTCCATCCACTCCTACCAAATTCATAGTTCCCTTGTACTGCACTGCTTGCTTCTACCTCCTACCTAAGATCCACAAACCAGACTGTCCAGGTAGGCCTGTTGTCTGTCTGTTCCTGCCCCACTGAACGTGTGTCCTTTTACCTTGATTCCAATCTATCCTCCTTGGTCAGTCCCTTCCCACCTTCATCTGATACACTTCTCATGCACTTGATCTCAAATGTTCAATTCCTTAGTCCTGATCACCTCATTTTCCCTTTACATTTCTACCCCCCCCCCCCCCCCCCATCGCCTCAAAGCTCTCTGCTGCTTTCTTGGCAAAAGAGCCAACCAATTCCTCTCTAACACCACCCTCCCCCATCTGGCGGAACTGGTCCTTGCCCTCAATTTTTCCTTTGGCTTCTCCCACTTTCTTTAAACTCAAGGTACTCGCATGAGCCCAGCTATACCTGCCTCTTCGGCTATGTAAAGCAGTCCATGTTTGAAGCCTGAAGCCTTCCCTGATTATTCTTAATCTGCTATATTGACAATTGCATTGGTGCTGTTTAAAGCACCTATGCTGAGCAAGAGAACTTCATAAACTTTGCCTACAACTTCTACACCGCCCTTAAATTCACATGGTCCAATTCTGACACCTCCCTCCCCTTTCTGAATCTCTGGAGACAACAACCGACATCTGTAATAAACCTACTGTTTCCCACAGTTACCTTGACTATACCTCTTCCCACCCTATCTCCTGTTTTTAAAAAAAATGTTATTCCCTTTTCTCATTTCTCTGTGTCTGCCACATTTGTTCCTAGGATGTGGCTTTCTGGTGCTTCAAAGAATGGAGTTTTCCTCTCTCTACTATTGATAATGCCCTCCCCCACATTTCTTCCCAAACATTCGTGTTCACCCCATCTTCCTGCTGTCTTAACAGTGATAAGAATTCCTTTCGTCTTTACCTACCACCCCACAACCTCTGCATCCAACACATTGTCCTCTGCAGCTTCTGCTATCTCCAAAGGGATCCTACCACTAACCACATCTTTACTTGCCACTTTCTGCAGAGATTGCTCCCCCCCCCATATTTTCCTTGTCCGTTTGTCCCTCCCCACTAATCACCCGCCCAGCACTTAGCTCTGCAAGTGGCCGAAGTGCCATACCTTCCTATTCACCTCCATTCAAGGCCCCAAACAGTTCTTACATGTGAGGCAATATTTCATCTGCGAATCTGCTGGGGTTGTCTATTGTGTCTGCTTCTCCTGATGTGGCCGCCTCTACACTGGTGAGACCTGTAGTAAGTTGGAGGAACACTTCACCGAGCACCTCCGGTCCATCTGCCAAAAGTGAAACTTCCTAATGGCCAAATATTTTAATTCTGATTCCTGTTCGAAAATGCCAGTCCATGACCTCTTCTGCCATGATGAGGCTATCTTAAGTGTGGAGGAGCAGCCGCTTGCATTCTGTCTGGGTTGCCTCCAAACCTGATTGCATAAATATTGATATATTACAATAAAAAAATCCCTCCCCCTCCCTTTTCCTTCTATTCCCCGCTCTGGCCTTTATCTCTTCTCGCTTGCCCGTCACTTCTGCTAGGACCCCCTTCCCTTTCTCCCATGGTCCACTCTCCTCTCAATCAGATTTTGTTCTCCAGCCCTTTACCTTTCCCACCCTCCTGGCTTCCCCTTCACCTTCCAGCTTGTTTCTCTTTACCCTCCCTTCCCCCCCCCCCAACTTATTATTCTGGCATCCTCCCACTTCCTTTTCATTCCTGATTAAGGTCTCGTCCTGAAACTTTGACTATTTGTTCATTTCCACAGATGCTGTCTGACCTGCTGAGATCCTCCAGCAATTTGTGGGTTGGTTTGTATTTCCAGCATCTGCAGACTTTTTCGTGTTTAAAATATTGAAAGGCCTAATAGTGGAAAAGTATAGGACCAGAGGGCAAAGCCTTAGAATAATTAGATGTCTCTTTGGAACAGATGAGGAATTTCTTTAGCCAGAGCTTGGTGAATCTGGAATTCATTGCCACAGATGGCTGTGGAAACCAAGTCATTGGGTATATACAACGTGGAGGTTGATAGGTTCTTGATAAGTAAGTGTGTCAAGGGTTACATGGAGAAGGCCTGAGAGAAGATAAATCAGCCAAGATTGAATGATGGAGCAAAGTTGATGGGCTGAATGACCTAATTTTTTTGTGTGTCCTGTTTATTGATTATAGCTCAGCATTGAACACCATCATTCTTACAGTCCTGATTGAAATGCTACAGAACAGCTAGCTCCTCTAGCTCCTTCTGCAACTGAATCCTCAACTTTTTAACTGGAAGACCACAATCTGCAGATCAGAAATAACATCTCCACCTTGCTGGCAGTTAAACCTGGCGCTCCGCAAGGATGTGTGCTTAGCCCATTGCTCTACTCTCTCCACACCCATGACTGTGTGGCTAGGCATATCTCAAATGCCATCTATAGATTTTTTGATGGCAGAATTTCAGGTGGTGATGAAAGGGCGTACAGGAGCGAAATCTACGAGCTGTTGAGTGGTGTTGCAGCAATAACCTCACACTCAGCGTCAGCAAGACTAAAGAACTGATCATGGACTTCAGGAAAAGTAAGACAAGGGAACATAAACTGATCCTCGTAGAGGAATCAGAAGTGGAGAGCATGAACAATTTTAAGTTCCTGGGTGTCAATATTTCTGAGGAGCTAACCTGAAAGTAACACATTGATGAAGCTATAAAGAAGACAAGACAGTGGCTATATTTCATTAGGAGTTTGAGCAGATTTGGTTTGTCAACTAAAACACTCAAGCTTCTACAAATGTACAGTGGAGAACATTCTGACTGGCTGCATTACCATCTGATATGGGAGGGCGGGGCTACTGCACAAGATCAAAATAAGTTGCAGAAACTTGTAAAGTGAGTCAGCTCCATCATTGGTACCAGCCTCCAGGGTATCCAAGACTTCTTTAAGGACAGGTGCCTTAGGAAGATGACGTCAATCATTAAGGACCTTCACCACCCAAGACATGCTCTGTTCACACTATTACTGAAGGGAAGGAGGTACAGAAGCCTGAAGGGGCACACTGATTCAGGAACTGCTTCCCCTCTGCCATCTGATTTCTAATTGGACATTGAACCCTTGAACATGACCTCACTACTTTTTTATTACTTTGCACTACTTATTTTAACTACTTAATATATTTTTTGATGTAGCTCAGTTTTTTCTCTTACCATGTATTTCATTGGGCTACTGCCATTAAGTTAACAAATTTCATGATGTATGCTGGTGATATTAAATATGATTCTGTGGATTTATGGTGGAGGGTGATGATTTGTCAAGAACGTAAGACAAATGAACCTTTACTGTCCAGAATTTTGAAGAATGAGATTTAATTATGAACAGTTTTGTATGTCCCAGGTACAAAAGCTGCCTCTCAACTCGAGACCTTGGGTGTTGTGGTATTTGTGCGTTCTCCCTGTGACTGCTTGGGTGCTCTGTTTCACTCCATGTGTCGGTTGGTAGTGGAGGTGCCTGGCTGTAAGGAGAATGGAATACTAATATAGAAATTGAGTAGAGTGAAGAGTTAATGGTCATTCTGAATTTTATAGGCTAAAGGGCCTGTTTCTATGTTTATATTTTCAGGTTCCACCTTCAGTTTGATGGACTGGGTATAGAGATCCCAAAGATCTTGGTATCAAGCACTCAATCATTTGGTATCTGAGAATGGTTTTCAACATTGTGTAGTGGATCTGTTGAACTCCAGCTGAGAGAGATGTGGGACAAAGTCTAAAGATTTCTTTCAGTTAGGCCTGACGAAGGGTCTTGGCACAAAACATCGACTGTACTTCCTATAGATGCCTCCTGGCCCACTGCATTCCACCAGCATTTTGTGTGTGTTGTCTAAAGATTTTTATATGTTTTGGGATATTGGACAAGATGTCTTCCTCTAAATCTTAAGGTTCTGGCCAGTACTTAATCTGTAGAATTTAACCTGTGCTGTGATAATAGCTTTGTGGGATCTTGCTATTCTGAAATGTCTACAGCTTCAAATATGTTGTGTAATCATGGTTATAAATTATGCTGAAACACAAAAGGCAGATTAGAATGTCATTTGACTTTCTGTCAAAATGTAAAATGTTGCTGCTTTATCACTGGGGGGCACTGTTTCACACATGATGGGGAATGCTACTGAGGCAAGTACTTTTGAAAGCAAATTGAAGGACCAGAAAAGCAAGATGCAACAAAAAACCTAATGAGCAGATTGATGTAAAACAATGGCTTATCCAGGGGAATTCTCTACCAAAAGATGGTAATGGAGTGTGGCTGCAATGTTGTTACTGCCTCCATTCCTCACCCAATGCATTCCAGGAGAAAGTAATTGTGTAAGGCTTATGTTTAAAAAAAAATGGTTATCTGGTTATTATTCAGAATCAGGTTGTGAAATTTGTTTTGCAGCTGCGGTACAGTGCAATACCTAAAAAATATTTTAAAATAGTGAGGCAATGTTGATGGGTTCATGGGCCATTCAGAATCCTGATGGCAAAGGGCAAAGAATCTGTTCCTAAAAGGCTGAATGTCTCTTCAGGCTCCTGATCCTCCTCCACAATGGTAGTAATGAGAAGAGGGCATGTCCTGGATGGCGAAGGCCCTTAATGATGGATGTCGCCTTGAGTCCATGCCTTTTGAGGATGCACTTGGTGCGAAGGCTATTGCCCACAATGAAGATCGTTGAGGCTCTGCAACTTTTTCCAGTACTGTACATTGGCACCTCTGTACCAGGTGGTGATGCAACCAGGCAGTGATCCACATTACATCTTGTAACGATTTGCTGGTCATTCATAACATATCGAATTTTAGTCCTAACTCAAGTATAGCCGCTGCAATGCTTTTGTGATTGCATCAATATGCTGGGCCATGATAAATCCTCTGTGTTGATACCCAGGAGCCTAAAACTGCTCACCCTTTCCAGTGCTGACCCCTCAATGAGGACAGGTGGTTTGTGTGCAGCTTCATAGAAACATATAATTATGATACGCTCTCCTGTTTCCTCAAATTAAAGGGAGTTAAATTGGTAAGGAAGAAACTTTGGCAGGAACATTGCACACTTTCATCTATTATAGAGCAAGGGCAGAGACCAGTTGGAATGATATTTCAAAGGAGCAGAATGATGGGATTTTTGGGCAAAATTTTAAGTGTGTGTGTATGACTTTAAAGTGAATTAATAATTTAAAACAAATCTGAAGCAGGATAGTTAGAGGTATGGTGCAAGTGTCCCAATTTGGGAAGTTTTGAGCAGAGATACTTGAAAGCCTTCCGTTCAGTCTGCATCTTCTGAGAGTCCAATTTTCTAATTATGTTTGGAACAATTGCTTAACATCTCAATAAGATGAAGGCAAACTAAAGTAGACCTTTTACTCTAAAACTAAATACGATGGAAACCTTTGGAAATGTTTCCTGCAGGCTCTGGTTTGAGTAGAATTATTTTATTCTGCACGTAAACAATTGTGTTCCTATAACTGTCCTCATTTCTGATCTTGTAAGCAAGGTCTTTGACTAATTCTTCCTACTTTTCAGTAATATTGAGGTGAAAATTGTTTTTTCTGTTTTCTCTTCAATATTGCCTCTGTTTGCTCGTCACAATTTACTGTAGGTGGGGTTAACCTGTAAGAGCCATTATGTCCTCTTACAAATGGTCCCAAGGCTTTTGTTGGTCAGTTTCAAGGGTAAGTAGGTAAAACAGGTTTTTCAGTTATTAGTCTGTTGCTAACTAGACAAACTGTTTTAAACAAACTGGAGGTGTCTATTCAGTCTCATGACTTTGTAACATAGTAATAGAATAAGGCTGCCGAAAATCTGAATCATGTTTATTATCACTGTCTTGTTTGACATTACATTTGTTTTTTCTCATGGCAGTACAGTGCAAAGAATAAAGCTGCTATAAATTACAAATTAGTGTATAAAATGGACCATTTAGAAATTTGACGGGAGAAGCTGTTTCTAAATTGTTGACTGTGCGTCTTGAGATTTTGGCATCCTGGAGCTTAAGCAGGAAATGGTTAATCTGCCCTAACAAAACTCTTGATCATTTTATATATTGGATGTAAATTCATCAAGGGGCTACAATCATAGTATGGAATCGTTACTTGCTTGAGCAAAAGAAAACAAGAGGTCCATGAGTCAGTCCTCATCGGAGTATCAGAGGTGGAGAGGGTTACCCACTTTAAATTCCTCAGTGCTATTATGTTGGAGAACTTGTCCAGTGCCTGTCACTCAAGTGAAATTACAAAGAAAGCGCAGTAGCACTTCTACTTAAGAGTTTATGAAGATTCAGTATAACATCTAAAACTGACAAACTTGTACAGATGTTTTGTGGAGAGTACATTGGAGGCATCACAGCCTGGTATGGAAACACCAATGCCCTTGAATTGAAAATTGTACAAAAAATAACAGATACGGCCCAGTCTATCACGAGTAAAGTCCTCCGCACCACTGAGCACATCTACATGAAATGCTGTCACAGGAAAGCAGCATCCATCATTAGGGACCCAACTACTGCCAAGACATGCTCTCTTCTCACTGCTGCCATCAGAAAGAAGGTACAATAGCCTTGGGACTCTCACTGTCAGGTTCAGGAGCAGTTTCAACCCCTCAACCATCAGGCTCTTAAACTAAAGGGGATAACTTCACTCAACTTCGTGCCCCATTATTGAAATGTTCCCATAACCAATGGGCTCGCTCGTTATCTCATGTTCTCAATATTTATTGCTTATTTATTTATTACTATTATTTCTTTTGTATTTGCACAGTTTGTCTTTTGCAATCTGGTTGAACACCCAAGTTTGGTAGTCTTTCATTGATTCTGTTATGGTTATTATCTTAGAGATTTATTGAGTATGTCCGCAAGAAAATGAATCTCGGGGTTTATATATTGTGATATACATATATATATATATATTTTAATAATAAATTTACTTGAAAAGTTGGACACCCTAAAGGCACGGTAGCTATGCAGTTAGGACAACCCTTTTCAGTACAGGCAACCCAGGTTCAATTCCCACATCTGCCTGTAAGGATTTTGTATGTTCTTCCTTTGACCGTGTGTTTCCTCCAGGTGCTCCTGTTTCCTCCCGGAGTCTGAAGACGTACTGGTTGGTAGGTTAATTGGTCATTGTAAACTGCTTTGTGATTAGGCTTGGATTAAATCAGGGGATTGCTGGGTACCACTGCTCAAAGAGTCGAAAAGGTCTATTCCATGCTGTATCTCAATAAATAACGCAAAAATATTTTGCAGCTATGTCAGATAATGCATTAACTAATGTCAGAAGCAGAAGAGACATTTTCCAGGACACTCACTTAACGCCCTTGTCCCTCACCCCTCTCACACACAATTTTTCCAATTTAAATTGATTGGATGGTTTGCATTCATCTGTGAGAACAGGTGTAATGGAATGGGTTTAACTTTTAAAACAAGACTATGCATTTAACACAATTACATTTCTTCAATGTAGTAATGGAATGTTACTCTACATTTGTGATCAAGATTTTGTGTAATGATATCTTGGGTTCTAGTGAATCAGTTGTACATTGGTAATAAAGGCATTTGCTAGAAATTTGAAATAAAAACAATCCTGAAAACATTCAACAGATCAGGCAGCATCTGTGGAAAGAGGAATAGGATTGATGCTTCACATGAGACCCTTTACCGTTTTTATTTTTTGTTTTGCATATCTCATGCATCTATCACTGATGTATTGATCAAGAATTGAGAACCTGGAACTGAATGCAGCATTTTGCCTGAGGTCGGACCATTGAAAAGTCTTTTTCATGCTTTCCTGTCCTGACTCTGCAAGAAGTTTCACAACCCTGGTTTCAGCATGTTTGGTGGTTATTTGTGAAAGTGTTAGAGACCAACCCACTGCTCATTCCATCCAGCTTGATCAAGTTTGAAATTAAAGTTAAATGTGAATGTGTATTGTAATGGGAAATGCTCATCCTAAACTAGACTTGTTTGTTAGTGTCTTTGCAGTACTCCGATTTTTCCATGAAAGCAAGTTTTTACACTAAGGGGGTCACTGGACAATTAGCCACCAAGTGAGGAGGGGCTGGAGCTAGTTACAAAAGTGGGTAGAATTGACACCATCAGAAGTTTTAATTAGTTGAGAATTTTAAAACCTAAATTATCACACTAGCAAAAGGTAAGCCAAAGGCACTTAGCTACCATGCCTTTAGGATGTCCTTTAGATGCACAATAAAAACTTGAAGCTACATCACAGGGCACATTCATAAAATATACAAAAAATTTTACACAATGAGAACAAAAAGTCCATTGAAGTGAAGGTGATCAAAGTGCTCAAACTGTAGGCTCGTGCTGCTTGGTTCAAATATCAAGTGGTTGAAGGGAAACAGCAGTTTATGAATTGAGTGGTCTGGCACTTGAGGATTCTGTACCTCCTGCCTGATGGTAGCTATGAGAGGATGATGTGCCCAGGATAGTGGGAGTCTTCCAAAGATGATGCTGCAATGAAGAATACCTCCTTTAGATGCTGCTGATGGTGGGGAGGTGTGTGCCTGTGATTTATTGAGAGGAAGTATGGGCTTGTGATGTATTGGGCTGAGTCCACTATTCTCCACAACTTGTTTTTCCCCTGTACTTGAATTGCCATACCAGAATACAATGTGACCAGTCAGGATGCTTTCATCAGTACATTTGTGGAAGAATCCCTTTCTTTCCAGCCTTGATGAAGGGTCTTGGCCTAACACATCAACGTTTATTCCCTTCCACAGATGCTGATTGACTTGCTGAGTTCCTCTGGCCTTTTGTGTGTGTTGCTCTGGATTTCCAGCATCTGCAGAATGTCTTGTTTTATGATTTTGCAGAAGTTTTTTAGTGTTCAGAAATGAGCTGAACCTCCTTAACTTCCTAAAGAAAGTAAGGACACCGTGTCTTCCTTTTGGTTGCATCGATGGATTGACTCCAGGCAAGGCCCATCAGTATGTTAATGCCCAGGAATTTAAAGCTGCTGATGGATTTTTTTTCCCCCAGTGTAGACTGGGCACATGTTTGCCCTCTTACCCAGTGATGGCAACTGTGAGTGTATAGGACTTCAGACAAGCTCAGATGTGGCAGCAGTTCAAGTTTACAAGGTGTAGATCTACAGGGGGCAGCCAGGAGAGGACTGGAATAGTTGGGGCTGAAGCCTGTCAACCAATCCAGATAGCTTGAGTGTAAATGGGACTTGGGCCAAGCACCATTCATCTGGCACCAGGCTCGCGAAGTTTGCCTGAACACTAACAATGCTGACGAATAACACTTCAGCTCACTGTAACCTGGCTGATAAGGTATCTCCTTTCTGGGTGTCTCATTTAGTTATGTATGCTTGAGCAATGAAGTGCAAGGCATAAATAGCCTTTGGGGCCCAAAATTAATTTTTTCCAAAGTGAAATTTCTCAGCAATGAAATGATTAATGGATGTTGTCAATGTATTACAGGCCGTCATCCTAATCTGTTTCGCATTGCATCCTGAGCAGATGCTTTTCGTGCTCATTGTGACACTGACTGAGGTGACAAATGGAGGCTGCAGTCCCTGCCAGAGACTCCATTCAAAGGGCAATTTGATTCAATCAGTCACATTAGTATCCTGCTCAAATAGCCTTCCTGGATATTTGCCCTTTTCTTCCTGTCTGTGCCTGCTGCTACTTAAACCATGTCAGACACATGGTGCAAACAGTTTCAGAAAATGTAAAATCCATCCTATATGCACACAAAATTCTGCCTGTGTACTTAACTGCTCACTCGCTCCACCTAGACATGTATGCTAAAGACCACCTGTAATGTCACAGAATCTCTTCACCCTTTTCAAACCTGAAGTCTCAAAATGCAGTCATTATTGAAGTGCAGCCATGAATGAGCAGTGACTTGCAGGTTTCAATAGGTACATTTAATGTCAGGGAAATGTATACATTAATCATCCTGAAAGTCTTTTTCTTTGCAAACGTCCACAAAAACAGAGGAGTGCCTCAAAGAATGAATGACAGTTAACTTAGAACTCCAAAGCCCTCCCCCCAACTCCTCTCCCTTCCACATACCAGCCAAATAAAAGCATCGGCACTCCTCACTGAGCACTCAAATGTGCAGCAAACCATCAATAAAGACACAGACTTGCAATACCCCAAAGACAGCTTATTAACCCGGTATTCAACATCCACAGGCTCTCTCTGTTATAAGGGAAAAAGAGGTGTCCCCATTTCATAGCAAGAGGGGAGACATAACAAAGCAACTCACTGATTTATGTTAAGTTTGTTGTGTTGCTTTTTCTGAGCTCTGGGCGCCCAGCCAGCAGCAAGCACACTGCTTCTGATCTTCCGTGTTCTCCCACCACGCATCAGTTGGTGGCAGCAGCCTTAAATCAGCCCGCCTCCAGAGCCACGAAAATTCAGCATCCTGAGGGTGCACGGTTGGGATATCGAAAAGTGGCCGGTCGTGAGGTCCTGAGAGTGGGTCTCAGTCCCACAAAGAACTGAAGTCAGAGTGTAACTCCAGGTCAGGGTCTTCAAAAGAACCTTGAAAGGGGGAAAAACAGAGATATAAAAGATATAAATAAAGCTGTTTCCAGAGATGCAAGCAATGGACTCACCGTTTAGCACCATCATCAGTTAACTCCACCCTCTTTTTAGGTAGTGGAATATAACAAACATCCTTAAGATAAGGAGCAGATCAATCTGATGCTGAGGCGCTATGGTAGTATAGCGATTAGCACAAAGCTATTACAGTTCAGGGCATCAGTTCAATTCTGATGTTGACCATAAGAAGTTTGTACATTCTCCCATGACTGTGTGGGTTTCCTCCAAGTGCGGTTTCCTCCCATAGTCCAAAGATCTACCAGTTAGTAGATTAATTAGTCATTGTAAATTGTCCTGTGATTAGGCAAGAGGCAGCATTGTAGCATAGTCATTAGTACAACACTTTTTGGCGGACCTGGGTTCAATTCCTGTTGCCGCCTCTAAGGAGTTTGTATGTTCTCCCCGTGACCATGTGGGTTTCCTCTGGGTGCTCTGGTTTTCTCTCTCAATCCAAAGACGGTTGGTAGGTTAATTGGTAAGTTGTCCTGTGATTCGGCTAGGATTAAATTGGGGAATTGCTGCATGGCACGGATAAAAGGGCTGGAAGGGCCTGTTCCATGATGAATCTCAATAAATAGGTGGCTTGTTGGGCAGCACTACTCATTGGGTTGAAGGGCCTGTTCTGTGCTGTATCTCTAAATAAGTAAATGAAATATTGGTTAAGAGGAAATCATTGACTGAAACCAATGAGATGTCAGCTGGCAGAGCTGTTGCTGCACAGCTCCAAGGACCTAGATTCAACCCTGACTTACTGCAGTGTGAGTGGAATTTGTGCATTACCTCATGACTACATGGTTTCCTTGAGTAAACACAAAGTGCACTGCAGATGCTGTGGTCAGATCAAGACATACAAAAAAGCTGGATGAACTCAGCAGGTCGGGCAGCATCCGTTGAAAGGAGCAGTGAACGTTTCGGGTCGAGACCCTTCATCAGGACTAAAGAAGGAAGGGGTAGGCCCTACACCCTCCCCCCACCTTCTTTGTAGGGCCCCTACCCCTTCCTTCTTTAGTCCTGATGAAGGGTCTCGACCCAAAACGTTCACTGCTCCTTTCAACGGATGCTGCCCGACCTGCTGAGTTCATCCAGCTTGCTTGTACATGTTGGTTTCCTTGAGTGCTCTGCTTTTCTCCCACATCCCAAAGATATGCTGCTCGAAAGGTTAATTTGCCCCCAGGTTGCCCCAAAGGCCTGTTCCCAGATGGGTGACCACAAATACAATTCCATATGCTGCATTAAATGATGCTGTGCATTCTTGTACGCTTCAGAGGCAGCACACAGAAAATGCTGGAGGAACTCAACAGGCCAGGCAGCATCTATGGAAAAGAGTAACCAGATGATTTTTTCGTTGGGGCTGGAAAGGAGGGGGATAGGAGTCAGAATGAGAGTGTGGGGTGGGAGTGGAGGAAGAAGTTACAAAGTGATGGGTGAAACCAGGAGAGGGCGAATGGGTGACATAAAGATCTGGGAAGTTCATTGTTGAAAGAGATAAAGGGCTGGAGAAGGGGGAATCTGACAGGAGAGGATAGAAGACCATGGAAGAAAGGGAAGGGGAGGGAGCACCAGAGGGAGGTGATAGGCAGGGAAGAAGTGTAGGTGTGAGAATGAAACAAGAATGGGGAATGGTGAAGGAGAAGAGGGGCAATTACTTGGATGTTTGAGAAATCAATGTTCATGCCATCAGGTTGGAGGTGACCCAAGCAAAATTTCAGGTGTTGCTTCTCCAGCCTGAGTATAGCCTCATTGTGACAGTAGAGGATGCCGGGGACTGACATGTCAGAATGGGAAATCAAATAAACGGGTGGCCACTGGGAAGTACGACTGCATTGTTGCTCCTTCCTGCATCCATGCTGAGCTCGTCAATTTCATCAACATTCCCTCCAATTTCCACCCTGCCATCACATTTTACTTGGTCTATTCCAGACACTTCTCTCCCCTTTCTCAATCTGTCTCCATTTCTGAAAACCATCTATCTACTGATATCTTTTATATACCCACTGACTCTCATGGCTATCTGGACCATAACTCTTACCACCCTGTCACTTCTAAAAATGCCATCCCCTTTGCTCAGTTCCTGTCTCCGCTGTTTCTGCTCACAGCGTGAGGCTTCTCATTCCAGAGCAACTGAGGTGCCCTCCCCCCACCTTCAATGCTGCCCTCACCCGCATCTCTTGCATTTCACACACATCTGTCCTCACCCCATCGTCCCACCTCCACACCTGGAAAAGGGTGCCTCTTTCCTCACCTAATACCCTACACCCCTCCACATCTGGCACATAACTCTTCATGACTTCTGCCATCTCCAACAGGATCCCACCACCAAACACATTTTTCCCTTCTCCCCCACACTTTCCTTTCTGTGAGGATCACTCCCTGTGTGACTCCCTTGTCCACTCATCCCTCCACACCAATCTCCCTCCTGGCACTTATCATTGCAAACAGAAAAAGTGCCACACCCTCCCCTACACCCCCTCCTTCACTATCATTCAGGGCTTCATACAGTCCATCCAGGTGAGGTGATACTTCACCTGTGAGTCTACTGGGTTATTGACTGTGTCTGGTGCTCCTGGTGTGACCTCCTGTATATCAGTAAGACTTGACAGAGATTGGGAGACCACTTTATTGAGCACCTTTGTTCCATCTACCTCAAAAAGCAGGATTTCCCAGTGATCACCCATTTTAATTCTATTTCCCATTCCCGTTCCAACGTTCAGTCTATGGCCCCCTCTACAGCCACGATGAGGCCACACTCAGTCTGAAGGAACAACGCCTTGTATTCCTTCTAGGTGGCCTCCAACCTAACGGCATGAACATTGATTTCTTGAACTTCTGGTAATTGCTCCCCCTCCTCTCCTTTGCCATTCCAGATTCCCATTTCCCTCTCACCTTATCTCCTTACCTGCCTGTCCCTCAGGTGCTCCTCCCCTTCTCTTTCTTCCAGTCTTCTGTCCCCTCCTAGCATTTTCTCCCTGCTCCAGCCCTTTATCTCTTTCACCTATCAGCTTCCAAGCCCTTTACTTCACCCCTCCCTTTCTCCCAGTTTCACCTATCACCTGCCATCTTGTACATCTTTCTCCCGTTTCACCCCCCCCCCACCTTATTCTGACTCCTCCACCCCCCCTCCCCACCCCCGCTTTCCAGTCCTGATAGAGTCTCGGCCTGAAATGTGGACTGTTTAACTCTTTTCCACAGCTGAATTTTATGCTTTGGATTTCCAGCATCTGCAGATTTTCTTGTGGTTAAGAATCAGGCGGGTTTATTAACACATCTATCATTAAATTTGTGACAGAGTACAACATTTCAATAGCTCAAATAACAATTTAGTGTCCATGGACCACTCAGAAATCTAGTGAACGAGGCAGAAGCTGTTCCTAAAACATTGAATGTGGGTCTTCAGACTCCTGTAACACCACCTCCGTGAAGAGGGCAGATTCCTGATGATGAGGGTCTTTAATGATGAGTACCACCTTCTTGAAGATGTCCTTGATGGCAAAGAGTGTTGTGCCTATGATGGAACTTAGCTGGGGCACACACCTTCCCCTCAGCACTCTTGATGGACCTTGATTGAGTTTGAGATTTAAAGAGTAAGGCCTTTGACTCCATGCAACCACTGAACCGTGCACCAAATGACTAAATCAATGTCGTGGAGGGTCTTCTGCAAAGTAGGACTACAAGACAGAGAGGTGCCCACAGAATAGGAGCTACAGGCCGAAAGCTATTCTTTCCATGTAGTACTTTAGGATCTTCTAAGGATGTCAATGAATGCAAGTCTTCTCTCTAGAATCTGCAACTGAATGAATAATATAGTGATATTAACCAACTTACCAGTTAATAAGCAGACACTGTTTAAAACCCTCTTGCACATAGCTTTCAAACAAGCTGTAAATTGCTAAACTCTGTCTGTACCTATTTTAAAAAAACACAAAATGCTGGCAGATCTCAGCAGGCCAGACAGCATCTATGGGAGCAGGTCATGACAACGTTTGGTTTTCAGCCCAAAACGTTGTCACTACCTCCTCCCATAGATGCTGTCTGGCCTGCTGAGTTCTGCCAGCATTTTGTTTTTTATTTATTTCCAGCATCTGCAGATTCACTCGTGTTGCCTCTGTACCTATTTTGTCAACTTTGGAAATCCAAATGTACATTTAATTCCCACTTTTGAGTATAAAGGCAAGCATTTGTTTGGATACATAACCTTTCTACGGTGAAATTGTCCTTGCTGCCCTAACCCCTTTTTACATTTTGTTCTAAGCTGGTGTTTGTTTGCCTTGGAGTTATTACAAAATGTTATCAGAAAAATGCAATGGTGCCACATTGAATTCTGAGAGCTTAGAATTTTTAAAGCAAGTATAGGCTAATGTTTCTTATTGAAGGAGCAGTCACTGAAATGAGTCAGAGGTTTTGGTTTACTGTTGTTACATGTACTGAGATGCAGTGAAAAGCTTGTCTTGCATACTGTGCATACAGATCAAATTATTACATAGTGCATTGAGGTAGAACAGGTAAAGTAATAATACAGAATAAAGTGTAAAGCTACAGTGTGCAATGCAGGTAAACAAAGTGCAAGATTATGTGTTGATAAGTTTTCTACTCTTGTGGTTACTGCACAGGAACTGCTGGTACCGGTGATGTCTGGGACGGTGCTACTGCTGTCTGGTAGCTGGTGTACAGACTGGTACTGGCATTGTGTGGCCGCAGGTAAGCTGGCTGTGGGAATTGGCACCATTCGGGAACAGCTCAATCAACTCATCCAAATCAGGTTTGATATCAACGTAAGACGTGAAATTTGTTGTCTTTGCGGCAGCAGTACAATGCAATACGTAATAGAGAAAAAAAACTGAATTACAGTGTGTGTGTGTGTGTATGTATATGTGTATGTATATATATATATATATATATATATATATATATATATATATGTAATTAAATTTTAAAATTGCAAAAATAGAAATGAAATATAGTAGGGAGATGGTGTTCTTGGGTTCAATGACAGTTCAGAAATCAGATGGCAGAGGGGAAGCCAAACTCTGGGACCAATGCAGTTTATTGATGCTGGAATGGTCTGGGTGCACTTACTGTGGGTATTCATGGGCACACTGGTACTGATACTCTGGGAGCAGCTACACTGACTGGTACTGGCACACTTTGGGGTTGTGTACACTGGCATGCATTCAGTCTGGGTGCACTGACTGTCAGTATTAGCACACTCTGGGACCAGGCACATAGCTGTCAGTCCTGGCAAACTTGCCTGACCTGTCCGTAGTTCGTCTGGGCACACCGACTGCTGCTACCCGCGCCCTCACAGTCTGGGTCCACGGGCTCTCTGTACCGGCACTGCCTGGTATCTGATCCAGTCCTGTTGTCCTGCAGCAGGAGCCGAGGTTGCTCTGAGCTGGGAGCTGACTGATGAATGACCCCCCTCTCCTTTCTCTCATCAATAACACGCTCTTCCTCCGGCTGCTGCTGTCAGTGAGTTACGGGGAAATGAAGTGTGGATAACAGCGCCATTTAGCTAACTGTCTCAGTGTATCAAACTCCTCTCGTGTGATTGATTCGTTCATTTCCATGCTGCGTGCTCTCAGCACAATCAGGAAGGGAAATTGAGGTGAGGTGATCAGGGATGTGGAGATGAGTGAAAGCAAAGCTTTTGCAAATGGAGTTACTTTCAAGTTGCTTTTTTATCCGTCCCCTTGCTGTTCCTTGGACATCTCTGCTGCCTCTTGAAAGGTTACATACATTATAAGTTCTGCCTGTTAAGCAGCCCGCTAATCCCATTGTCACTAGCAATCACATACACAGACAACTCAACAATATCAATGTCAAAGTAAATTTATAATCAAACTACAATATGTCATCGTATACAGCCCTGTGATTCATTTTCTTGTCGGCATTCACAAGGAAAAACAAAAACACAACAGAATCAATGAAAACCCCCACGCGACAATGCGGACAAACAAGCAATGTGCAAAAGACAATAAATTGTGCAAATACAAAAAAGGAAAAAACAAAATATTAAAAAAAAACAAGGTACTGAAAACAAGATGGAGTCCTTGAAAGTGAGTCTGCAGGTTGTGGGAGCAGTTCAGTGTTGGGGTATCCCCTTTGTTGCAAGGGCCTGATGGTTGAGGGGTAATAACTGTTGCTGATCCTGGTGGGGTGGATTCTGGGACTGCTGTACCTTTTCCTGATGGGAGCAGTGAGAAGAGAGCACGGCTTAGATCATTGATAATGGATGCTGCGTTCCTGCGATAATGGTGTGCTCAATGGTAGTAGGTATGTCAAATCCAGAATTTCCAGGTAGTGGACAATTTCCTTCCACGCCGCTCTGATGTATTGGGAAATTGTGTACTAGGCAAGTTACAGTAGTGGTTTGCCATTGCCTTCTGCCGAGTGAGTTTTCTTTAAGAGATCACCAGCTCTTAACGGGAGCTGGCCAGATTCGAACTCGGGACCTCTGGCCCTGAAGTCCAGCACTAATGCCACTACGCCACCAGCGGTGGGGAGAGCTTTACCCATGATGTACTAGGCAGCATCCACTACTTTTTGTAGGCTTTTCCATTCGATTATTGATATTTCCATACCAGGCCATATTAGGTATCCTATGATATAATAACATTATCCCCTCACCTATCATTCACTTCCCATTATCCATATTCTGTCACCCCCACTGCTTTATCAGATCCCGGTTCCCAATGCTCTGAGGCCTGCACCCTGATACATCTGCCACATCTCAGCCCATCCTCTAGCCAGTGCTTTTCCATATTTCTGCACTTCATCAGTCATTTCCCTTGGAGCAGGAAAGGTCAAGAGCAGTTATGACAGATCTGTTGAAAATAATGAACAGTCTAGCAAAGTAGGAAGAGAGGTTTTTGGAGGAAGGGTTCTGAACTAGAATGGTTTAAAATGATTTTCAGTGGGAACAAGGATTACTGGAGGATGGCTTATATATTATGTGTAGTTGGCATTCAGGATCGCATTGCTTTAACGATTAGCTTTATTTGTCATGTGTACACAGAAACATTCAGTGAAATGTGTTGTTTGCATCAACGACCAGCACAGTCTAAGGGTTGTTACCATGCTTTGGGCGCCAATATAGAATGCCCATAACTTATTGACCCTAGCTTGTGTGTCTGGAATATGTGAAGAATCCAGAACACCTGGAGGAGGCCTACATGGCCATGAGTATTGTACAAACTCCTTACCGACAGCAGCGTGAATTGAACCCTGAACGCTGGTGCTATAAAGCATTACGCTAACCGCTACGCTACTGTACCACCTGCTTTATGAAGGGTGAAGGCACATTCAATCAGCCAACAAAAATGCTTTCTTTTTATTTATTCCATCTAGATCTTCACTGTTTTTCATGTCTCTATTTCTTGATCATCTCTGTAAGGAGAACAGTTTGCTTTAACAATATGCTAACAACTGAACGAAGCAAAATTTCCCTAACATTAACCCATACGTCTTTGGAATGTGGGAAAAAACTGGAGCACCCCAAGGAAACCCACAGAGTGATGAGGAGAACATGACTCCTTACAGCCTGCAGTGGGAATTGAACCTGTGGCACTGTAAAGCATCACGCTTGCCGCTACGCTGCTGTGTCACCCTGATCGAGTGTCTGCCTAATTGAGTCTGTTGAGTGTGGCTCAAACCCAGTGGTGTGAGCACTGCTCACTGAGTTCAACACAACAAGAAATGCTATTATTGAACCATTAACACTAATTCTGTGTGCTTTCAAGCTATTGTCTGGTTGCTCCACGCACTAGTTCTTCAATAATCGGAGCCTTTTGTCCTCTACTTGAATGGAGTCGGAATATTTTATGATTGAGTGGGCTCTTACAAAACAGTCAGCACAAGCGCCAGTTGTGGCTCCTCAATAACATGATTGTACAGTTTTCAATAATTAGGCAAATTGAATTGCTCCTGAGCACCCCCTCTGCATTGACGCATTGACTCTACATCCTGAAATGGAAGTTTGTCTCCTGGCTGTCCCTTTCAAACTTGTCCTTTTGGTGGAAATAAAAACAGGAAAGAATTGAAGTAAGAAGAAAGAGCAGCAATTGCACTCCTCAGATCTACTGACTGACATTTGGTTCTGACTAATGTTTGTTATTCCATTTTTGGAAGATGACTTCATCTGGCAAGTTACAAATCTCTGGAATTTTCTTCTAGCCCCTCTTTCAAATCCATTATCTCATCATTTATAATACTTACATTGAACAGAAGGATGTACAGTATATTGTCAAAATGTGCTTGGGTCACTATATGCTACCCTGAGATCCATCTTCTTGTTGGTATTCATGGTAGAACAAAGAATTACAACAGAATCAATGAAAATCTCCACACTAAGACTGACAAACAACCAATGTGCTGTGAAAGAAGACTATTTGTGCAATTATAAAAATAATTAATAAATAGTTCTGAGAATGTGAGTTGCAGAGTCCTTGAAAGTGAGTCCATAGGTTGTAGAATCTGTTCAAAGTTGGTAAGTGAAGTTATCCACAATGGTTCAGGTGCCTGAGGCTTGAAGGACAATAACTTTTCCTGAATTTGGAACAATGTCAGAATCTGAATCAGAATCAAGTACTGGTTTAATATGTCATGAAATGTGTTATGTGGCAGCAGTATGTTGCGATGCATAACAAAAACTGTAAATTACAGTACAAAGTCTATATATACAAAAAGTCTAACAAGTCATGCAAATAGAGAGGAGAAAAATAGTAGTGAGGTAGTTTCATGGGTTCAATGTCCATTCAGAAATCTGATGGCAGAGAGGCAGAGGCTATCCATGAATCGTTGAGTTTGTGCTCAGGCTCCTATACTTCCTCCCTGACGGTAGAAATGAGAGGAGGGCATGACCTGGGTGATGGGGATTCTTATGATCGCTCCCTGAAGATGTCCCGGTTGCAAGGAAGGCCAGTACCCCTGATGGAGCTGACTGAGTTTACAACTTTCTGCAGCTTACCTCAATCCTGTGCAGTGCCCCCACTCCCATAACAAATGGTGGTGCAACCAGTTAGAATGCTCTTCACAGAACATCTGTAGTAGTTTGGGAGTGTCTTTGGTAACATACCGAATCTCCTCAAACTCCTAATGAAATACAGCTGCTGTCGTACCTTCTTTGTATCTGCATCAATATGTTGTGCCCAGGACACAACCTGAGGAGCTTGAAATTGCTCACCCTTTCCAGTACTGATCCCTCGATAAGGACTGGTGTGTGTTTCCTTGCCCTTTTTGAAATCCACAATCATTTCTTTGGACTTACTGGTTCCTCCTGCAACACCACTCAACTAGTTTATCTATTGCGCTCCAGTATGCCTTCTCAACACCATCTGAAATTCTGATAATAATAGTTGCACTAACAGGAAATTTATAAATGGTACTTAAGCTGTGCCTAGCAGCAGTGTTATGGGTGTAGAGAGGTTAGAGCGCTGGGCTAAACACGTATTCTTGAGGTGCATGAGGTAGAGATGTTATTTCCAGTCCGTTGAGACTGTGGTGAGGAAGTCGAGGATCCAGTTGCAGAGGGAGGTAGCCCAGGTTTTGGAGCTTTTTGATCCAACTGTAGGAAAGATCTTGTTGAATGCTGATCTGTAGTCAATAAACAGCAACCTGACATAAGGCCACCTGATGTCCAAGGCCACATGAAGAGACAATTTGATCAGATTTGCTGCGGACATATTGTGGCGATAGGGAAATTGCAGTGGGTCCAGGTCCATGCTTAAGCAGGA
Organism: Hypanus sabinus; assembly: GCF_030144855.1. NCBI lineage: Eukaryota > Metazoa > Chordata > Chondrichthyes > Myliobatiformes > Dasyatidae > Hypanus > Hypanus sabinus. Next base: position 22,211,948 of record NC_082730.1, on the reverse strand, counting down.
ATTGATTCTAGCCATAACCAACCTCTCAAAGCACGTCATCACCATAAATGTGAAAGCTATTGGACAATGTTTGTTGAGGCATAATTGTTGCCCTTTTCGATGCAGGTGGCGATTTCCAGCTGTAACAATGAGAGATTGAAAATGTCTTTGAACACACCCATCAGTTGGTACAGATTTTCAGAGCCTTACCAGGTACACCTTCCAGTCCTCTTGACAGACGTTCTGATGTCGGCCTCCAAGACAGAGATCACAGGTCACCGTATGCTGCAGGGATCCTCATAGATGTAGATATTTTTTTTACTTCCTTTCTAAGTGTATGTAAAAGCCATTGAGCTCATCTGCCATTCCGGATGTTAGGTTTTGCTTTGTTGGAGCCCTAAAGCTCCTGTACCTCAGTGAGAAGCGAGCTTGGCTTGTGGGGGCAAAGGGGGTCCTTGTAGCTGAACTCAATGGTGGGGAGGGCTTTTCCTGTGATGGAGGGGGCTGTATTCATCACTTTGTGTAGGCTTTTCTAATCTTGGCCACTGGTGTTTTCATACCAACTATGATGCAATTGGTCAGGATACTTTCCACTGAGCATCTATAGAGGTTTGTTATCAACGTCTAGATTAATAATCATCTTGTGAATCATCTTGGGATAGGTTACTACAGAAAAAGTGCTAGAGAAGTGCAAAGTGTTGTCAGTCGGCCCAAACTAATGGTATAAATTCCATCTCAGTTGCTTTGCTTCCAATTTATAGTTTGTATTTTATTGGATCAGAATCCATGTCTGGGCAGATGTGATGGGCTGAATGGCCTGATTCTGCTCCTTTGTCTTTTGGTCTCAGTGTGGAAACAAATTTGCACGAATTGATCTAACCAGCTTTATTTTGTAAACTTCAATCAAGTTTCCTTTCTCAAGTAAACGAGCCCTAAGTCTTTGCTCAAATGTAAACTCCCACCCACTAAATCATCTTTCATTATCCATGTAAGGAATTATATTTCTGCAGGACTTCAAATTTCCTGGGTGCATTCCAAAGTTTTCCATATGGAACAAATTAATGTTCTGTTTATTGGCATATAAATTATTATTTTGATCATTATATTACATTCAATGTTGAGGGGTTCACTGTTCCTGTGATTCCTTTTCTAGTACATATGGATAACTTCACATGCTCTTCATTATGTAGTGTGTTGGCTCTTTGATATCAACCAGAATAGTTGGCTTGGACTTGATGTAGTATTGTAATAATATGAGCGCTTCTAACACTGCAGTGTTTTCTCAGTGCTACACTTAATTACTATCCAACATCAGGTATCTCTTTGTCCTTTTAAGGCCACAAAAGATCTAAAAGCCCAGGATACCTAATTTGGCCCTGTTCCTTGACATATCTGGTTTATATCTGTGAACCAGAAGGCTTAGAATGGAAACAAAGGTACTATTTTCTAATATTGCACAGCTCTCATTGTCTCAAGGCATTTTGTCATCTTTTGAGTGCCTTTTGGAACATGATTATTGTGAGGTGCAGGGAATGTGGCCACCAATTTGCCTACACCTTGTTAGTTTGAAGAACTATGAGATAATGACCAAATAATCCAGTCTACTAATTGGAGAAAAACTGAGCAACCTTCAAAACAATTCTGTGGGATCACCTAGGTCATATTAACATCTTCTAGTGATGTCTCTGACATTGTTCTGTGCTGTAGCAGTGGGTTAATGCTCAAACATTTGTAACATTGTTGTTTAAAACACACAGCCAATAAGGACAGCATGGTAGCTCAGTGGCTGGCGTAAATCTTTGCAGCGCCAGTGACCTGAGTTCAATTCCACAGCTGAATGTCAGGAGATTTTACATTGTCCTGTGACCACTTGAGTTCCCTCTAGGTGCTCCAGTTTCCTCCCACATTCCAAGGGTTGAGGTTAGTAAGTTATGGGCATGTTCTGCTGGTGCCAGAAGCACAGCGAAACTTTTGGGCTGCTCCTAGAACATCCTTAGACTCTCTTGGTCACTGAAGCAAGTGAAGCATGTTTGATGCTCCGACATACAGCACGTGTGACAAATAAAACTAATCTTTCAATCTTTTTAATCACATTAGATTGTGAGGGTTATAACTCAGACAAGAGATAGTTTAGCCTATTTTACTTGGGTGGATGAATCCCAGTTTGGTAGCTGTTGGTATTATCATAGTATTTTATTATATCAGAGTCTCAGTTTGTTAAACATCCTTAGTATTGTTAACATGACCTAGACTTATTTTTATATCTGTCCATTTTGTTGGGTGTCACTCACAAAACTAGTATTTATTGCCCCTGAGAAGCCCTTTAACTATTGCAGTCCTTCTGATGAAGGTACTTAGTGGTGTTAGGTAAGGAGTTCTAAGAATTAGACCTGATGATCATGATAAACGGCAAAAGTTTTTTGGAAAAGGTGCTGGGGGGGCTAGAAGTCTGACCTAAAAGGTAACATAGTAGTGTTCCCATGGAGCCTCTGCTCTTGAGCTGCTTGCTGGTGGAAGTCTTGAATTTGATTGAATGAAGCTTGTTGATGTGATGCCAATATAAATTAATAAATGGATACATGAGTTTAACTATGGATCCATGTGAATTTATAATAATCCTAAACTTGATATTGTTCTGGAATTGGATCTCACACATAGCAAATTCTCATTGTCTACAGCAACATCTAGACGGGAAGTAATATCCAATCACAAGTCCATGGCACAGTATTACATGCAATATTTTGCAGAAACCTTTTATTCAAGTACCTTAAACCAGGGCATCAGTACAGATTTTGAGGGACATTTTAAGTCCATTTATTTTGATTAGTATAGGGTCAGCTAAATCCAAAATTGCCTCAAATGCTGACTCTCGTCATCACCAGTATAAATGTCATAGAGCAAAGCAGACCAAAAGTGACATGCTGGAAGAGTTAATGGAAGGCTTTTCCTCTGCAGGGACAGTGCAGACTTTTACGAGGCACTGAAGTACCAAATCTCATCGTGATCAATATGTTCATGCTTTATTGCATTTCCCTGCAAAGAAATGAATCTACTGCAATTCTTTTCTTGGTCAACAGATCTCAGCTTCAGTCCCAGGTCTGTGCAAGGGTTCACCTTGGGAAGGGTTCTACAATTCCCTTAAAACGTGAAGCCCTCAGACCTTGATACACTACCTTGCTCAATAAAGTGTGTGTGTAGCTTGAATCACTGAGTCTGTTTACATATACAATATATCTTGACTCATTATAAATATCTGTGCAATCATTTGAGCCTTGACTCATAAGTGTGTGTACCTGGGCTCATAACAGCCGACAACAAAAATCTGGCTTTCTGAATACTTTTGGGTGTATTTTGTGGATTTTAGGCCGCTGATCAAGAAAATCACCTTAAAATTACCCTGTCATGCACCATTTTTAAAAATTGACAATATTTGTTAGTTCAATTCATAATATAAGTCAATTAAAATGTCCACAATTTCTACTGATAAGTTTTCTATCTTGTCCAGGTGCAGAGTAGGATGTAAATTTCCATGAAGAATTTCAAAATTTGAGATAGATGTTTCCCAGGGTAATTGATGCCAAGATTAAGAAATGTATTTTTGTTGGTCCCCAAATCAAAAGGACATCAATAACAGGCAATTTGAAGAACTTCTAGCGGGACCAGAGAAAATTGCATGGAAGGCATTCACAGATGTTGCTGAAAAACTTTTTGACAGCTACAGAGCACTGAACTATATGCAGCTGGTTGACAACAGCTATGAAGTGCAACATGTCACTGAAGATTCATTTTCTGCATTCCAATTTGGGTGGACTGCCCTGCAAATCTTGGTGCTATCAGTGACGTGAACAGTGAAAGGACATTGCGGTCATGGAGAAACTGTTTCAGGGCAACTGGAATCCATCAATGCTGGCTGATGATTGTTTGACTCTTAAACAAGAAGCCTCGGTCACTGAGTATGAATGAAATCATCAACAAGATGTTTTTTTTTAGCTTAGTTGAACTATTGCAAAGCATCAGTATCGTTATGCAATTATACACATTATATTCAATAAAAGTTAGTATTTTGTTTCTCAAAATTCCTAAATGATACAAATAGTCTGAAATTAAATCAAATTAAATCAATCTGATAATATCTATCATAAGCAAAAAAATTCTGAGGAAGCAACACTTTTGTTGTCCTTTGCAATTAATTAATGTATGCCTTTACTCATAATGCTCATTCAAGTTGACCTGTGATTCAAGATCGGAGTGGGAGTCTGATTACCTCCATGACCTTGAAACCATTTACCTTTATCTCTGGATATGGAAGGAAATTGAAGGATGGATGACAGATAGAAACACCTTCTCCAGCATTTTGTATCAATCAATACGCAGAGGGAAACTTGACAGAACAAATGTCCTTTCCCCATGGCCAGGCATACGAATGTAAAGATAAACCAGAGACCACTGAAGCCAGTTGTATGCATCAGGGAGAGCTGTGTCCATCGGTGCATGAAAGGAGGTGGATGAAGGTGCCCTGTTCCTTACTGGCAACGTGAACAACTTCCTGATGGGAGTGTCATTGGTAACTCATTGCTCAAGTCTTTGCCAGCCAATAACACAAGCAATATCTGATATAGCTCTGACTAGATGCTGCATTCTGACTCTAGCGAGCTTCCTAACACTCTGCCTTTACATGGTTCACCCCTTTCAGCTCAGGGCAGTGGCCACCTCTTGGTTTCTCATCTGTGCTTTTTTTCATTACTGAGCCCTGATCAACCCCATCTGTTCATTTGGGTGGGTGTGAAGTGTTTAATAACACAGTTCAAAGAAGTGCTCGGATTGGCTGTGGTGTCTCTGACTGGTATATATTTCTCAGCAAACTTCACTCAAAGCAATCTGGTTATTAGTTCAAGTTCTATATATGAGAGCCCAAGGAACGTGAGTGGAGAAGATCACAGGATCCTTTGCTTTATAAAAAGATGGCAGCTGCACACAAAATGGCTTCCCATGGTACTATGGTGATTAGAACTCATTGGTTGTGAGGCATTTTTGGGAGTCTGGTATTGTGAAATGTTAAATCAAGCCATGCCTTTGTTCCTGTATGCAGACAATTCGTGTAGTAAGGGATCCGAGCGAGGATGCTTGATGTAGGCTACAAATAATACCTTTCATGCCCTCAAAGATCCAAAGAGTGCTCTGCCATTACTTGTTAATAACGTGTAGTCGTCACTCTTATGTTCCCAAACTTTACAGCCTGTGTACAGGAAGATCCCACAGGCAGCAAAGAGGCAGGTGGCCAGGTACCTTAAGACATAGGAGCAGAATTAGGCCATTTGGCCCATCGAGTCTGCTCTGCGAATCAATCATGGCTGTTCAGTTTTTCCTCTTACTCAGCTGCAGTGCCCAGCCTTCTCCCTGTAACCTTTGATGTCATATCCAATTATGAAACTGTCAAGCTCTGCCTTAAATACACCCAATAACCTGCCCTCCACAGCTGTCTGTAGTAAGAAATTCCACAAATTCATCACCCTCTGGCTGTAGAAATTGCTCCAAATCTCTGTTTTAAATGGACACCCCTCTATCCTGAGGCTGTGCCCTCTTGTCCTAGACTCTGGTCTCCATGGTATTCTCCTGGGAGGTCATCCCCCACAACAGAATCCAAAACGGTATACTTACTATTGAGGGGAACAGGCACAGGGGTGCTCTCTGCTAACTGCCTATTCGTATTTCCATTTCACCTGACAGTCACCCAGCTACTTGCCTCCTGCAACTTAGGGGTGACTACTTCCTTGTAACTCTGATCAATGATCTCCTCACTCTCCCGTACAAACTGAAGGTCATCCAGCTGCTGCTTCGGATCCTTAACATGGTCTTCAGGGAGCTGTGGCTGGATGCACTGCATGCAATGTAGTTCCCTGGGAGACTCTGGGTCTCCCTGGACTTCAATGTCCAGCATGAAGAACACACAATGGCCATTTAAACTACGCTAGGTAGCCCTGACATACTAAGAAAAATGGGAATCTTAACAGAAACTTACCCAGAGCCAACACCTGTTCTGAGCTAAAGTCTCCTTTGAGCCAAAACCTGACACTCCCACTCTCACCAGTGACCCACTCCCAACAAAGGTACTCTTTTCTTTTCCTGACGTTGCTTAAGGAATAAATCTTGACTTGAATAACTACGCTATTTCTTGGAGTCGGCTGCACCACGGTCCTTTTCTTCTGCCTGGGAGGATGGACAGGACCTCGGATCTGAATGGCAGTGCCTCCCCTTTGCTTCATGTTACAAATGCTATGGAAGCCAGTGGAGCTGAACTTCCGTGGCAGAGGACAGGACAGAGTTGCCATTAAATTCCATGTGCAATGAGTCTGGCTAAGCTTGAAATTCTCTACCATTGCAGTATTCTTGTGAGCAGGGCTCCTCTCTGCCTTCCGGCCTCGGCCCGACAGCACTTCCTATACCTTTTCCTCTTTCTTCTCTCACACTGTTGAGATGTAGGAGCATAAAGCTGCCCTTCATCACATTCATACCCAAGCAAATAAGCAACATTATTATTATTCATTCCTTCTCATCTCAAGCAAAATTTAACATGGAAAAACCTACAAGGATATTAGGAACAATGGCCAGAATCATGGTGGATAATTATAATATTGTGCGTTCTACAAGAAGTTGAATCACAATGAAGGCTATACTTCATTATGAGCTTGAGGAGATTTGGTAGGTCACAAAAGACAGCAGCAAATTTCTGCAGATGTACCATGGAGAGCATTCTAACTGGCTGCATCACTGTCTGGTATGGAGGCACCAATGAACAGGATCAGAAGAGGCTTCAGATGGTTGTAGATGCAATTAGCTTCATCACAAGCCTCCCAACCATTGATGACATCAAGAAGGTAGCATAATCATTAACAGCCCTCACCACCCAGGACATGTTCCCTTCTCATTACTACCATCAGGGAGGAGGTACAGGAGTCTCACTCAGCATTTTAGAAACAGCTACTTCCACTCTACCATCAGATTTCAGTACAGTCCATGAACACTACCTCACTGCTATATATTTTACTGTTTATTTATTTATTTTTATTAAACTTTTAGTAATTTGTTATTTCTGCTATATACTGCCAGCACAAAACAAAGAATATCACTACCAGGTTCTAAAATGATGGATTGTTCAGTTTAAGCTAACAGGGACAACTTGAACTTGAGAAGAAGACAGCAGAGAAGCAAAGAGGTTCAAGGAGGGATTACCAAGGTTTGGAGTCCAGACAGACAATGACGAGAGTACTGTGAGTGTAACAATCAAGGCAAAGAGAATAAATTACTTCACAAAACCTGTTTCCTTCTGGATCATACTAGAACAATAAGTAATGTAAAATTTGATAAAAATCTGAAAATGGAAACATCTGTTTCTCATGACACAGAAGGAGACCATTTGGCCCTTCAATTCAATGCCCACTCTTAGACCTCCCGTCTACCCACTTATTTTCTTGTAATCTTTCTTCTGTCACATGCTCATCACCTCCACCCTGGTTCTCCAACTATCCTCTAAAACTGAGGGTATGTCACAGTGGCAAATTAACCTAACCTCTGGCACATGTTTGGGCCACGAGGGAACCCCATTTGGTCACAGAGATAGAATGTCCAAGCTCCAATAAGGTTGCACCAGTGGCCAGGACTGAACCTGGGATTGTGGGATCTGCGGGACAGCAACACTACCCACTGTGGTGCTCAGCCTTTGATGTGCTGAGGGGATAGTGCAGGGAACTGAATCCCGTTGGAGGGCCCTTTCAAAGGGTTAACACAAGAACAATGCTGAATACCTCCCCTTCAGGCTGTCGCATTTAGTGATTCAAATGCAAGCCAAATTATTTCCTGCTTGCCTGCTACGAGTTCACAGAGGTTCCAAAGATAAACACAAAAGCACTTATCAGGTATAATTTCTCCATTCAGAGATGACGTACACGAAGCAGTTAGATTCTAATTAAAACACACTATCTTTTTCAATGTGGCTTTATAAAGCTCGGTTGTGACAAACTGAATCAATTTATTTGACTCATGTGCTTGGTTCAATAAATCAGGGGAAGCTATAGTTTCTGTGCAATGACAAGTGATTAACATGGCATTCTGCACTTGTCAACAGAGAGTGTGCAAGTTCTCCCAGCCTTGCTTTGAGTGAGCTAATATCCAGGCCATGGAAGAGCATTGCACTGGAGATGCATAAAATTTAGGATTTCTCTTCCAGTGCCGAGCTGAGTGAGTGCCCCACTTTCCGAAGTGCTGCCTTTTCGAGGGATGTAGAAGATATCATGGCATCGAGAGGCAAGGTGGGCATAGAGTGGGCCGACAGATGGTGACAGCAGCTCTCCTCCACCCTAGAATTCCCCCACCACCATATCATCAGCAGGCTCCAACTGAACTCCTTCAAGGCAGAGAAGCTCGGCTCCTTGAAAGCTGTCAGTCAAATTTAGTCCTTGTGGTTGAAAAGAGTATATGAATTCATTTAGAACCTCCAGGCTGATTATCCACTGTAACCAAGAAAGCACAGGTTAGAATTTTACTACCCTTCCTGGTATCCCCTCTCACACTGTACAGATTATAAAATCATAAGACATAGGAGTAGGAGTAGGCCATTTAGCCCATTGAGTCTGCTCCGCATTCTATCATGGTATATTCAACCCCCTTCTCCTGCCTTCTTCCCCTATTCTTACGAGTCAAAGACCTTTCAACCTCTGATTTAGATATATACAATGACTTCAACTCCACATCCATCTGTGGTAATGAATTCCACAGGTTTATCACTCTCTAGCTAAAGAAATTCCTCTTCGCTTCTGTTCTAAGGGGTCATCCTTCCACTCTGAGGTTGTGACCTCCGGTACTAGACCTTCTCGCTCTAGGAAGCGTCGTCTCCATGTCCACTTCATCTAGGCTTTTCAATATTCGATAGGTTTTAATGAGAGTCCACTTGTTCTTCTAGGTACCCCCATTCGTTTGAGCCATTGTCACTCCTGTGCAAATGTAGTCCTCTTGCATGCAGAGCCTACTGTCTCAAAAAGAGCACTGAGCTTATTCAATGAACAGGCAATGAGCTGACCAGTGGATAACCTCTTTGTTGTTCTCCAGCCCAATGATCTGAGGGTCAGCAGGTGGAATGTCTCCTCCAAAATGAGGGTGAAATAGGTTGAGTGAACTTGGCTTTTTCTCCTTGGAGTGATGGAGGGTGAGAACTGACCTGATAGGTGTATAAGATGATGAGAGGCATTGATCGTGTGGCTAGTCAGAGGATTTTTCCCAGGGCTGAAATGGCTACCATGAGAGGGCACAGTTTTAAGGCTACCTTGGATGTAGGTAGAGAGGAGATGTCAGGGGTAGGTTTTTTACACTAAGAGTGGTGAGTGCGTTCAATGGCCTGCTAGCGGCAGTGGTGGAGGCGGAAGCGATAGGGTCTTTTAAGAGACTCCTGGACAGGTACATGGGGCTTGGAAAAACAGAGGGCTATGGGTAAGCCTAGGTAGTTCTAAGGTAAGGACAGGTTTGGCACAGCTTTATGGGCTGAAGGGCCTGTACTGTGCTGTGGGTTTTCTACATTCCTACACTGAGACATGAGGCCAAATGCTGGAAATCTAATGAAATATGAAGAGAATAGCAGAAATGCTCCACAGGTCAGTCAGTATCTGTGGAGAGAGAAACAGGAGTAACGTTTCAGGCTGACAACCCTGATCAGAATGGAGAAAGGTTTTTAAGATGCAGAAAAGTGGAGAAAGGGAGGGAAAGAGAAAAAATATAGTCCATGATAGGGTTGGGGTAGTTCTACCACACAGTTCTACCAGTTCTACCAACTTTGAAATCTTATCTTGCAAGAACATCAAACTAAAAACACAAGTCTGCTATTTTTTATTTTTGGAAATAAAGAAATACCATGTCAAAGATTATGTTAAATCTGCAGATGCAACTGCATTTTAAGTGGAGGGTTAACAGTTTTCTTTATTTAAAATGACACTAGGACAGGAAAGTAAAAACAAGGATATATTGCTGAGTCTTTAAAAGACATTGATCAGACTGCATTTTGGGCCTCTATCTAAGGACAGATGTGCTGGCTCTGGCAGGGGTCCAGAGGAGCTTCGTAAGGAAAGGTCATAGGGGGAACACACAGGAGACTGGAAATTTAAAATAATCAGCTATGGTTGAATGTAGATCAGACCCGATGGGCCAAATGATCTCATTCTAATCCTATCTCTTATGGTGTAAAGGGAAGAGGGAAATATCGATTTTTCTACTGGGGAGCTTATTACTGTTTTCCAAATGGCCATTAAGAGAGGAGTGAGGGTTTAAGGGAAGCTTTTTTTGGTGTAGTTTTCTTGCCACAGGGAGTGATTAGAGCAGTCAGAGATAGACATAAATTTAAGGCACAGGAAGATAGGATTAGTTTTAATTGGTCTTGTCAACCCACCATGAGACAAATGGCCCTCTCCTCTTGGCATCTCTGTTGGATTATTGTATGGTAAACTCGTGTTCTGATTCTGAAAGCTCCAACTACACACAACAGAGCAGCCCGGGTCAGTGGAGTTAAGACATCATAGATCATCAGCCAGTTAGCTGGAACGGACTTCTCTCCATGTTCTGCAGAGAACTATCCACCGAGCCAAGTTAATGCATTGAAAGCTTATGATTACAAGAGCATTAAACTAAAAACACATGCTCTTTATTGTGCATTTATGGAAATAAAGAAACTGACATTAAATCTAAAGATATGGTTACATTTTCTGGTCTTCATGGGATATTTGAGCTATGGGAAAGTGGTCTTAGAAATTAAATATACATTTCACGACCTGGTCTTCAGTTAACAGGCTCTCTCTTTTCCTGCTGACTTCTAGAGCAGTTAATGCACTTGTCTCACAGGTCTTTAGAAGAGCTTCTAAAGGGCTCATTTCAATTTGAACACCTCCCCCCAAGTCTTCGGTGGAACTAGAAATTTGGTGGAGAAATTTGCCCAATTTACTTACTTGGAAGAAAGCCATTATAACAGCAATGCCTATGACTTCCTTCACCTCTTGTGAGCAGTCACCAGTCCAAAGCCAATGGAATGTATTTATGGACTGTCCTGTTAATATCTTTGGGATCAAATGCAGTTTTCATTCAAATCCGTATGCGGAATCTGACACAGTTTTGCCACCAGGCTAAGCTAAATAAGAGGAGAATCTCTCCTAGAAAAAGCTGCAAAGGGGAATTTGATTTTTTTTAAACATAATGGATCCAGGAATAATAGGAGTGTACATTTTGTTTTATTTCTAATATCCTACTGGTCAAGATGGTGCTGAACTCTTGTCTCTGTCGAGGTCATGGCACAGATTTAATTGTTTTAAGGTTTGTAGGAATGGTTTTGGGGACAGAGGAGGGAGTGAGGGGTAAGGGTGGAGTGTAGATACAGGGATGCAGTATTTAGAGGTCATGGTGGAGTCTAGGCCTCTTCTCCCTGCTCCATGTTCGGCATTCAAAGGCCAGTAATGTGGACGTGTGTCAAAGGACATCTGTGCATGAAGTTTGGGTTGGCAATGCTGTAGACAAAGACCAACGAGGACCAGCGAAGTCGATGGGTCCTGGGATTGGAGGTTTTTGAGGGCAGGAGGCATGAGAGTCAGTTATTTGCTTAGTTAGCGAAATGGCCAGTCTGGATTTCAAGTTCTGGAGTTAGATTCAGCACCAAAAATCAATGCCTGAAAGTCAAAGATTGAAGTAATCATGCTAGTACCCTAGGTTTGGGAGTCAGAGTCCACTGGAAGCTGAAGGCCTGGAGGATGCTTGTCCTGGGGTTAGAGTACTGTTCGTGTGTGTGAAGAGGTGGGGAAGAGGGAAAGGGGCTTGATTTGCTGCTGCTGTTCTGTTTTCGTCACTTGTTCTGCTGAACGTTGTGGGCATGCCATGTTGGTGCCAGAATATGTGGCCACACCTGCAAACTGGCCCCAGCACATCCTTGGTTGTTAACACAAACGATGCATTTCACAGTATGTTTCAAATGCACAGATAAATGAACCTGAACTCCAAGGTTGATCCCTTCCGACATTCCCCACCAACTCCCTACGTAGGCTTACCAACGTGTGCACATTTGAGTGTGTCGGTGTATGAGTGTGAAACTTTGCGAGTGAATATTCAGTAAAACTCTCACAACTGGAGTTGTGGAAGGCTGGCAGAGAATGGAGCAGGCTATAGGTCAGCTGGAAAGTTAGATAGAGAAACTGCAGGTTGAATTTAGTTTGAATAAGTTTAAAGTGATGAACTTTGAGACGTCAAATTGTAAGGAGAAAATAGATAATAAAGGACCCTTAGGAGCATTGATTTAAGAAGGAACTTTCTAAGTTTCTAAGTCTATAGTTCACAGAAAGCAGCAACACAGGTAAATGAATAATAAGGGAAACACATGGCCCTCTTGCCTTTGTTGCTTGGATCACTGTAAGCATTAGTATATTCATGCTGCTGCTCTAGAAAACTTTGGTTTGGCTACATATGCATGAATTTCTGGTCACCGCATTACAGAAGGGATGTGGAATTATTGAAGAAGGTGCAGAAGAGGTTCACCAAAAATTGCCTGGAGTCGGAGGGTAGTAGCTATAAGCAGAGCTTAGACAAACTTGAATTGTTTGAGGTCGATTGTTGGAGACTGATAGAAGTATATACTGTAAAATCTTGTGGTGAATAGATAGGGTAGATAGTCAGAGTCATTTTTCCAGGGTGGTGATGTTGAATACTGGAGGAGATAGGGTGAGTGTCAGAGGGGAAGTGTAATTTTTTTTACAAAGAGAATGATACGTACTTGGAGCACGCCTTCTTACTCAGTCGTCTTCCCCCTTCAATCCAGTCCTGATGATGGGTCTTGGCCCAATGTAGTCGACTGCTTATTCCCCTCCAATGCTGCCTGACCTGCTGAGCTGCTCCAGCAATTTGTGTATGACCCAGGAGCGCATTCCCCGGGTAAGTGGTTGGAGCGCATATGATAGCAATATTTAAGTGGCATTCTGATAGCCACATGAGCAGGCAAGGAGTGGAGTGAGATAGGCCAAGTGCGAACAGAAGGGATTGGTTTCATTTGGGATGAACGGCTGAAAACAAGTAGCTGTTCTTGAACCTGCCTGATGGTAAGGCTCGGGTGGTGGGGATCTTTCGGGATAGATCTTGCTTTCTTGAGGCAGCACCTCATCCAAATCAGAATCAGGTTTTAATATCACTGGCATATGTCGTGAAATTTCTGTTGTGTGGGAACATTGCAATATATTAAGTTAAATAAGTAGTACAAGTAGGAACTCTTATGGATACTATGAACAATGGAAGGGATATGCCCATGATGTATTGGGCTGACTGCGCTCCTCTCTGCAGTTTCTTGCTTTGCTCTGCATTTGAAGATGCTCACAAGCTTGAGGAACTTGAGTACAGTATGCCTTCGTGAGCGAATGCACGTAAGTGTTTACCAGAGTGTGTATGTTTGTGACGGATGGATACGGTCAAGGTCAGCCAGGGTCTGTCCGCTTAGCGTTCGGGCTCCAGAGAGAAACATGAGTAAGTGTTGGCTGCTTGTGTAATTGTCAGATGGTCCATCTCTCTTGGGAGGCAGGCAAATCGGGCAAACAAGGCAAAGGAGCTGATAGATTAACATCAGCAAAGGTCAAATAAGACCAAAATAATCCAGTTGTGCTTGGGAAAATTCCTCTGAAAAATAATGACAACCTACTCTAGCAAATTGGAGCAATGAGACAAATGGCAAAATCAGACCCTAATCTGCTGGAAAATACCAGCCATCTGGTGGTGGATGGTGACAGACAGCAGACAGCTCCCAGAGGCTGCCGTGCACTCACTACAAGGGCTGCTTTAGATTCCGCCTGCCAAACTTAGCATCTGCTTCTCAGGGGCTTGTGCTCTTTAATTAAGCTTCATTTGGAAGACGCTGCACAATGTTACAGAATAGCACCCGGAAATTCAGCTGAAACAGACAGGTGTGAAGTTGCATATCTACCACTCACGAAACTGTCCTCTCCCTTCCCCACCACTGCCTCAAGTGCTCGCTGATTTTAGATCCATTTTTGCTCTGGAGCAGAGTTACCAACTCAGAGTTGCAAAGAAATGCAGCCCAGAAACTCAGCCCATCGAAACTGCTCTAACCACAAGCTCACAAGTATAAGTATTATCATGAACATCATTACGTGCTGTGTTGTATGAAGCGGGCAATCAGAATCATGTTTATTATCACCGGTGTGTGTCATGATATTTGTTAATTCAGCAGCAGTTCAATGCAATACATAATACAGAAGAAGAAAAATAAATAAATAATACGTAAGTAAATCAATTACAGTATGCGTATATTGAATAGATTAAAAATCGTGCAAAAAACAGAAAAAATATATATTAAAAAAGTGAGGTTGTGTTCACGGGTTCAATCTAGAAATCAGATGGCAGAGGGGAAGAAGCTGTTTCTGAATCGCTGAGTGTGTGCCCTCAGGCTTCTGTATCTCCTACCTGATGGCAACAGTGAGAAAAGGGCATGCCCTGGGTACTGGAAGTCCTTAATAATGGACACTGTCGTTCTGAGACACTGTTCCTTGAAGATGTCCTGGATACTTTGTAGGCTAGTACCCAAGATGGAGCCAACCAAACTTACGACCCTCTGCAGCTTCTTTCGGTCCTGTGCAGTAGCCCCCACCCCCATACCAGACAGTGACGCAGCCTGTCAGAATGCTTTCCGCGGTACATCTGTAGAAGTCTTTGACCGTGATTGTTCTTGGCAAATTTTTCTACAGAAGTGGTTTGCCACTGCCTTCTTCTAGCCGGTGTCTTTACAAGATGGATGACTCAAGCCATTATTCGTACTCTTCAGGAATTGTCACCCTGGCGTCAGTGGTCACACATAACCAGGATTTGTGATCTGCACCAGCTTCTTATACGACCATCCACCACCTGCAAGCGTGCTTCACGTGACCCTGGTCGGGTGGTGGGAGGGGTTGCAGGTGGTGTGGCAAAGCGGGTGCTTCACCTTGCCCAAGGGTGACCCGCAAGCTGGTAGAGGGAAGAACTACCTTCCACCTCCTTTGACAGAAACATAACTCCAGCCCACCACCTAAAGTGTAAATCCTAACATTATCCTATTTTTATATTCTTGTTAGATCCGTCCTGATTTCTATCACTCACCAGTGACCAATCAATCTACCTACTGACACATCCTTGCAGTTTGGGAGGAAACCTGAGCAGCTGAGGGAAACCCATGTGGTCACGGGAAGAGCGAATGGACACCACACATACAGCACCTGAGGTCAGGGTTGAACTGGGGCCTCTGGCACTCTGAGGCAGCAGTTCCACCAGTTATACCACTGCACTGCCGACACTGCTGCAGTCTCCAGGAGCTGCAGATTATTGTTCTGGACAATAAACTGAACAACTACAGGACAAAACATTGCAGTTACTGTTATATAGATTTGCTCAGAATGTCCACAGGAAAATAAATCGCAAGCTTGTACATGCTGATATGTATGTACTCTGATAAGAAAATTTACTTTGAACTTTGAAAACCATTCCATTATACTTGCTTTCAATGAAGTTGTTTACTTATAAATGCAAGAGTGTCATGAAAAAGGCACTTAAGCTGGAGTGTGGGGGCAAGGATGATGGGGTGAGATGGGCTGTGGTAGATCCCAGTTACGTGCGCAAACCAAGTTAACAACCCAAGGCAGCACCAACCACTGTTGAATTGAGGTGCAGAATTGTTGTTTTTCTTGTAGGTGAACTAGCCTATGTTTGCTTGTATTTTTATATAATAATTTATATACACGAAATTATTCAGTGAATTTTCCAATAATAAAGGCACAATTGTTCCTCGTTGTTGTTGAAGCTTCTTAGTTTTCAGTAGCAGGTATCACACTATGGAATCTCCTATTCCTATAAATTAATTGTTATCACTGGAATTTTTGTTTTCATTAGCCAAAGTATGAGACAACCACTTCTGCATTTTCTTTCTTTTCTTTGTTCTCTCAGCTCTCTCTTGTTGATTTTCCGCTCTTGTAACACTTAATAAAACAATTATCAGCAATAAGTTTTAGGTCTCAATCTTGACTTCAAAAGGACAGGATCCAACCAAGTTTAAAGAGCTGGGAAAGGCTGATGAAAATCCAAGCTTGCAAATTAATTATAAAAAGACAGGATGATACAGCATAGAACAAAGGTGTTCAACCCATTATGTGTCTGCTCGTACTTTATCGAACTCTCTGATGAATCCCACAGCCATTGAAATGGTTTCTACTGTCCTTTCATGGAGAGCATTCCCATTCACAACAGCTTATTGGTGGTCTTCCCCATGTCACCTCCGCTTCCTTTGCTAATGGACCCAAGTCTTCTTTCATTGGTGGATGCCCCTTTCACAGGTGGAAAGAGACTATTGATGATTGGTGAGTGTCCTTGCAGAGGTTCCTGAGGTTTACTGGAAAACAACCAGGATGAGAACCATTGGCTTTCATAAGTTATTGAGTACAGAGTTTGGGTTGTTATGTTGAACTTGATGAGGCCTAATTTGGAGCATTGTTTGCATTTCTGGTCTACAGGAAAGATGTTGAGATTGAAAGAGTGTAGAGACAAATTACAAGGATATTTCTGGGACTTGAGGATCTGAGTTATAGACAAAGGTTGAATAGGACTCTGCTTTCTAGAGTGTAGGAGAATGAGGGGAGATTTGATATAAGTATGCAAAATTATGAGGTGTATAGACAGGGTAAATGCAAGCTGGCTTTTTCCAGAAGTTGGCTGAGACTAGCACTGGAGGTAATGGGTTAAGGGTGAAATGTTTAAGGGGAAATCAAGAGGGAACTTCTTTACCCTGAAAGTTGTGGGAGTGTGGAAATGAATTGCAAGTGGATGTGGCAGATGCAGGTTCGATTTCAACATTTAAGAGAAATTTGAATAGGAACATGGCTGGGAGGGGTATGAAGAGCTATGGCCCATGTGCAGATCAATGGGACAAGACAGATTAATAGGTTGGCATGGACTAGATCGGACAAAAGGTCTGTTTCTATGCGGTAGTGTTCTACAACCCTATGACTCTATGAGGGCCTTCATTATGTAGGGAGACTTGAAAAATTGGACTTCTTAGAAAGAAAAGGCCTTAATAGAAGATTCATGGAGGTATCAAAATTAGAAGATTTTTGATACAGTAAATTAGGTCAAACTGTTTCTTTTGCCAATAAGGTTGTGACCGAAGAATATAGATTTGATATTGTCTACAAATTCAGGGAAGTATTGAGAAAAGGGATGTGACCCTATGCTCTGTGTAATGATTTGATTTGTATAACAGTAAGCAGGACAAGATTTTCACTCTACCTCAGTACAGGTGACAGTAATATTCCCATTCAAAGTGAAGGAATGCCATATTTGTAAAGAGGGAGTCAGACAAGGTGAAACTGGCCTGGAGAAGCTCTCTTGGTAGGAATGGACAAGACATTGAAAGTCCTGTACAGGTCTGATCATCTGCAGTTCCATAGTTTGGAAGTCCAGGTATTTTGGGATCTTGCTCATTCTGTTTGCTGAGCTCCCCTTCAGATCTGGGCCCTGATCCCCCCCATTCTCCTTAAACTCAATGGGTTCACGGACAGCTTTAATTACAAAAAAAGTTATTTATTAACCCACTGTATAACATCTAGAAAGGGTGAATTTAAAATATTTTGGGGAATTAACAGAAATAATACCTGTAAAATTTGCTTGCTGGTGCTACCAAAGAGTCAAAGGCATTGGATTATTGGAATTTTTCAGTAATAGAAGATTCCAAGATTGGTCTTCTCACGAGGATGAATTGAATTGACTTGATTTCTTACATCCTTCACATACATGAGTAAAAATCTTTGTTATGTCTCCATCTGAATGTGCTATTTATAGTAATTTGTTTTAATAGTATGTACAACAGGACAGTCAATATAGCATAGAAATACAGTTGTATCAGTGTGAATTAATCAGTCTGATGGCCTGGTGGAAAGCTGTACCGAAGCCTGTTGGTCCTGGCTTTAATGCTGTGATACCATTTCCAAGATGGTAGCAGCAGGAATAGTTTGTGGTTGTGGTGACTCAGGTCCCCAATGATCCTTCAGGCCTGTTACCTGTTTCTGTAAATGTCCTAAATAGTTGGAAATTCACATCTACAGATGCAGAGTCCTGCGATTGAGGGAAGTACAGTTTCCATACCAGGCAGTGATGCAGCCAGTCAGGATGCTCTCAATTGTGCCCCTGTAGAAAGTTCTTAGGATTTGGAGATTCATGCCAAACATCTTCAATCGTCGTGGGTGAAAGAGGTGCTGTTGTGCTTTTTTCACTGCACGGCCAGTATGTAGAGACCACGCGAGATCCTTGGTGATGTGTATACCGAGGAACTTCAAGCTGTTCACCCTCTCAACCCTGGATCCATTGATGTCAATAGGGGTTAGCCTGTGTCCATTCCTCCTTTAGTCCATAACCAGCTCCTTTGTTTTGTGACACTGAGGGAGAGGTTGTTTTCTTGACACCGCCGTGTCAGGGTGATGACTTCCCTGTAGGTTTTCTCTTTATGATTTGATTTAAGGCTAATCAATGTAGTATTGTCTGCAAACTCAATTAGCCAATTGGAGTTGTGTGTGGTGACACAGATGACCTAATGACTCTGGAAAGGTTGAGCTTGGATGTGGGTGTGAGAAACCTTGATTTCAACACAGTTGGGATTACAGAGAGCTCATCCAAAGGTGCTCTTGCCTAATCCAATCCCACTCACCTGTAATGCGGGGCATTGAATGCTTTCCCAAAGAGGTCTTCTTCATGTTTAGAATTCTTCATTGTCTCCACCTTCCTCACCTTCGAAACCCTTCCTGTCTTATGAATCACCTTTACGTGTCTGCCCCCCTCCCTCAAGATGGGCTTAAGATTGAAATGGAGATGTGGGAAATTGGGACAGACCTTGGTTTGCTGGTTACCAATATCAAATGCATTTAGAAATCTGAAAACTTGTGTACCCAAAGAAGGGTGAGGGATGTTGGTTGAGGTGAGAGAATAGGAAATGGATCAAAAGCAAGAAAATGAATTTGAGCTAGAGCTGATCGAATGCTAGGGCAGAGACAGGAATGTTCAGAGGTCTCCTGTTCCTAGTGCTTCAGCAGCAGTGTCATAGCAAACTACAGAACCCAGAGCAAGACAACCCAACAGTAATCTGCATCGTGGCTTTAACAGAGCTTGCTGGAGCATTATCAAAATCTGAGTAAGGGAGATTAGGGCCAAAAGAGTGGTCAGAGAGAGAAGTTTTACAAAGCAACTTAAAGGAAGAGAGTGCAAGGTAGAAAGGTTTAGGGAGAGAATTCCAGGGGTTATTGCTGAGCCAGCTAAAGGTACAGCTGCTTTAGTGGAACAAAGAAAACCAGGCGCCTGCAAAAGGCCAAAACTAGAGGAATGCAGAGAATTCAGAGAGTGGTGGGACTGGAGCAGATAACAGAAAGATCATAAATAGACAGATGAAAGGGAAAGTTTATGGAATGGGGCCATTAACAAAGGATATATTGGTCCTATAATTTCATGGGGGATTTCATCTTCACAAAGGAGGATAAAGCTGCTTCCCGTAATGTCACTGTCACTTAAAGCTGAAGCCAGATACAATTACACAGATCTGCATAATTCACGGAGCTCGAACCGGAAATCAGACAATCGACTATTACTTGGAATAAATGATGGATTCTGCTGAGGCTGGGCAGCACAGAGCTGCTGGCTCACAGTTCTGAGCACACTCCTGACCTCCACATATGTCTATCTGGACTTTCACCCTGTGACTGTAATGGCTTTCACTGGGTGCACGTTTCCTTCCACATCTGAAAGAATTAATAGATTAATTTGCCACTGTAAATTAACTCTCACATGACTACTAGAATCTGAGAGGGGCTGTGGAGCAAATGAAGTATGCTTCATGTTGGATTTGTGTGGAACAATACCGGATAGTTAGTACAGATTTAGTGGGCTGAATGGCTCTGTTTGTGTGCTATAAGAAGCTATGACTTTGACATTGGACATGTGCTGTGACAGTTGTGTTTTACTGAGCACTCCCCACAAAATGCTGGAGGAACTCAGGAGATCAGGCAGCATGTTTGGAGAGGAATTAACAGTCAGTTTCAGGCCGAGACCCTTCATCAGGAGTGGAAAGGGAGGGGGAAGAAGCCAGAATAAGCAAGCAGGGGTGAAGGGAAGGAATACAGGCTGGCAGGTGAGAGGGGAAGGTGGGTGGGGGAGTGGTGATGAAGTGAGAAGCCGGGAGGTGATTCTCTCTCTCCTCTCTCCTCTCTCCTCTTTCCTCTCTCCTCTCTCCTCTCTCCTCTCTCCTCTCTCCTCTCTCCTCTCTCCTCTCTCCTCTCTCCTCTCTCCTCTCTCCTCTCTCCTCTCTCCTCTCTCCTCTCCCCTCTCCCCTCTCCCCTCTCCCCTCTCCCCTCTCCCCTCTCCCCTCTCCCCTCTCCCCTCTCCCCTCTCCCCTCTCCCCTCTCCCCTCTCCCCTCTCCCCTCTCCCCTCTCCCCTCTCCCCTCTCCCCTCTCCCCTCTCCCCTCTCCCCTCTCCCCTCTCCCCTCTCCCCTCTCCCCTCTCCCCTCTCCCCTCTCCCCTCTCCCCTCTCTCCTCTCTCTCCTCCCCCCCCCATAAAATTCTTTAAATGTTCTAGATAAATTAGTTTATTTAGATTAGCCAGTAATCTTCTATAAAAGGATTACAACTCCAGTCCATAAAGCTTATGTTAGCCATTTAACCCTTTTAGTACCAGTATGATTTTGGTGAACCTACCAGCACCTCCGGAACCAAATTTTCCTTCCTGAGGTGTGGAATGCAGAACTGAACACTGTTACTCCAGATATATCTTAACCTTTGATCTACAGCATAACATTACAGTGTGTAGAGTTACAGGAGCCCAGTGAAAGTGAGGGCTTCTGCTAATCGGTGCAGGTTTTCTTTCCGTGATGTTAACACTTTAATCTTGCACCATAGACAGCATATTTGACTACATTGTTCCTTTGTGTTTTTAGCTGGCTTTTTGATCTCTATAGATGCTCTTGTGACAAATGTTTTTTCTAATCATTAGCTTGTCTGATTTGCTGCTGGGACAATTAGACAGTCTCCTCCCACCTGCTGTAGCCTGTCTAGCTTCCTCTCTACCCCTTGCAGTGACAATCTCCACATTTCCTCATTCCCAACCTGACATTTCAGCTGATAAAGCTGTTGTCAAAGTCAGCGTTGTCGTTATATGCACAGTACGCATTATCATAGTTGCTGTGAAAAACTTACTTGCAACACCATCAATAGGCACATTGTATCGGATATCCATTCAGTGGCCACTTTATTAATTCAACTCAATACATAAAAGCATGCAAGCATAATCAAGAGGTTCAGTTGTTTTTCAGAGCGAAGAAGAAATGTGATGTAAGTGACATCATCCGTGGAATGATAGCTGGTGCCAGATGGGGTGGTTTGAGCATCTCGGAATCTGTTGATCACCTGGGATTTTCACACACAACTGTTTCTAGAGTTTACAGAGAATGGTGTGAAAAGCAAAAAAAAATCCAGTGAGCAGCCATTCTGTGGGCAAAACTGCCTTCTCTCAGAGAAAGGTCAAAGGGGAATGGCCAGACTGGTTCAAGCTGACAGAAAGGCAAGAGTAACTCACATAACCACACGTTACGGCAATTGTGTGCAGTAGAGAATACCTGAACACACAATATGTTGAACCTTGAAGTGGATGGGCTACAGCAGCAGAAGCCCATGAACATACCCTCATTGGCCACTTTATTAGGTACCTTCATGCCTAATAAAATGGCCAGAGTCCACATCATTCAGAAGAAGAAAAAAACATAAATTATACAAGACAGAACACAATTAGAACAAAAGGTCCCTTGTAGCGTGAAGTGATCAAAATGGTCATTGTGTGGCTAAACTGAGGTAGTGATTAAGGTTGTGCAGGTTGGTGTTGAAACTAAATGGCTGAAGAGAAGTAACTGTTCCTGAACATGATGGTGTGTGACTTCAGGATTCCATATCTCCTGCCCGATTGGACGGAGAGAAGATTGCATGGCACTGATGGTGGAGATATGCTATGATGGATGTTGCCATTCCTGTAGGTACTGCAGATTGTGGAGAGGGACATGCCCATGAGGTACTGGGCTGAGTTCACTACTCAGTGCAGCTTCTCACATTCCTGTGCATCAAAATTGCTGTACCAGACCATGATGCATCCAGTCAGGGTACATCTGCAGAAGACTGATGGTGTTTGGTGACATGTTGAACCTCCCCATCCTCCCAGGTAAGTAAAGATGCTGCCACCCCTAAGAGCTGGACAGAAGGCAACTCATCCAAGATGTCAAGTAGATGCTGTCCTGTTAAATATTTTCCTGCTAAGTTTGGCAAAGTCTGAAAGGGATGGGCATTTCCTATTGCAGAGGGGGCAAGGGAGAAGAGTTCTACCCTTCAGCCCACACTATGGGCCAAAAATCTCCACCCTGCCTCTTGTAGAAGGTTTCAAGGAACTTCTAGCAATAAGGAAGCACTCTATAATGATATTACAAAGCATGTCCAATGCAGGGAGCACAGTCTCAGAATAGAAATGCACCCTTTTAGAACAGAGATGAGGATTTTTTTTAGCCAGAGGGTGGTGAATCTGTGGAAGTCATTGCACAGGTGGCTGTGGAGACCAAATTATTGCACATATTCAGAGTGGAGGTCGATAGGTCGATTAATCAGGGCATCAAAAGTTATGGGAGAAGTCAGGAGAATGACATTGAGAGGGGCGATAGATCAGTCATGCTAGAATGGAGGAGCCATTTGATGGGCCAAATGGCCTAATTCAGCTCCAATGTCCTATGGCCTTTTGAAATACAGAGTACACTATCACTTCAGTCTGTTGTTGCTCTACCTCGGTTTGCAGTATTATCTTTTAACCATTCTAAGTTTTTGCTTTTGTTATATTTATTGTTAATGATTATTAACATGTTTATTGTTTACTCTCTGAGCTTCTAAATAAGTTATTTAATTGCATCATGGTGTATATGGTAATAATCTGATCTAATTAATCTCATTATCAGAGGTCTTTTAGATCTGTTGCCATTAATGTAAAATCCAGTGTTGGAATCCAATTCTCCTTATTCCAAAGCCATTCTAATTTAGATTCTCTGGTGGCCTGGAGTTCCTGAGATTCTTGGATGACTCTACATAAATAGGGGCTCTGTCTGTCTAAAGAACCTGAGAATGATAAACAACCACTTGCCCTCTAGTTACGAACACAAAACTTCCCAAAACAATTTCTAGGTGATAAAATACAACTACTGTTACAAGATAAGTAAATACTTCGCCCAGTTGTGCACAGACAATAATGAGACCAATGACTGGTTAATGAAGGGTGAGGATTAAAACACTGAGAAGAGCTCACTGCTCTTTAATTGTAACTCCATCGCCTTTAGCATCAAAGCGGGTTTGGGTGATTGTGGGCCAGGTTTCATCAGAATCCATGACAAGTTCTGAAACATTTTTGTTTCATTTTTTCCCCTTGTTGTTATGCCATTGATCCTTAAATTAACTAGCACTTGCCTGTGGCTATGGTTCAGGGCCACGTATCTGACAAAGGTGGCGTGACATCTAACAGCTTATCTTATAACCATCAAAGCTAGTGAATCAGTAGAGGAATATACTCCAATTGAAGACTTCCCCAGGTAGTGGAGCTTTCTAAATGGTTGTGGTGAACTACATATACCTGTCTGGACACGTCCCCTGCTGACTGCTCCTGTGGCTCCTCCCACAGACCCCTGTATAAAGGTGGTTGGAGGCACTGCTCCCCCCTCAGTCTCCAGGCTGTTGTGTGGTGGTCTCTTGCAGCTAATAAAAGCCTATCGTTTGCCTCCCGTATCCGAGAGTTATTGATGGTGCATCAATGGTCCCAATCCCAATCAAGTTCATAGACAACTACAGTACAATAGAGGCCCTCTGGCCCACAACATCGTGCCATCCATTTAATTCACTAAGAGCAATTTAACCCTACCCTCCTACATCGCCCTCCATTTATCTACCATCTGTGTGTCTATCCAAGAGTTTCTTTAATGCCCCTAATATATCTGCCTCTAACATCACTCCTAACACGGTGTTCCACACATCATAAGACCATCAGACATAGGAGCAGAATTTGCTCCACCATTTCATCATGGCTGATTTATTATACCTCTCAACCCCAATCTCTAGCCTTCACTCTGTTACCTTTGATACCCTTACTAATCAAGAATCTATCAACCACCACGTTAAATGTCCACAGTCGCCTGTGGCAATGAACACCACAGATTCACTAAGCTCTGGCTGAGGAAATTTCTTCTGTTCTAAATGGATGTCCTTTTATTCTGAGGCTGTATGCTTGGTCCCAGATTCCCCCATCATCTCCACATCTTTTCTGTCTAAGCCTTTCAATATTTGATAGGTTTCAAAGAGCTCCCCCTCTCATTCTTCTAAACTCCAACGAGTACAGGCCCGGTGCCATCAAATGCTCTTCATATGTTAATCCTTTCATTCCTGGGATCACCCTTGTGAAACTCCTCTGGATCGTCTCCAATTCCAGCACATCTGTTTATAGATAAGGGACCCAAAACTGCTCACAATACTCCCAAGCCCAATTTGACCAATGTTCAATAAAGCCTCAGCATTACATCCTTGCTTTTATTTTCTATTCCTCTCAAAATTAATGTTAACATTTAATTTGTCTTCCTTACCACCAAGTCAACCTGCAAGTTGATCTTTAGGGAATCCTGCATGAGGACTCCCAAGATCGTTCGCGCCTCTGATCTGTGAATTCTCTCCGCATTTAGAAAATGGTCTGTCTTTACTCCTTCGGTCAAAGTGCATGACCATATTCCATCCGCCACTTCTTAACCCATTCTCCTATTCTGACTAAGTCCTTCCACATACCCCCACTTCCCCTGTACCCACCAATCTGTGTAAAAAAAAAACCTGCCTCTGACATCCCTTCCCACCAGTGCTTTACTCCCTGATTCAGATGAAAGTTTTCAGCCTGAAATGCCAAATATCCATACCTCTCCCCTCCCACTGACTTCCTCTTGATTGTTGCACAGATCCACTACAATATTTGACTGCTACACGACAGTCGGGGAGCCAAGCAGCGCAGAAATAGTCCTTTCAGTGCACCATGTCTATGCTGGGTATTAAATACCCACCTAAAACTGATACCACTTTCAGAAATCCCATTTATGAACACTTGTTCAGTGTACTAATCTGCCAGCAAAACTTCTACTCATTTCTAATATTATTCTTTTTTTACTTCTTTGAGTTTTTATGGCAGTTGGCATCCACACTGATTTCTAATATTCTGATGAAAGACATCGGCCTGTAATTTTGACTGAGTTTCTTGCTTCATTGAGTATTTCCTTCTGTTACTTCAGAAGCACTCCATTTCGTTTAAAATGGAACAATGGCTCAAAAACAAAATGGGTCTCTTTTATTTCGGAGCAGATAAAAGGGGTCCAAAGAGTAGGGTGTAGATGATTGATGTAAGAGCCAAGGGAGGCATGAGGGAAGCGTTGTTACCCAGTTTGTATGTCAGGTCTAGAATGTGTTGCCTGAGGTGGCATTGGAGTCAGATTTAAGTGGAGCATTAAATATAAAGCAAGATCCGTCTTGGTGTTAGGGAATTCTGTATGTGTGTGGTTGGGAGGAAAGAATGGGGCTTGTTTTGCTGTTGTCGCTTGCTCTGCTCTGTTTTGCGGAGTTCTGCGTTGTTCGACCAAGCGCGGTGGGCAGGCTGTACCGGAGCATGCAGTGACACTTGCGGGCTGCCCACAGCACATCCTTGGTGGCGTAGCTTGTTAATGCAAGCAATGCTTTTCACTCTATGTTTCAATGTACACCTGATAAGTCACCTTGAAAGCTGAGTCTATGATCTATAAGCGGAACCGGGACAAATTTGGATTGTTTTCTGTGGAGCATCAGAGGCTGACAGGAGACCTGATCAAAGTTTATAAAATCATGAGAGACTTAGGTAAGGTAGACCGTCAGAATCATTTTCCTAGTGTAGAAATGTTAGATTTTAGAGGATGTGTACTTAAGTTGAGAGGGAGGAAGTTTAAAGGGGATTTGGGATTGGGTGGGGGGCAATATTTTTTTTAAGTGCCCAGAATGGGTTGCCAGGGCACTGGAGGATGCAAAGTTCAAAGCAAATATTATATCAAAATACGTATATGTTACCTTGAGATTCATTTTCCTGCGGGCATATTCGACAAATCTATAGAATAGTAACTATAACAGGATCAATGAAAGATCCTGTTTCAGAGTGCAGAAGACACCAAATTGTGCAATCGCAAATATAAATAAATAGCAATAAATAATGAGAACGTGAGATAATTAGATGAAGATTCCTTAAAGTGAGATCATTAGTTGTGGGAGTATCTCAATGGATGGGCAAGTGAGAGTAGTTATCCCTGTTTGTTCAAGAGCCAGATGGTTGAGGGGTAGCAACTCTTCTTGAACCTGAGGCCTAATGGCAGCCATGACCTGAGTGGTGGGGATCTCTGATGATGGATGCTGTTTTTCTACAGCAACGTTTCATGTAGGAATGCTCTATGGTGGGGTGGGATTTACCCATGATGTACTAGGCTGAATCCACTACCTTTTGTAGGGTTTTCCATTCAAAGGCATTGGCGTTTCCATACCAAACTGTGATGCAGGTGCAATAGTGGAGATTAAGAGGCTTTTAGATAGTCACATGAATGTACAGGGAATGAAGGGATCTGGATCTGTGCAGGCAGATGAGATTTAGTTTAATTTGGCATGGTGCTGGACATAGAAACCATGAGTCAAAGAGCCCTTTTCTTTCAGGACTGCTCTACAATCTATGTAAAATTCAGATCAGAAAGGAAAGAATTTGCGGGGCCATGGAGGCGTGAGTCTGGCAGGATTCCTAAAAATAGACGGGTATGGATTCATGAGCTGAATAGACCCCTTTCATGCTGTAAGCATTCCGTAGTTTTGTGAATTCCACATAGATAATTTTAATTAATTCAGTCATTAATTTCGAGATAGGGCCCTTTTAGCACAAGGAGCCCGTGCTGTCCAATTACAAACATTTGCCCAATTAACCTACTAACCTGTATGTCTCTGCAATGCGGGAGGGGTCTGTACATTCTCCCTGTGACCGTGTGGGTTTCCTTCCACGGTCCAAAGACATACTGGTTGGTAGGTTAATTGGACTTTGTAAGTTGTCCCACGATTAGGATAGGATTAAATTGGAGGACTGCTGGGTTGGTGTGGCTCGAAGGACTGGAAGGGCCTGTTCTGTACTGTATCTCAATAAAAAAAATTAACTAAAAACCAAAGCACCCATAAAGTTCACTGAACGAGCAGTAGGAATTGATAGGGTTAACAGAATCGGGAATGAAGACTGAAGTAAATGTGATTGTGGGAAACGAGTCATTTTCAGCTCTTGTGTTAATGGACAAATGATTCTTGAGCAGTCTGCATGCAGGAGAAGGCTTGGCACGGTGCCCTGGGTGATTTGACAGAGTCAATTACTTTGCAGCTGCTCTTTCGAAAGGCTGATTCTGCCGGGAAAGCACTCAGGATCAACAGAAGCCAAAGAGGAGCAGCTGCAGCACCCATCCCCTGTGGAGGCTTCGAGCACACCCCCTGCTGCTGGCAGCCTGCCTCACCCAAGACATCTTCCTCTCCTGCTCCTCAAGGGCTTCCCTTATGCGTCGCTCCCAACTTCCTGCCTCTTCAATTTCCTGCTCAATTTTTCTCACAGGCCCACCCCACCCCCCATCAGGGGATACCTCCACAAGATGTTAACAGCTCTTCATTCGGGTGCTTTGTTCCTCTCTGACAGACAGAGGCACAAAGCTATTCCACTGCAGTGGCATCACAGCCAAGACCTTAATCGGTGCTGCAACTGATACTCAAAACACTGTAGCTGCTGGAAATCCAAAATAAAAACCGAAGATGCAAGAAATACACAGCAGGTCAGGCAGCAGCTGTAGGAAGATCAAGTTCAAAAGTTCAAAGTAAAAGTTACTATCAGAATACATACATGTCACCACATACAACCCTGAGATTATTTTTCTGCAGGCAAACTTAGCAAATTTAGAGAACAGTAACTGTAAACCGGATCTGTAAACTATAAACATCAGCTGGAAACAAACAAATGCAGATAATAAATAAATAGTGATATGTAATGAGCATGAAGTAACAAGACAAAAGAGTCCTTAAATGAGTGTAGTCATCCCTTTTGTTCAAGAACCTGGTGGTTGAGGGGTAGTTACTGACTTGAGACTGAGGTAAAAATGAGATAACAATTCGGAGGTGGTGGTTGTACCAGATACAGAAATTTAAAGCAACTTTATCACTTTCTCGCTACCAGATAACAACATTCAAAAGATACTTGGACAGGCACGTGGACACGAAAGGTTGAGAGGCACTGTAGCGTAGCGTAGTGCTATCACAGCACCAGCTGTAAGATCGAGGTTCAGTTCCCACTGCCGTCTGTAAGGATTTTGCCCACTCTCCCCTTGGCTGCGTGGGTCTCTTCCGCGTTCGAAAGACATGCAGTGGGGGTGCTATGTGGGTGTCGGGAGTGTGGTGACACTTGAGCCGCTCAGCACAATTAATATGCAAATGACATATTTCCCTCTACTTTTGGATGTACACGTGGCAAATGATGCTAATCTCTTTACCTTCGGAGGGATATGGGCCAATAGCTGACAGCGGGATGTGTTTCGGTGGGCATCTTAGTTGGCACAGAGGAGTTGGGATGAATGGCCCTTTGCCATTATCACTGTATGACTCTGATTAATCCAGGTTGGTTAGATACTGAGTGATAAAGGATCTTTGATCAGAAGCATTAACTATTTTTTCTTTTTCTGAAGATACTGCTTGACCTGCAAAATATTTGCAGTTTTTTAAAAAATTCCCTGACTGACAGCATTGCCTAAAAATGCTCAACTCATTAGCAATAAGGACAGAAGCTCCGTGCTGCAGCTGATTGCCACCCCGCTGACGTATTGCCCCTGTTGTGTCCCTTGCTGAGTTTCACTACTTCAAAGGAACAATATACACTCAGTGGCCACTTTATTAGGTATGGGAGTGGAACCTGGTCTGGTCTTTTGCTGCTGTAGCCCATCCACTTCAAGGTTTGACACGCTGTGCGTTCCGAGACGCTCATCTGCACTCCACTGTTGTATGCAAGGCTAGATGAGTTACTGGCATCTTCCTGTCAGCTTGAATTGGTCTTGATATACTCATAGAAGTAAGTTTTTCATTGCAGCTGCACATACTTGTACTTGTGCTTAGGACAATAAACTTAACTTTGAATGTGCCATTGAAGATCAAATCCTGCACTAACATTCATGGATCAAACGGGCACCTGTGGTTTCTGTCTTCCTGTACACTTCTATCTAGAACCAGCATCTCAACGTGCTGGGGAAGTACACTCAACTCTGGCTGTGCAAAAATCTTCCAAATCTGTTGCTGGGTTAAGTAAACCAAGACAACCTTCCCACCACTGAGAATTCTACTCAGTCTGCTCTAATGGGCGAGCCAAATTGTTCTAGCTCTGGACGCCTGACTCCTGAAACTGACATGCTGCCAAGGCAGAAGAATGTCCAACATTCCCAGCAGCCATTGGGAAATCCCTGGCCAATGGGCATTCAGAAAGGAAAAAGGAATATTTGAGGTGACTGAAAATCCAATGTCTGTTCAACTGGATTGCTCAGAAACCCAACAAAAAAGGCAGAAGGAACTTACCACTACCCCAACTAGCAAACAGTCAGATCCATCAGCACCCTCTACCCATGCTGACTGTGGGGGACCCACCTTAACCTCATTGGGGCTGGAATAAGCCGTACGGCCCTCCAAGCCCAATGTGCCAGTCCTCCAGATCACGGCTTCTACCTACGCTCCATTTTCCTGCGCTATTCTATATCCATTGATTCCCTTTATACTTCTGCCTTGAATTTAATTGGTAATTGAGCATTTTCAGCTCTTCTGAGTGGAAAAGTTCGAAGTAAATTTATTAGTAAAGTACGTACCTTGTGAGCAGAGATGGCCTGTTCAAGATCCTCACCAGGAGTGGTTGTCCCCCGAGGCTCCTCAGTCATTCCACACAGACGTGAAGGACGTCGTTCAGTTTGACAGCTCTTCTTCGGAGGCTTTCAACATCCACGGCGGTGTGAAGCAGGGTTGTGTGCTTGCCCCCACCCTGTTCGGCATCTTCTTCGCAGTCACGCTGAAGCACGCCTTTGGAACATCAGCTGATGGTGTCTACCTCCACACCAGATCGGACGGGTAGCTGTTCAGTCTATCTCGGCGAAAACCAAGGTTCGTGAAGTACTCATCAGGGACATGTTGTCTGCGACAAAGCAGCACTGAAACGCCTCATGGACAGCTTCTCACGAGCCTGTCAGGACTTCAGCTTGACCATCAGCCTGAAGAAGACCAACGTGTTGGGCCAAGGCATTGAGCACTCCCCTGCCAGTACCATCAACAACTATGAGCTGGAGGTAGTTCACGAGTTTACATACCTTGGCTCCACCATCACGGACAGTCTTTCCCTAGACCCCGAGACCAACAGACGGATCGGACAAGCAGCCTCAACATTTGCCAGGCTGACAAAGAGAGTCTGGGAGAACAGAAAGCTGATGACGCTCACCAAGATGGCAGTCTACAGTCTACAATCCCCAGCACACTGCTTTACAGCAGCGAGACCTGGAGCTTCTACTGCAGACAAGAGCGGCGTCTCAACGTCTTCCACCTTCGCAGCCTGAGACATATCCTGGACATCAAGTGGACTGACTGAGTCACCAACAATGAGGTCCTGGCCTGTGCCCAGATATCCAGCCTCTTCACCCTGCTCCAGAAATGCCATCTCCGCTGGCTGGGTCACGTAAACTGCACGTCAATAATGGAGGATCCCGAAAGACTTGCTGTACAGGGAACTGGCCTCCGGCAAGAGAGCACAGGAGCGGACCCATCTTTGTTTTAAAGATGTCTGCAAGAGAGACATGAAGTCACTGAACATGAACGTCGAGAGGTGGGAGGACATTGCAAGCAATCGCTCTCGCTGGAGGCCGGAACCACGCAGAGGTCTAAAAAGAGGAGAAGAGAAGCTGAGGCTTGCTGCTGAAGAAAAGTGCACTCGCTGATAAAACAGCAGCAAGACAACGCCGGAGGACAGAGTCTTCAAGTGCGGTCGCTGCAGCTGAGACTGTCACTCCCGTGTGGGCCTCCACAGCCACAACAGACACTGCTCTACCAACACAGACTGAAGCAAGACTTTCCAGGCGCAGGTCCATGGTCTCGCAAGACTAACAGATGCCATCATCATCACTTTATACGTCACCATATACTACCTTGAGGTTCATTTTCTTGCAGGCATTTACAGGAAAAAAGAGAAATACAATAGAATTTATGAAAAAAAACTATAAATAACAAAGACTGACAAACAACCAATGTGCAAAAGCAGACAAATCCTGTAAATAATAAAAAGAAATTACAAGAACATGTTTCACAGAGTCCTTGAAGGCACTTTCACAATGTTAGCGAAAGTGCGCACACAGCGAGCTCCCACATTGTTTTAATGCTCTGTCGATCTGTTCCTCATGTTGAAAGTTGAAAGACAAATGTTGGCCAGAACTCCCATGCTTTGTCTTTTGATGAATGGACTCTGGAGATAGGGCATGGATGTGGGATTAATTGATGGGTCCACCAAAGAGCTGTCACAGGCACATTGAACAAAATTGCCTCCTGCAATGTGCTGTTTCTTTCAACAATCCTTTAATCCTCAATGGACATGTTCTAAGAGTATTTGAGAAATAAGCAAGTTTTTTTCTTGTGATGATAATAAAATGCCAATGATGAAGAGTCTTGGTCCGAAACATCAACTGTACATTTCCCTCCATAGCTGCTCTCTGACTGATCGAGATCCTCCAGCATTTTGTGCATATTGATGGCAATGAACCTATTTATTGATGAGGGAACTACGTTATATGACATCACTGTTCATATAACCTATGAATAAATCATTGCCTGCTAATGTCTTTTAATACATCATTTTAAAGCATTCATTCAACATGCTATTCTTCACTGTGGTGTAAGATTATCAATCTCCCTTTGACAATACGCAAAGGTCAAAGGAACATATTAATTATTTCATATAGTCTGCACTCAAATGTAGATACCATTCCACAGAAAACTTAATGGATCACTGGGAATTGGGGATGTATTGGGCACTCTGTGTGGAATAGTCAAGTGCAAGTGGTCTCGGAAATTTATAACGCGTTGAGACAATATTGGCTTTTAGAAAGAGCTGTTCAATTACTCTGGCTCCTTCACTTTCCCCGTGGAAATACTAAGCCTGTTGAAATATATCTCTAATTCTTTCCTAAATTTACTGCGGAATTTTCTTACACTTCCCTTTCGGAGAGTGCATTCCAGAACAGAAGCTTCTGGACAATAAAGACTTGCTGCTGAAAAGAATTCTCCCTGTAACCTCCTGATTCGTAGGCCCTTTAACCCATCAATTCAGGGCTGAACTGTTATTCCGCCTAGTCCCGTTGACTTACATTTCAACTTACATTTCACCCTTAACCACTAAATCTTAACCTCAATGGTTTAGTCTCACCCAACCTCGGAGGAAAAAAGCCTGTTTGCTCTCGCCCTATCTACACGCTTCATAGGCTTGGTACACGTCAGTTTGACAGAAGCACCTTAAAGGTTGAAGAGGTTGTGGGGTGGAGAGATGCAGGGAGCTGTTTTGTGCAAGTACTCCTTCGCCAGGAAACAGCCTGTCCCAATCCCCTTTCTGATGCCATTAAAATCGGTCTTTCTCCAAATTAATATTTGAACCTAAGGACCAGCCCTATCTTTTTCCATATTTACTTTGAAACTAATGGCATTGTGATCTCTAGATGCAAAGAGTTTCCCTACACAAACTCCTGTAACCCGCCCTGTCTCATTCCCTAATAGCAGATCGAGTATCGCACGCTCCCTCATTGGAACTTTCATGTACTGATTAAGGAAATTTTCCTGAAAGGGCTCTATCCCATTTAGTCCTTTTACAGTATGGGAGTCTTGGTCAGTATGTGGAAAGCTCACTGCTGTTCACGGTTGAGATGGAGCAGGAATTCTGATTCCCAAAGAACAGGAATAGATGGGAGCACAAGCTGATGGATGAGAAAGTAAAGATGGCACCAGAACTTAGGATCACTGGCTGTCCACTGTAGCCCAGCTCTGTGTTGAAGCAGACAACAAAGGCAAGAGGAGCCCGAGAAGTATCTTGGCCACTTTCCAGGCTCAAAACATTATGATGATAATTCATCATATGCCTTCCTTCTGGGAGATCAGCAGTAATGGCACCAAATTGATTCAATTGGTGTGCATCAACTGCGCTTGTCCACACACTTAAAAAGTGTTGATATGCTAGCCACCCTCCTGGACAGTGAGGTTGCTTAGGCAGCTTTCTTGCCACTGTTGTTGAGATATTAAGCTGTGTCAGCCATGTCCTATTGCTCAGCTCCTAACTTTTATCTTAGGAGGTTGGGGGTATAAAAGATTGGGAACATGTACAGAAACTCCACTAAGTATGGTCTCAAGCCCAGCTGTGAAAGGAGGAGGGTTGGACATGAGGCTGGCAACCTCATCCCATAAAAACACAGAGCCACAGAAATGCCAACAGAAGCACCAGAGACTCCATCCCTGGGTGGGATAGGACAAATACCAAGAAAATGGGCTACATCTGAGAAGACAGGACAGGAGACTATGGTGATCTGCAGTCAGCGGCTTATGCCCTAGAAGGAGTTATAGGCGTAAGTAAATGAGAAAGTGTTTAGAACGGGTGTGGGTGGGAAGTCGAGGTGAACGAAAGGGGGAAAGATTCCATAGGAAGCTTCATCA
Organism: Hypanus sabinus; assembly: GCF_030144855.1. NCBI lineage: Eukaryota > Metazoa > Chordata > Chondrichthyes > Myliobatiformes > Dasyatidae > Hypanus > Hypanus sabinus. The sequence continues at coordinate 22,178,059 of NC_082730.1, read as the reverse complement.
CCTCTGAAATACAAAATAAGTTTTTAAAAAAACAGGAATTCCAGAGCAAGGTCGAAAAGCTGACTTCCTGTACAGACCTTGCTTCAACTTAAGTCTTGTAGAAGCAGCTCACTTGTTTTGACTGTCACTGATTTTGGATTCTCGATAAATAATTTAAGCAACAAGCCTTCCATCTTCCTCATTTCCTGTAAGCTGCATTCTCAATAAACTAATCCTGTTCCTCTTTGCCTACCACCCACTGACATCTTCTAAATATTGAATAAATTATTTTGATGAATCAATGGGGAATAAACAATTGAGGGTTTCATGCTAAGAGATCATTAATTCTGAGTGTGACAAGGACTTCTTTTTCAATTAATAGTGTCTACTTAACCTGGGGGAGAATGATAAGCTTGCCCAACCACCTAATGCAATCTTTGACATGAAGCATCAAGCCAAAGTCTTGCCTGTGTAGTCAAATACATTGCAATCATCCCAAAGAAATCCTGGGAATCTCTCCCTGGGGAGATACTTCATCATTCATCTTTCAGTCTACACATCAGTCCTTTTTTCACAATGCTACATTTTGTCCATGCTCCGTTGAACTTGGGCATCCCAGCACATAAATAAATTACATTACATTACACATTACATAAATGCAAGTCTTTAGTCATAGAACACTACAACAGAGAAGCCGGCCCTTCAGCCCATCCAGTCTGTGCAGAACTATTATTTGGCCTAGTTCCATCAAACAGCACCTAGAACTTAGCCCTCCACGCCCCTCCCATCCACGTGCCTATCCAAATTACTCTGAAATGTTGAAATCAAACCCACTAGCATCATGTATTTTTACTTATTTGGAGATATAGCGGGGAACAGCCCCTTCCAGCCCAAAGAGCCTCTCCACCCAGCAGCCCGCCTACTTAACCCTAGTCTAATCACAGGCCAGTTTACAATGACTAATTAACCTACCTCCTGCTACGTCTTTGGACTGTGGGAGGAAATCCACATGGAGAGCATACAAACTCCTTACAGATGGTCCTGGAATTGAACTCGAACTCCAGAACACTCTGGGCTGTAACAGTGTCGTGCTAACCGCTAAGCTGTCGTGATACTTGTCCCATACATTTGCTTTCTTCCTTCAACACTGACTGAAACAGATGGGAATCACAGAATGATTGCAGATAAGAGGGAAACTATTTGGCCCATCAAGTCCCTAGCAGCTTTAGACAATAGCTATCACTCTCTAATCCACTCCCCACACACTTCACATTCTTTTCTTATCACTCTCCCTACAAATGAGTTTGCCTCTGGTGCTACCTCTGTCAGACTTTAACTCTCCTTACGTAAGACAGATTTCCTTAGTTCACTAGAACAGTCCATGAATCTATGAACGCTACCTCATTACACTTCCTTGGCACTATTTATTTATTTTGTTTATTGTTTATTTTGTATTATTTAGATTGCTCTCTCTCTCGTTTGATGGAGAGTGAGAGCTTGTCCTCAAAGCAGAGAAGTGACACGCAAAATTGTAACATGGGAGCAGTGTGCTACTGGTCTCTGCCCTCGTTGTTGTTTCTCCCTTGCTGTCGAGTCAGAGAGCCCGTCTGAGATACCGAATTGCTGCGTTATGAACTGTAGTTTTGGTCAAGCTCTCTTTGAGGCTTTTGCTGGTGCTGGCATGGTGGGTGGGGGGTGGGGGTCATTGCTTTTACTGACATGAGCAGTGGGGGAGGGGGATTGAGGCTTTTGCTGCTGCTGCAAATGGTGGGGGGAGGAAGAGGAGTTTCGGGGTTTCGATGTTCTATCATTCACTCTATGGTTTGTCTCTTGGTTTGTGGGTGTCTGTGAAGAGTACAAATTCCAGGTTGTATACTGTATACATTCTCTGATATGAAAGGAACCTAAATCTAAATCTAAATCTATTTTTTTTATTTTCATAACTTATCGTAATGTCTTTGCACTGTACTATTGCCACCAAACAAAAATTGTCTCAATGTGTTAGTGATAGTAAATATGATTCTGATCCCTCCTTGAACCCTTTGTCTATGAGAGCTGTTTCTTTCTATTTAGTGTGTCTAAGATTTTCTTATTTGTAAACATCTCTATAATTTTCCTCGCAGCCTGCTTTGTTCCAAGAAAAACAAACTTGGCTTCTCCATTTTGTCCATATAACTGAACTCTCTTACACCTGGAATCACCTTAGTAAGTCCCTCAGACACTCAATATAAAGTCATTACATCCTTCCTATTCCCTTGTCTCTGGCCATGCTTATAAAGCGCAGGATCTCATTTTTTAAAAATTATTTTCACAATCTACATACCTCTGCTCTTTATCGTTCTAGCTTATGTTGCAAATTTTCTTGTCTTCCTACTAAAATGTAACACTGCACAAGTCCCAGTATTAAAGTTCATTGCCCAGTTCCTTGCCCATTCCACCAGCTTATCTATATATAAATGCCCTGCATTTGAGAATTTATTCCTCTAGCCTTTTTTGAACAAGAGTGTATATTTTGCAGTATTTAGCCCTCACCGCCCTGACTCTATAAATGTTTGAAAGGTTATGAATGAGACCTCGACATTCCCCCCTTTTATATCCAAATCCCATTTATTTTATCATGGGTGACATGGTGTGCAATGATGAGCCAAGTGCAGAGGGAGAGACACTGAAGCAGAATGAACAATTCTCTGAATATTAATAAGAACAAAATCTGACGCTGACCCGGCGGCTCGGAAGCAGTAACCTAATTCTAAATTAAGACCGCTCCTGTACAGTGTCAATCGAAATTGTAGTCTTCGCTCCCAGAACGTGAACTAAGTTAAGCAGGGGCCTTCTTGTCGTTGTGCTTCAGTCGGGACTTGACAAGACTGAAATGAAAGGAAGGGAGTTAAATACAATCACAAAGAAACCCTAATTGGCTGGAGTGTGCATGCCTGATTACCAACCCCTTGCAGCTGTCCGCCTGTAAGGGTGCCCAGACACTGTGTAACATAACCTCTAATTTTTTTTTTACAGCTGTATGGACCAAGCATTGCTCTGAGCAGGAAATTTTTACATGGCCTGAAAACTGCGTGGCACAGCAAATGTTTTTTTATATAATATGCATGCTATGAATATTTAGAATGAAAATTGAAAAATCACATACAGTAGTTTTGATCTTATTTATTCATTGAAGGGTATAAAGAAACATAGTACAACAAAGAAAACTTCTACCTTCCATAAACTTTTCTCGTCTGGCTTTATTTCAGCAGCGTGGCAACAAAGTCTATGTGCACGGGAGCATTTCAGATGCTGCGCGGCCACACACCCAGGAAGCTTAAAGGGAACAGTGCTCGACAGTGGTTGTGTCAATCGGATCTTGTCTGTACAGGTCGGCTGCCACTTAACACTGACTATGTTTTAAAAGTGCTTTATTGATTAAAGGTTCTACATGAAGGTAGTCTCCCTCTGAGACCATCAATGATAGTGATCATACCATCTGTGTATGGTATGGTGATGGTAGTATTGTCTGTAAGAAGATTGTATGTTCTCCCCATAATCATGTGGCTTTCCACTCACATTCCGAAAAATACATGCGGGTTAGGGTTAGTAAATTGTGGTATACTATGCCACAAACACTTGCAGGCTTTCCCCCACCACATCGTTGCACTGGTTTGGTCGCTAGTACAAGTGACACATTGCACAGTATGTTTTGATCTACATGTGACAAATGGCTAATCTTTCATCTTTAACAGATCTTTAATCTTTAGTGCTTTTTCCTTCAGAACCAGATTATTGTTCAAGGCCCTCGCTAGAAACTTAAGCACGGAATGCCAGGACCATGCCATATGTGAACTGGACTCTTGAGAGTGCAGTCTTTTGAAGAGATTAAATCTTGTACTTTCTCACTGATGGAGCTAAAGATCATATTACAGTTACTGAGAAGCAGAGCAGGGGAACTGTCCAATATGTGTTCCGTAACCAATATCACAGAAACATTCATTCTTTTTCTTCTCTTTCTCAGATCTCCAGCATCAACAACGATATTGGAAATCTGACACAAGGAAGAAAAAGCATTCAGCAGTTCAGACAGTGTCAGTGGGGTGAGAACAGATTGAATATTTCAGGACCTTGCAAAGAGCTGGCGGTACGCAGCAGGTCAGGCAACATCTACGGAAATGAATAAACAGGTGACGTTTCAGGCCGACAACCTTCTTCAGGACTGGAAAGGAAGGGGAAGGACACCAAAATAAAAAAGGTGGGGCATCATCCCACTCCCTTTTCAGTCCTGAAGAAAGGTTTCAGCCCAAAATGTCAATTGCTTATTCATTTCCATAGATTCTGTCTGACCTACTGATTTCCTCCAGAATTTTGTGTGTGTTGCTTTGAATTTCCAGCACCTGCAGACTTTCTTGTGATTATGAATATTTCAGGAGCTCGTTGTTGGTCTGACTACTTCACATTGACTTGAAATGTTAACTCTGCCCCTCTCTCTGCAGACACTGCCTGACCTGCTGTGTGTTTCTGCTTTTTAACTATTTCTCTTTAACAAAAATTCAGCAGCCTACACAGTGCTGCTTGTAGAAGCCTGCTGATTGCAAAGTGACAGCAGTGCTTCCAGAGTGCTCTCAGTGACTAAATGTATGACAAGACTGAAATGAAGGGTACGACATTGTACAAATGTATGGCATTGTGTGTGAAGCTCTGCAGACACCATGAGATGAAAATTGCATGTTAGCATGCTTCTGTTACTACCTATATCAAACAATCATCTCTGGGTCAGTGACTGCCCAAATTCTTAAAACAGCACTGGCTAATCAATGTCTACTATAGAATATCAATAGCAGTCTATGACAGAATTGATCTCTTGATTTCCCATTGGATGTGGCAGTTGACTAAACCCAATCTTTGTGCTGACATTTGAAAATAGGATATTGGAGATTAGAAACGATTTACAGTGCAGTGGAATAACACAAGCTCCACCAACTTCTAGTTATCACAGGGGGGGGAAAACACAGTAATGGCAACATGTAATTGTTAAATCACTGGTGACATCTCCAGAATCCCAAACAATAAAAAATAGAATCTCACTACAGGTAATTAGGACTGATATTCCAAACTATGCTCTGTGAATATAGTTGGGTGCGTGCATCCGACCGCTAATAGCTGAGAACAATCATGACTGCTTTTGCTTCAGTAATTTTGAGAAATACAAGTTCAAAGGTTAGTGCTTTAATAAGGGTTGACGTAGCATTGTTTTAATCAGCAGCCTTTGTGTCCCCTTGCTTGCCTTCCCATTGCCCAGGTTACTGCCCTCTTGGGAAACCCCCTTCTGATTCTGCCACTCATTCCATTAAAAGCAAATAATTACCATGGTGTCACTGTAATATTAATTGGGTGGTTAATGCCTGGGCTTTGGCAGCTCAGAATTATCAGGCTGCATGATCTAAGGAGCTCTGTCTCTCCTTTGTAACAGATGCACAGTTGATTATATTAACCTCCTGCAGTTACTCAGGCAGAAACTCAAGAGATCTCCCAGAGCAGATGACAAAGACTCAGGTTACATTTTTTTACTAATAAATACATATCATTTTACATCAAGAGCAAGGGACCCTTCAGAAGAGAGGAACGTCTGCTTACACTAGATTCAAATGACAGTGCAGTGGCTTTTAAACTGCTCTTAGCTTTTGGACAAAGGACCTAAAGCAATGAATGGGCCAAGTCCCGATCATGTCACGTTATTTTATATTGGGGAATATCCAGAGCAATGGACACAACTCAACAGGCCAGGCAGCATCTATGGAAATGAATAAACACTCGATGTTTTGGGCCGCGACCCTTCACCGGGACTGGAAAGGAGAAGAAGGTGTTAGAATAAAATAGTGGGGGGCGGGTGGGTGAGGGGAAGGAGGACAAGTAAGAAAGCCATTAGAGAAACCAGGTGGGTAGGAAAGGTAAAGGGCTGGAGAGAAAAGGAATCTGATAGGAGAGGAGAATGGACCAAAGGAGAAAGGAAAGATGGAGGGGCACCAGAGGAAGTGATAGGTGGGTGAGGAGAGGTAAGAGGCCAGATTGGGAAATGGAAAAGGGGGGGGGGGAAGGAGTTAAGAGAGAAAAAAAAACAGAAAAAAGAAAATTACTGGAAGGAGAAATCAATGTTTAAGCCATCAGGTTGGAGTCTATTTAGACAGAATATAGGTGTTGCTCCTCCACTCTGAGAGTGGCCTCATCATAGCAAAGGAGGAGGCCATGGACCGACATGTCGGAACAGGAATGGGAATAGGAATTAAAATGGTTGGCCACTGGGAAATTTTGCTCTTGATGGATGGTGAGGTGGTGCTCAACAAAACGGTCCCCAGTTTATGTCAGGTCGAACCAGTATAGAAGAGGCTGCATCGAAAGCACCGGAAACAGTAGACGACCCCAACAGATTTGTAAGTGAAGTGTCGCCTCACCTGGAAGGACTTCTGGGTGTCTGAATGGAAGTAAAGGAGGAGGTGAATGGGCAAGTGTAGCATTTCTGACGCCTACAGGGATATGTGCCAAGAGAAAGATTAGTAGGGAGGTACGAATGTGGAAAGCAGAGAGTTGGGGGGGGGGGGCGGGGAGGTAGGGACGTATTTTGAAGTAGGATCCATTGAAGATGGCAGAAATTGCAGGCAATGATGTGTTGGATGTGGATGCTCATAGGGTGGCAGATGAGGACAAGAGGAACTCTATCCCTGTTAATGCATGATGGGGTGAGCATAGATGTCTGGGAAATGGAGGAGATGTGGGCTAGGAAGGGAAACCCCATCCTTTGAAGAAGGAAGACACCTCTGGTGTCCTGGAAAGGAAAGCCTCATCCTTGGAACAGATAAAGGAACCGAGAAAAGGGAAGAGCATTTTTACAGGAGACATAATGGTAGAACGTATAGTCAAGACAGCGGTGGAAATCAGTAGGTTTATGAAATATGTCGGTCAACTGTTTGTCTCCAGCGATGGAGACAGGGAGGTTGAGAAAGGGAGAGAGGTGCCAGAAATGGACCAAGTGAATTTAAGGGCAGGGTGGAAATTGGGGGCAAAGTTGATTGAAATTGCCAACATGAGCATGGATGCATGAAGGGGATGATCTAGTCATTGGAACAAGGGAAAATAAATAGATTGAGAAGTTATGAATTCTTAGAATTGATGAATGCATTCATTCTGAATTGAGACCAGATACTGGGCTGATTGTGCTCCCTACTTTTATACCAGAATATATCAATTTAATTTAAATCAATTTTTACCTCCTTTTGTCTTACAACAATCTCCAAACATGTTACAGCCTTACATTTCAATTCCCCTCCCACTCTGTGCACCCCCACAAATGATGTGAGGAGGTCTGCAATGTGAATATAGGGGTGCGATTTGTTGGGCAGTGGAGGGAGTGCAGGTTTCATCATGGTGACATGAGGAACTGCATGACTGGGATCTGAAACGACAATTAACTCAGCAGGTCAAGCTGCATCTGTGGGGGAATGGAATGGTCCACGTTTTGGGTTGAGAGCCTGCATTAGGCTTTGTCGTGGAGTGCTGGATACAGAGCTATTTTGGACAAGCTTATGGTCAGGATAGTTTCTTCCAGCCTGTTGGTTTTGTAAGGTTTAAAAGTCTGTGCATTCATCCACAATCAGATCAGTTCAGAGACTGCTAGGATCATCAGGTTATTGGATAATGAAGACCAATTCCCACTGCTGTCTGTAAGGAGTTTGTACATCGTCCCCATGACCGTATGGGTTTCCTCCAGGTGCTCCAGTTGCAGAAAGACGTACAGGTTACTAGGTTAATTGGTCACATGAACCTAGTGGGCTTGGGTTCATTGGCCAGAAGGGCCTGTTATCGTGCTATATCTCCAAATAAGAATAAAAATAAAAGTAAAATATATTCCAGCTGAAGGCCCAGTCTCATGCTCAGTAAATGCCTGTGCACTCACATGCCCCCTTCAGCAAGTCTCTGGGATTGTGAAAGAGACCTTATAAACATGATTTTTTACTTACTTACTTGGAACGTGAGAAAGGAAAACTTTAAGTCATAAAGTTTCTTTAACAACTCAGCTATCCCAGAGTGCTTTACAGCCAAACTAGTATTCTTTTAGATGTAGTCACTGTTGTAATGCAGGGACTAAGGCAGCCATTTTGTGCACAGTAAGCTCCCAGGGGCAGCAATGTGATCCTGAGCAGATAGTCTGGTTTCTGTTGCTGTTGGGTACAGGATAAATATGGGGCTGGGTTTGGGATGGATATTGTGTGAAATATGGAGCAAAGCAGTGATGTGAGCCAGCTGGTAGCATTCCTGCTTCCAAGATTAGGTTTCCAAGGAAAGGACCTGGTTTGTTTCCCAACTCAAGTGTTACTAAAACTGGGAAGTGAGCCATGAGGTGAACAGCTGGGACCTAAAGGATCAGATTGATAAACTCTAAGCCTTAGAGTCTGCCAGCCAGTCCATTCAATGCACTTACCGTCAAGTATATCACGTGCAGTTGCTCTACATGTGCAGTAACTCTATAACATTACCCATCAACATTGAATAGATAATGTTTGCTTGTGTGTTATGGTTTATTGTGTTGGACTCTTGCCTCGGAATCCTGCTCCTACGACTTTATGCAAGTGGTGGAAAATGGGAAAGGCTCTTGAATGGATCTGTAGACTGGATGGGATGAACCTTAAAAGTACTCTAGGAATGTGTTAGTCCAGAATTGGCCCCTCTTGGCACAGCCTTCCCACCCTCTGCTGAACAGGTTCGGACTTAGCTGCAAGTTTTCACAGTGTGATGAAGAGATGGACCAGATGGCGAGTGTGTGAAAGATTGGGCTCATCAGAAACCTGAATTATGTCAGCAGCTGTGCCCCAGAGACTAACATAGAAACGGACTGCTAGGATCTGAGTTTACAGCTATGATAGATTTTAATGGCCTATTTTGAATCATGTTTATATTTCTCATGATGTAGAAAGAGGTATTTCGGCCCATCGAGTCAATGCCAGCTCGCAGAGTATTCCTAAAAGCCCCAACTAATTTCAATATGATCTGTTCCTTTATATGCCCATCGACTATCGCCATATTCTCCTGCCACATGCACCCAGAGGAAATCTACACAGCTATGAGGAGAACATATAAGCTTCTTAAAGAATACGACTCCTATTCTTACATCTGGTGTTTTAAAGCACTGCACTGACTGCTTGGCTACCATATCACCCTTTCCAAGTATGTGACTAATTCCTTGAAGAAAAATAATTATTACCCAGTCCAAAAACAGTTTATTCCTATCTCTCAATACCCTTCAATTCTCAGCGCCTATGTTATATCTCCACTCTGCTCCAAAAATAATCCGAGTTTTTCGACCTTTCCACCATCCATAGATTTAGTTTTTGGATATATTAAAAATCTCCCACCACACTGACTCCTGCGTGACTAATAATCCTAGAAATAACTTCAGAATTGGACTCATCTCTTGCTCAATGAGATGTATGAATAATTTACAGGTTTTAAGTGAAGTACGAGTGGATTTTTACTAACAGTCATTTCCAGTGCTGAGTGGGTTAGATAGGACCAGCAGAACAAAAGGATCAGTGAGCACTGTCAGATTTCCAATGTAACTATCTGTTATATTTACTTAATGTCTTCAACACTTCAAAACGTCTCAAGAGCATTTCCAGCCTAAAACATCAGAAGAACCATTAGGGTATGTAAGTAATGCAGTGGCTGAAGATTTTTTTTTAAGAAGCATTGTACATAGAACAGTACAGCACAAAACAGGTCCTATGGCTCACATGGTCCCCGTGCTGAACACAATGCCAAATTAGTAAAGAGGGAGAGGCAACATGGTTTAGGAGGGAATTCGAGAAACTAATTCGGGCTTCAGTCCCTGCTGCTGTCTGTAAGGAGTTCGTACGTTCTCCCTGTTCTCTCCGGGTGCTCCAGTTTCTGCCCGCATTCCAAGGACGTATGGGTTAGGGTTAGTGTGTGGTGGGCATGCTACTTTGGTGCCGGAAGCATGGCGACAATTGCAGGTCGCTCGCTGCAAAATCCTGTGCTGGTCATTGACGCAAAATGACACATTTAACCGTACGTGTTACAAGTAAAGTTGATTTTTTTTAAAAGCTGCAGATAATCTCTAAGCTGGGGTTGAGGCTGTCAGTGGGGAGCTCTGGTTGAATGTGTCCTGGTAGTGCAGAGATGGCACGATAGTTTAGGAGTTATCATAACACTATTACAGTGCCACCAGCCCACGTTCTTTTTCTTCTGCTCTCTATAAGGAGTTGTATGTTCTACCTGCAACTGCGTGGGTTTACTCCAAGCGCTTCGGTTTCCTCCCATGTTCCAAAGGAATACGGGTTAGAAGGTGAATTGCTCACAAGGGTGAAATTGGGCGGTGTGGGCTTGTTGTACTGGAGGGGCCTGTGACTGTGCTGTATCTCTAAATAAAATTAAATGTGTGTAAGAATTAGGAGAGTGCAAGTTGAAGGGTGTTTCAGAGGAAGGGATTGAGAAGGCCATGGAGGGATTCCAACACGGGATATGCATTTTTATAGTCAGGGCATACTGAAACAGAGGCCAGAGGAATTCATTGACTGATGGCCCTCTGTAGGTTGGTGTTGACCATGGGCGTTGTGTCATAGCTGTCAAAACTGAAATGCAATACAGTAAGACAAGCCGTGGCAGTACGACATGGAGAGTAAGTTATTGTCCATGCAGCAGCCCCCCCCCCCCCACTTTACGCAGCTAATGAATCCAAAAGAATGGCAGAGACCATTACAGATTGGCAGAGACCATTACAGATTGGCATCAGAGGTGCCACAGGAATTGCCAGACAGCATTGACTCAATGTGGGATTGCCTTAGGGCTCCAGCTCTGGATTTTTCCTTGGGGTTTACTACCAAATTGGTTATAGCTGCAAAGCAGTGGAGGTTTGAGATTAGAGATCACCTTCTCCTGGATAAGCTGCCAACTATAGCTGATGAGCCTGATTTTAAGGCACAAGTAACCCACCTTTGCCCATTCTCCATTCTGTAGTAATGTTCCACTGGGCTTAGTGGCTGAGCCATACATGGCCAGGAGATAGACTTGGTTGTCAGAGGCTATTTGAGACACACACCACCGTGAAAAATTAATACAGGGGTGGCCAACCTCTTACATTCCATGCGCCAATTTTTCACTCACAAGTTCAGATGCACCATGCAACTCTTGTACCCCCATTCAGTTCTTGTAAAAATATGTTAATATAGAACTCGTGCGTGGAAAAAATTGCCTCTGAACTCGTGCGTGAAAAAATTGACGCATAGAACGTAAAAGGTTGGTCACCCCTGATTTAATAGGTAGTAAGAGCTTATCCTCATTACCCCCACCCCCACCAGCTATAACAGACTTAAGGACTACTACTACGTCAACTCAGGCCTCGGGGACCGGCGTCGGGCAAAAGCCTTAAGGAACAATAACAAATAAACTCCGAAAAAAAGAACAAAAATAGTCAAGGCATATCACCTTTTGTAACTGATTCTCAATAGCACTTAAAAGATCAATCAGCCTTGATTAAACATGGGGGCACAATCGACATTTATTAGATCATCTAGCTCCGTGTCCCCATGGAGAGCACACTCAACCAAAAGCTCTGTACAGGCCAGGATATTACCTGGCATAACACCTCACATTACACACTACATCCAGATAAAAACAGTCAAATCAGTTCTAAGTAAAAGCCAAAATCCAATGCTTCATCTCACTTGTTCACAGGCTACAGAATACTCACACTCGTCGGATGAAGTCGTCACACCACCATGTGACATTGAGCATGTGCCCACTCATTTTGCTACGCGGAAATAAGCCAGCAAACGGAAGTGGCAGGTTAAGCAGGAGGAGAGCCTCAAAGTCACCACGCAGGTTGAGAGGGTTTTTAAGGAGGTGTATGGTGTGTTGACATTCATTAGTAAGGGGACTCGGTTCAAGAACTGTGAGGTAGTGTTGCAGAACACACTTGTGTTCTGTTCTGGTTGCCTCTTTGTAGGGAGGATATGGAAGAGAGAGAGAGAAAGAAAGAAAAAGAAAGAAAGAAGGAAGGAAGAAAGGAAAGAAGAAGAAGAAGAATTATCATTATTATTATTATTATTATTATTACAAGGATGTTGCCTCCACTAAAAAGCATATCATAAAGATAGGTTGAGCGAGTTAGGGCTTGTTTCTTTTGATTGAAGGAGGAAGAGAGGTGACTTGATAGAGATATATAAGACGATAAGAGGCATAGGTCAAGTGATTAGCCCAAGACTTTTCCCAGGGTGGAAATGGCTAATAGAAGGGGGTATAACTTTAAGGTGATGAGAGGAAAGTCAGAGGTAAGTTCTTCACACAGGGAGTGGTGGGCTCTTGGAATGCTCTACCAGGGTTGCTGATAGAGGCAGATATGTTAGGAATAGTTAAGAAATTCTTAGATAGGCACATGGATGATAGAAAAATGGAGCACTATGTAGGAGGGAAGAGTTAGATTGATTTTCCAGTAGGATAAAAGGTTGCCACAATATCATGGGCTGAAGGGCCTGTACTGTGCTGTAATGTTCCATGAAAGCTTTGTTGCAGACAAAGGGTGGCAGTGGAAAATCCCATGTATTACTGGGTTATTAAATCATTGGCACCATAGAGATTTGTGGTCCCATTTCTGCTCTGGATTCAACAACCCTGAGATGGGAGACTAAGGGAGGACTCAAATCCAACCCAATGCTGTAGGCTCAAGGCCTCTCATCAGATGGAATGGATCAAAGCATAGGACACTCAAAAGCCCTTGGGTCTCTGTGAGCCCAACCAGCCTGTGCATCTGTCTGCTGCTCAATGGTGAATGGTATCTAACCCAGAAGGACATAAAGGACCCATTACATCATAGTGCACCAAATGTTCCAGTGGATGATGTGATGGAAGGTTCCATAACCTCAAGGCTGAGTTACCAGATGAGATATCACAGTTCAGGTATAAATCTTCAACAAACTGAAGAAGTATCAAGTTTGAACACACTTCATCCACCAATGACCCATTAAATAGTCTTGATACAATTCAATCTGGACACTCAACCATTCAAACAAAAAAAAAACATTTTGATAAAAATGTACTGTAAACAGTTGGGGGAGGGAGCTATGAAACGTGGCAAAGGAATTAAGTGCAAATTCGTTCACTTGTGTTGCCAGGAACTAAATTCAGACCCAAACCACTGTGTTGTAGTCAAATTGAGAGTGTTTGCTCGTCACAGGCTGGACCAGCTTCCTGGTGCAAGTGTGGGCACGGTGACTGTGTTCCTCTGGTATGGTAGCCCCACTCCCAGCGCCGTCCAGGGGCCGGCTGGCTGGCGCGCCATTGCCTCGCAATGCAAAGTAAAAAGTCACCTTCTGCTTAGACGCCTTGCTGGATCGTTTAGTGATTGATTCCGATGGGTTGGCGGCCGCCGCCTGGGCTCGCTTGCCCTTGTCTGGCCGCACGCTCCTCAGCAGCTTCTTGAAGATATTGGCCGTGAGCGTTAACTTCTTCTGGAATTCCTGAGACTTGCTGATAATGGGGACGTGGTCTTGTCGACCCCTACCCTCCACAGGGGCGGCCTGCGATATCTTCTCCAGCTCGGGCAAGTCCAACCAGTTACCCACCAAGTCTGCGAAGACATTGTCCCCTAGAATGAGGGGCTGCCTGTTCCTGCTCTGGGAGAGCAGAGATGAGGTCCAATCGTTGGAGCCCTCGCTGGCTTGGGTTGTCTCACCGACTGTCTTGCTGGCCGCTGCAATCCGGCGTTTCTCTGTTGATGGAACCGCTTGTTGACCGAGGTCAACTCTAGGCGATGCCAGCCCATTCTTCAAACAGTCTAAAGCCCCAGAAGACGTCGCCGACGTCGGCACCTCAAAACAGGATGCCTCCTTCAGATAATCCCCTGACCAGCCACTCACAGGCTTATCGGCCGGCCTGAATAAGGAGACGTCGCCCGATGGGGGGACTGCACCACTGCCGCTGGGGTTGCTGTGTTTCTCCTGCAGGCACTGCCTGATCTTGGAGTCCTCTCTCCCATTCCTCAGCCGTGGCTGGCGGGGAATGATGGATGGCGGTTGGCTCCGCAGTCCCGAAATCTCCAGCTGTTCCAAAGCTGTCTGCACTTGGAGAAGTTTCAACTCCTGGAGAGCGCCCATCATACAATTCATCTGATCCTGGAGCCCATCTCCGGCCTCCTTCATGGACTGCTGTCAAAGCACATTCACACCATTAGCACCGCATCAGAGACACCAAGAGCAACTCAATACCATCCCCATTAACTCATGAACCGCGAGAGGAATCCACTTCCTTGCGCTTTAACTCCCGGTTTACTTCCCCTTCTCACGCGTTTACAGGAAGGACGTGCTCATTTTCCATTGAACCTATGCAAGGCTCTCTCATTGTGTGCTTACAATTAGAAATGCAGAGTAAAACTGTTCCCCGGCCAGGCGCAATTTCCCAAAAGGAAATAAATAGAGAGACTGCTCATTTAGGTATTTTATTTGGGGGGGGGGGGAGAAGTGGACTCGTCTGTTCTGTTTTGACTGCAGCAATCAGACCTCACGCAAGTTCCCAACAGGATGACTGTCACCAAACTCGTTTCAATAAATTGCTTTGAAAGGTAATTCGGAGCTGATGGGTGTAATCTGCCCTCCGGACCTGTAATCAAAGCGTTTCGGTACAACTCCTCCATCGTTAGAAATACAAATGCACCCCCCCCCCCAGTTGAGAGCTATATATAAAAAAGTACAATCGAGACCCTTCCCCCAACGAGGGAATATTTCAAATGACCCTCTCGCTGAAACACATGCCCGTCTATATATAACGTATTACAGCACTTGCCGTCCATTTGACTGTCACTAATACATTCTTACATACAACACACAGCAGTGGGAGCGGTATTATCTTGCACATAGACTCATTCTGTCTATTGAACAGGCTTTAACAGCCCCAGAACAAAGCCGCACTCTTTCATTATCCTGCCCCGTATTTAATTGAACATAGGCTGCCCAGTTTAGTACACTACCTTTCCCCGCACAGCTACAGATCCGCTGCTCAGTGGGACGAGCAAAAGATCCTTTCAAAAGAGCTGTGTTTTATTAATAAGAGACTGTTGATTGACAAGGAGCCTGGTCACAAAGACAAGCCCATCAAAGGGGTGTTGGATGGGTGTCGCTTGGTTAATCCAGCTAATCAGCACCTCAAGGCGTGATCGTTTTTTAAAAAAAACTTAACATGTCTACTGACAAAGCATTATCCAACATTAATATTCCACAGAGACTCGTTCGCCTCCATCTCAAAAAACTATTTTTTTGTTTTGTTTATTGAACTCCCTCAAAAAAACTGTGCCTCCACGTTAAACTTGAGGGAGCTGCTGATGTGCCATAGTGATAGAGTACTACAGCACAGAAACAAGTTCTTCGGCCCATCTAGTCCGTACCGAAATATTAATCTATCTAGTCTCATCGACCTGCACCTGATCCATAGCGCTTCATACCTCTCCTATCCATGGACCTATCCAAATTTTCTTAAATGTTGAATCGAACCAGCATCCATCACTTCTTCTGGCAGCTCAAACCACGCTATCACCACTCTCTGAGGGAGAAGCTCCTCCTCAGGCTCCCTTTGGACGTTCCACCTTTCATTCTTAACCCATGACCTCTAGTTCTAGTCTCACACAACCTGCTTGCATTTTACCCCTAATAATTTTGCATCAGACGTTGTCGTATGACATGCGTGGCCCTGTTATCTCCACGGCCATGATTGTTCTTGGGATTTTCTTTCTACAGAAATGGTTTAGCATTGCTTTCTATCTAGGCAGTGTCTTTACAAGACGGGTGACCGCAGCCATTATCACTGCTCTTCAGAGACTGTCTGTCAGGCGTCAATGGTGGCTAACCAGGACCTCTGATGTGCACCCGCCGCTCATACAATTCACGACACCTCCCATGGCTTTACGTGACCCCGATCGCCATGGTAGGGTTGGGGGGGGGGAGGTAAGCAGGTGCTACGCCTTGCCCGGGGTGAGCTACAGGCTAGAAGAGGGCTCCTTATACTTCCTTTGGTAGAGACGTGTCTCCACCTCGTCATCCAATTCCTCCATCAAATCTTCACTCATTCTCCTACGCTCCAGGGAATAACAACCTAACGTATTCAACCTTCCCCTATAAATCCTGGGATACAGTGTCCGAATACTTTAGTTAGTCCACAAGACCATAAGTCATAGGAGCAGAATTAGACCATTCGGCCCATCGAGTCTGTTCTTTCATTTCATCGTGGCTGATGCATTATCCCTCTCAACCCCAATCTCCCGGTAAACTTTGACGTCCTTACTAATCAAGAACCTATTAATCTCCGCTTTGAGTTGGCCTCCACAGCCTTCCCAATGACTTAGCCTCCACAGCCTTCCGTGGCAATGAACTCCGCGGTTTCACCACCCTCTGGTTAAAGAAACTTCTCCTCATCTCTGTTCTAAATGGATGCCACTCTATTCTGAAGCCGTGCCTTCTGGTCCTAGACTCCACCCACTCTTAGAAACATACTCTCCACGTCCACTCTAAGCTTTTCAATATTCCATAGGTTTCAGTGAGAAAGTTTGAAAGTTTTCTACATTGTCCAAACAGCTGAAATTTCGCCGCACTGTCAAATTAAAACGGGATAAATATTGGGAGGACTAGAAATTAATCTTTAAAAAAAATGAGTCGGGATGAGTTTGTGTGCGTGCATATGTAGTGTGATTTGAACGTAGTAATAATCACAAAAGGCAATGCAAACAGAGCAGAGGCGGGGGTGGGGGTGGTGGAATATTGAAATGTTCACACACTCTCGTTGCCAGTGCACATTCCGTAGAAAGTGAGCCACGGAAAGTGAAAATTAGAAACTGTTTTAAATGGGACTGTGCGTCTTTTTTTTAAGAATACGATTTTTTTTAAAGGAGCCCTTTGGTGAGTACGCGGAATCCCGGGCAACAGAGAGGAAATTGGATTTCTCGCCTGACGGTATTCCGAGGAGTTTGATCAACGCCCAGTCTCCCAAATTTGCAAAGAAGAGGTTCGCTTAGAATTCAACTGCAGCCACCTCCCAAACTACGCTCTCCCCCCACCCCCGTCCCAGCCCTTCCACATCTCCCCACTCAGAAGGGTTCATTATTGTCTTTTGGGTCCCTAACATTCAGCTCCTGCTTTTTTGGGTGGTCTTTTAGCTGCCGACATGTCACCTCCTTTGACCTTGTAAATGGGGACCCCGGAGGGAGTGGGCAGACGTGGAGGGAGGGAGGGGGGGCATAGCTGTGGGGGGGGGGGAAGGCTTGCTTTAGTAGAGGGGTGGGGAGTTTACCACAGATCCCACCCTTCAAACTCATAAAGCACAACGCACACAACAAAATTAACACGGAATCCTATAGTGTTAATTTATACATGATAGAAATCACGCCTTCTCCCGAAAAGGACAAGTGTTAACGAGCTAAGTGCATTGATTTCCATTTTAACTCAATAATTCTGAAAATGACTTACATTTGCAGAGCTGCATTAGAATTCATGTTCATTTGCAGTTTAATCCGGGGACAGATGGAATGGTTTTAACACCTCTCCTCACAATCTATTATCCCGAAAGTAATTAACTGAAGGAGACGGGGAGTCAATGTTTGATTATAAATAGGCATTCATTTTATTCTCGCCACTGCACACGGTGAATAACTTCACAGCAACCATCCACGTTACAAAACAAAAACAAAACTCTTTTAAAGACAGTAATCCACCTTACCAATTCTTGCTTCAAACGATGCAGACTGTTGTCCATGTTCCCCTTTACCGTAGGAGGCTGACGGCTAACAGCGAGGGAAAGGAAGTTTTTTTTAAAAAAAACCTGTTAAAAATCAGCGCCCGAAAGAATTTAATATGCTCCACGTGTCCATTAGGAAGAGAGTTCAGTCTGCACTGTACTGTCTGCCAGCGAGGCTGGGTAAGACAAAACAGGAGGGACGACTGTTGTGGAACCGAGAGGTAGTCTTATGTTATGTTCCGTCGAATCTGTACACTGTAAGTGATGGTGTCACATTACCCTACACTCAGCACTGACCTATTGATCACTTCCTTAGCTTTTCCCTCTATTATTTTCTCCCTCTGACTTGGCAAGCATTTTAGTTTTGAATTATTTTGCTATGCAGAATCAGTCCCCAGTTCAACCTCCATAAAACCACCCCCCCCCCCCCCCCGCCCCATTCAACCCACCTCTCGTCCCAATGGAAGCTCTACATTCTAGCCCTGCTTCTCCCTTCCCGAGCTAAAAGTCACTCAGTCACACAAAGAATATTTGTACATCTATAACACAGGGGAAAAATGTTGATGCTATGGGAGCCACTGTTAAGCTAAGACTGGCAGATGTTTGTCGTGTGCCTGAACATTAATAGTTACAGAAATAAGAATGGGTTTGACTCAAGGTACAGACTAGGCAGGGTCTGATAGACTAACAAAATCAGCCTAAAGCAAAATTGTCTTCTTTCTGTTCCGACAGCTATCGCAGTATCACAGGTGAATCCTTGTCAGCCAAGTGAAGCCTAGGCAACACACAGACAATGCTGGAGGAACTCAGCAGGCTTTTCAGCAGCTACGGAGAGGGATGAAAGAGCAGACATTTCAGGCTGAAACATCGACTCTTAAATTCCTCTCCCTAAGTGCTGCCTGACCTCCAGCATTTTGTGCGTGTTACTCTGGATTTCCAGCATCTGCAGATTCTTTTGTGTTTATGAAGCTGAGGCAATGGGGGTTACAAATTAATTGATGCGAGGATCCCCTTACAGTGGGTGTTCCCAGCTTTTTTTATGCCATTAAAGGAGGGGTCCATGGATCTCAGGTTGGGAACCTCTGCCTTAGAGGCATAAGACAAGTGTGTAAATGCTTAAAATACTATGTGGCAGAGATGTACCATGGTGGTGAAAGTGGAAAAAGAGGAGGCCAGTACCTCTGCCGACATCTATTGCTCGCGAATTCCCAACATGTACAGCATCATTTGTGGGCAGCACCTTGCGTGTAAAGTGGGAGGTTCATACTGACAGGAGCTAGACATTTTTTGACTCACCCTTGTATTTCTGGTTCACGTTGGGAAACATGCAGTATTCTGAGCAGAAGATTTTTCCTTGTCCATTAACCCCCTAAGCCTCTTTGCTACGGAATTCCAAGCATCTGTGTCAAACGTAGCTAAAACTGGGTTAGGTTCACTCAAATATCATCACCATTAATTCTATTATTCATTTATTCAGGGATACAGCTTGGAACGGACTCTTCTGGCCCGATGAGTGACACTGCTATTAACCCACCTATTTAATATTAGCTTAATCACAGGACAATTTACAGTGACCAGCTAACCTACTAACTGGTGTGTCCTTGGACAGTGGGAGGGAACCAGAGCATCAGGTGGAAACCCATGCGATTCACAGGAAGATCATACAAACTGCTTTCGGGAAGGCGTCAGAAATGAATTTTGAACTCTGGAATGCCCCAAGCTGTTACAGCGATAACCACCACACTGCTGTAACAGTGGAAGGGCCCCTTCCTCACGATGTCACAAGGGACTTCTCGGTCTCTGGCACGGCAGCAGTCCTTCATCATTACTGTGTAAGTGCCCGTTTAGATATTGCCCGGATCAATGTGCTGACTTGAGGCCACAAATTACCCTCAGCACTGACCTATTGATCACTTCCTCAGCCTCTCCCGCTATTATTTTCTCCTTCTGACTTGGCAAGCATTTTAGTTTCTAATTATTTTGTAATGCAGAATCAGTCCCCCATTCCACCATTTCACCTCCATAGCAACCTCCTGCCACCCCATTCAACCCACCTCTTGTTCTAGTGGAAGTTCCAATCTTTTGGCAGTCCTATTTCACTCTTCCTTTGCTGAAAGACACTCAGTCACACAAAGGTTATTGTATAATTATCAAACAGGGAAAAAGAATATTGCTACTATGGAAGCCAATGTTAAGCTAAGACGTGTAGATGGTCATTGTGAGCTAGAACATTGATAACTCACCCACCCACAGAGTTGCAATTCACATCAGGGGTTCGTTACCAAAGCGTGATATTCCAACTTAGCTTCGGGACTAAAATGGTTGTTTGTTGTTTGCACTGTCATCACTCTATAATCCTGGGCCTGATTTTGGTATCAGATTTGAATTATACTGGTTCCTTCCTGGGATTCCTGCTCAGAAAGAGATTGAAAGTCAACAGATCCATCCTTCTCCCAGTGCTCATGTACCTGCTATCCTTGTTGTTAAAAAAAAAAGAGAAGTTATTGCAGTGTATCTTCTGGGACACACTATAGACAAGGGTTAGGGGTGGGGTTAAGGTTAGGGTGAGAATTAAGTGGATCATTTTGTTCTGAATGCTAATAACCTTCATGTGTGCAATTACAATATGTCACAGATAGTCAAGGGGAGAAAACTTCTTTATAATCCAAATGTGTCTCTTAGATGGTGAAAAGGCCTTGGAAGTCTGGATGTGAAGTCCATAAGAACATAAGACATAGGAGCAGAATTAAACCATTCAGCCCACCCAGTCTGCTCCACCATGGCAGATCTATTTCCCTCTCAATCCCATTCTCCTGTCTTCTCCCCGTAATCTTTGACTCCTTGACCAACCAAGAACCTATCTACTTCTGCCTTAAGTACACCCAATGACTAAGCCTCCACAGCCTCCTGTGGCGACGAATTCCACAGATTCACCAACCTCTGGTTAAACAAATTCCTCCTAACCTTCATCTCAAATGGACATCCTTCCATTCTGAGGTTATTCCCTCTAGTACTAGACTCCCCAACAATAGGAAGCATGCTCTCCACATCCACTCTACCCAGGCCTTTCAACAGTTGATAGGTTTCAGCTATATCTCTGATCAGACCCCACTCCACCAAGCCCCAGGATATCGATGGTGGATACCTTATTTGGCAATTCCATTAAATGTAAAGATACTAAGGCAAAATTGAGTCACAGACCAGCCTTCAGTTATGACAGGGCTTACGTGCTGTAACAGACTACACAACAAAGTCAGGCAGCATCAACAATAACTTCCTAAGGAATTTAATCCATCCTATGCAAGGTTTGAACAGAAGAGGATTGCTATGGCAATATCCACCACGCAACCTCCAGTGCACCCAAACCCACTGTCACTGTGCAGAGAGTGAGCCTCTGAAAAGGATCTGGTCCAGATGCTATGCCTGACTGTGCTCTCAGATTCTGCACAAATCTGCTGGTGGCAGAATTTTCAGACAATTTTAATCTCTCCCTGCTTTAAGCTGTGTTTCCCACTTGCTTTAAGAAGGCCACTGTCAACCCAGTACTGCCAGTTGCTCTGACATTCATCATAACCAAGTGTTTCAAGAACACACATGGCATGCACCAACTCCAGCTTCCCAGATAACCTTGCATGACTGCAGTTCGCCTACTGCTGGAGTAGGTCTATGGGAGACACCATTGCCCTGCCACTGAACTGATCTCTGGAGCATCTGGACAGTAAGCACTATTGCTTATTGACTACAGCTCTGCCTTCAAAATTATGATTCAAAGCAAACTCATTACCAAACTCTGAGACTTGGAAATCAACAGCTCCCTTTGTAACTGGATCCTCAACATCCTGATCAATAGACCATAATTAGTAAGGATAGGCATTAAAACCCCCACCACCATTATTCTGAAGTTTAATGCTTCACGAGGTTGCACTCTCAGCCCTCTACTCTGCTCCCTGTACACTTATATCTGTATGGCCAAATTCTGCTCCAACTCCTTCTGTAAGTTTCCCCATGATACCACCATAGCAGTCAATAACGATGTGTTGGATTACAAGAAAGAGGTAGGGTGCATAGTAACATGGTGCCACAACAACAACCTTTTCCTCAATGTCAACAAAATGGAAGTGCTGGTCATTGACTTCAGGAGAAAGGGTGATACACACGCTCCTGATTTAGTCAAAGGTGCTGAGGTTGAGAGGATTGAGAACTTCATGTTCCTAGGAGTGATCATCACCAATAGCATCCTGGTCCAAACATGCAGATGCCACAACTACAACAGTTCATCAACACCTCAACTTCCCCAGGAGGCGAAAGAAATTTGACACATTCCTGTCAATGCTTAACAATTTTTGTTGATGCATGATAGGAAACATCTTTTCTGGATGTATCACAGCTTGGTATGCTTACTGCTCTGCCCATGACTGATGGAAACTTCAGAGAGTTGTGGACATTGCTCAGCATATCATGGAATCCAGCCTTCCCTCCATGGATCCTGTCTATATTTCCCATTGCCTCAGTAAAGCAGTCAGCATAATTAAAGACTCCACCTACTCTTCCATTGTGAAAGCATGTACCAACAGGCTCAACTTCTCCATTGGATTAAGACTATTGAATGGTTCCCTAGTATGATAAGATGGATTATTGACCTTACAGTCTACCTCATTATAATCTTGCACCTCATCATCTATCTACACTTTACTTCATTCTGCAACATGCACAAAATGTTGGAGGAACTCAACAGACAGTATCTATGGAGAAGAGTAAACAGTTGATGCCTTAGGCCAAGACCCTTATTCAGGACTGGAAAAAAAAGATGAAAAATCAGAGTAAAAAGATGGTGGCAGAGAAGAGAGAAGTACAGGATGGTAGGTGAGAGGTGAGACTGGGAGCAGGGGAGGAGGTGAAGTAAAATGCTGGGAAGTTGATTGGTGAAAGATG
The DNA here is from genome assembly GCF_030144855.1 of Hypanus sabinus. NCBI lineage: Eukaryota > Metazoa > Chordata > Chondrichthyes > Myliobatiformes > Dasyatidae > Hypanus > Hypanus sabinus. Next base: position 22,155,382 of record NC_082730.1, on the reverse strand, counting down.
GAACCTATTTCAATTCTATTTCCCATTCCCATTCTGACATGTCAGTCCATGGTCTCTTCTTCTGCCGCAATAGAGCCACACTCAGGTTGGAGGAGCAGCACCTTATATTCAGTCTGGGTTGCATCCAATCTCTTGGCATGAACACTGATTTCTAAAACTTCTGGTAATTGCCCACCCCTTCATCATTCCCCATTCCCATCTTCCTCTCTCACATGCCCATCACCTCCCTCTGGTGCCCCTCCCCTTTCCCTTTCTTCCATGGTCTTCTACCCTCTCCAGTCAGATTACCCTTCTTCAGCCCAGTCAACTTCCTAGCTCTTTTCTTCACCCCATCCCCGCTCCCGGTTTCACCTATCACCCACCACCTTGTACTTCTTCCTCCCCTCCCCCCACCTTCCTATTCTGACTTCTCATCTTTTTCTTTCCAGTCCTGATGAAGAGGTTGGGCCAAAACTTTGACTGTTAGCTCTTTTCCATAAATACTGCCAGGCCTGCTGAGTTCCTCCAGTATTTTGTGTGAGTCACTTGTATTTCCAGTATCTGCAGATTTTCTTGTGTTTGTGCATTTTATTATGCATTCCGTTATCGCTTTAACTTCTACTACCTCAATGCACCGTGTAGTGATGTGACCTGTATGAAAAGTATGCGACAAGATTTTCACTGTACTTTGGTACATGTGAAAGTAATAAACTTACGAGAAAATAAATTCCACAGGGAAGTATTTTGCCCATCTCTTGTTGGAAATGGTCATTCCCTGTGTGTGACTTGAACAGTTTTCATCACGTCATCCTAACTTGGAAAGCTGTCCAGGACTTGCTGTTTACAGGAATAGGATCTTTTTTTTATCTGAAGAGCTGCAAAAGAATATGGTTGAGGGGCTGAATGGTCATTCTGCTCCTTTGTAGTCAGGGACAAAATTACCCAGAAATACCTGTACTCCTTACTCAGTAATCATGGGAAACTGTGTCACTAGGCGCAAAGAGATGATACAATCATTATTTTGCTTCAAACCATCCTTGCAAATTGCAAGGGGGCTGTACATTTTGCATTTCATTTCACAGTGAATGGAACATTAATTTTTGACAACTGCTGTCAGTGTAACCGAATGTATTTTAATAATGAATGAGCCCTGTTAGCACGGTGACTTCTTATTATAATCTCTTCACAAGCAGCTCCTCTTGTCTGAAAGTCTGAACCACAGCTTTGTAAGTCCAGACTTTCTGATCTGATCTGAGGCAATATTAAGGCCATTGCCCACGGCTTCATATTACATCAGGACCTGGACATGTCTTCAAATAACGTTGGTGCTCAATGGCTATCAGCTACAATAATCTCTGAATGTGCCTGAAACTAAATACCTCCCCTTGACCCTTGCTGAACTCCAATCAATATTCTGCAAGTCGCACTTGAGCAAGTGCTTAGCCAGACAGTAACAGAAACACTGTGGTTACTGGACCAGGTATTCTGTGATAGGTAGTTCAGCTCCCGCTTCATGCTGTGCTCTCTTAACGTGGCACGGGCTAGGGTGCCAATACCTCTGAAGATCTATCCTTGGCTCAGACATGTAGATGCAATTATGAAGAAGGAACTCTGGCGGGTAAATTTCATTAGGAGTTTGAGGAGATTTAATATGTCGTCAAAGATTCTAGCAAATTTCTACCAATGTATCCTGGAGAGCTTTCTGACTGGTTGCATCAGTGTCTGGTACGGACGTGCCAGTGGACGGGATCGGAAAAAGCTGCAGAGGGTTGCAAACTCAGCGGCTCAATCATGGGCACTGGCTTCCCCGGCATCAAAGAGCGATGCCTCAGAAAGGCAGCATCTACCACTAAGGGCCCCCACTACCCAGGGACATGCCCTCCTCTCATTGCTATCATCAGGGGGAGGAGGTACAGGAGCCTGAAGACACACACTCAGTGTTTTAGGAACAGCTTCTTCCGCTCTGCCATCAGATTTCTAAACGGACCATGAACCCATGGACACTCCCTCCCTATTCTCATTGTAATTTATAGGCTTTTTTTATGTATTGCACTGGAGAGGAATAAACAGACGATGCTTCAGGCTGGGACTTGAGATGTTACCTGACCTGCTGAGTTCCTCCTGCATTTTGTGTGTGTTTTTCTGGATTGTCAGCAGCTGCAGAATCCCTTGTGATTGCTAATTTAATTAGTTTGACACAACATTGCAGGACGAAAGGCCTGTTCCTATACTGTTCTATTCTATGCTGGTGGGAGCTTACTGTACACAGATTGTGTGCTGCTTTCCTTTCATTATAGCAGTAATTGCTCATTTAGATATCATAAGCCCATAAGAGATAGGAGTGGAATTAGGCCATTCGGCCCATTGTGTCTCCACCATTCAATCATAACTGATTTAGTATCTTTCTCAACCCAGTTCTCCTGCTCTGTCCCTATGTCCTTTAACACCCTAAATAATCGAGAACCTATCAATCTCTGCTTTATATGTACTCAATATCTTGACCTCCACTGCCATCCGTGGCAATGAACTCCACAAATTCATCACCCTCTGGCTAAATAAATTCCTTCTCACCTCTGTTGTAAAGAGACGTCCTTCATTTCTGAGTTCGTGCCCTCGGGTCCTAGGCTCCCCCGTTATTGGAAACATCCTCTCCACGTCCAATTTAATATCCTGAGATTGAAAGGCACTTTGCAAGCGTGCCATTTTTGTATATATCTCTCTAGCTCTCTAAGGGTTAAGCTTTTTACTTGTGCATTAAGTTTAAACAATCCAGCCACTAGGCAGAAGCAGCATTAGTCTATATTTTCTGTTTACATTACAGTCTTCATACTTTTACAAAATACTGCCTGACAATCCTGAAGCGGACTGTGCATGCATTGGAAACAAGTTATGAATTCCAACGATTCAATGTATGGTTTTGCTTTAACTTACATCTGGTTTTTGACATTCATTCTGACGTCTTTTTGTGTTTTGCTGCTATCAGCTCATTGAGAGAGGCATTGATGGTTTTGGGGCTAAGTACTAATCTTGGCCTAGCACTTTTCCAGTCAAAACTTTGCCTCTGTGTGTGTGGATAAATTTTCAGCTCCCTATGCATGCCCTCGAGCAATTAAAAAGAAACAAACTTCTACAAACAACCTATGTGAAAAAATTGCTTTGAAAAATAGATAGTTTTTTGTTTTCATTTTAAGCAGTACGAAGAATCACACAAGTCTGAACAGGGCTTATCATTTCTGTGCTGCCATTCAAATGCATCCCAGTTATTCCCTCTCTCCCATTCATTGCCCACAGCCATAAGAAAAATCTCCTTCATCCATTTATCCATCAACTTATGAAAGGAACCGTTGAATGTGCTTCCACCAGTTCCTCAGGCTGTGTCTTCCAATCATTGGTAAAAATTATGTGCCAGATTTCTCCCTGGCACTTTTGTCCATTAAATTATATTTCTGTCTTCTGATTACTGACCTGCCAGTGGAAATCATTTCATCTGTCACAATTTTGATCAATTCTAGTGAATCTCCACTTAACCTTTTCTGCTCTTAGGACAATAACCCAGGTTGCTCCTGTCTCTTTTGCACAATTACAAACTGAAAATTTGCTTTTATTTCCTGTCATGATGTTGCAAAAAGCCAATTTTCATGGCATTTATACCCTGTGTGTCTACGTCTATGCTGACAATAAATTTGGAATTGTGTCCATTTGAATAAACATTGGAGAAAGAGGTGTCTTTCAGTGAAGAACAGAGTTTATCGGCTTACCTACAAGCAAGGGAATGCAGTGCCCTTTGTGGACAGACCAGCTTGATGCCCAGTGGTTGGAGTGAGGAGTTTAGATGGAGTGAGGAGAATGCAGAACCTGCTGAGGACAGACCTGCCTGATACCTAGCGGTTGTGGAGTGAGGAGAAAAGTTCGGGGGATGTAGTGCCAGGTGATGACGCATCCTGAAATTCAGCTAGCCTCAGTTAACAACCCTTGTTGTCAACACAACATGAAGCAGAGCCTTGTGGATCCCTGTGGATCTGTGTACAGTTGACACTTGCACGGCAGACTCAAGGACCATATGATATCCTACTGAAATGCAACTGCTATTAGGAAATAGGGAAGGTCGTGAAAAACTGATAATAAATGTCTGTAGACTGTTCTATTATGTTAATAATTTTTATAATAAATAAAGTACACGATTATTGTAGAGATCTGTACATACAGAATCACAGAATGGGGACATTCAACCCCAGTCAGTTCCAGTTCCTTTAAAGGTCAATGCAATTAGTCCTATTCTCCCTCCTCTCCTTTTTTCATGTCTCTGCAATTATTTTATCTTCAAGCATGGTAGCAGAGTGGTTAGCACATCACTTTACAGCACTAACGACCAGAGTTCAATTCCTGCTGCTGCCCGTAAGGAGTAGGTGTGCTCTCCCTGCGACTGTGTGGGTCTTCTCCAAGTGCTCTGGCTTCCACCCACAGTCCAAAGATGTACTGGTTCATAGGTTAATTGGTCATTGTAAATTGACCTGTGAATAGGCAAGGGTTAAATTGGGGTATTGTTGGGCAGCACAGCACAAAGGGCCGATTCTGTGCTGTATCTCAATACTTAAGAAAGAAGTAATAACTTATACCATTGAATACACATCCTTGGCCTTATCAGTCAGTATGTGACGAACCATAGTAATTAAAAAATTGTTTAGGCATGCAAGTCTTTTGTCAATCACTTTGAATCTGTTACCACCAATTAAATTGCATCACTTAATACTGTGAAGTATCAGATCAACACCTCCCACGCTAACCCACCCCTCAACCACCACTTTATCATTTCCTGCCAGTCACCTTAAGTACAAACACCTCTGTGCCCAGCAGCACCTAATTGACACACAATCAATCTACGTATATAAGCTATTCTGATGAAGGGTCTCGGTCCAAAACATCGACTGCTTATTCATTTCCATAGATGCTGCCTGATTTGCAGAATTCCTCCAGCATTTTGTATGTGTTGCTTTGGATTTCCAGCATCTACAGAATTTCTCATGTTTATGCAAGCTATTTATTGTTTTTTTAAAATTATTGTGCTCTTTATCTTTTTTTTATGTTGCATTGGATCTGGAGTGACATTATTTTGTTCTCTTTTACACTTTTGTACTGGTAAAGACATTAAGCAATCTTGAATCTTGAAGATCTGTGGGGATAGGATAATGTTAATTCTGTTAATGAGCTGGCATAGGAAGGATGGGGTGAATAGCTGTCTTGTATTGTGTTGTATGAAAGGAGAGGAGGTTGGCACTCTCCTTGCTAAGTATGGAAGAGTCACTAGTGGTCTTATGACACTCAGTGTTTATGGCATCATCATCTACACAGTGGCATCTAACCATGTTTTTTGAGGGGCAGCACAGTAGTGCAGAGGTTAGTGCAATCGCTTTACAAAACTAGCACTCACCATCGGGGTTTGATTCTTGCCACTGTTTGTAAGGAGTTTGGATGTTCTCCTTGGGACCACAGGGGGTTTTCTCAGGGTGCTCTGGTTTTTCACACATTCCTAGGAAGTACAGTTAGAGTTAGGGTTAGTGAGTTATGGGCCTGCTATGCTGGTGTCGGAAATGTGGCTGTACTTGCGGGCTGTCCCCACACAATCCTCAGAATGAAACACTTTGCTCTATGGTTCAATGTACATGTGACAAAGCAAATATTTTATCTTTATCTTCTTGTTGCTGTATAATTTTGTGAGGAAAGGTGGAGGGAGTTCGGGCATTTCTCTTTGGAGTGTGAGAGGTTTGATAGATGTGTATGGGATTATGCGAGGCATAGATACAGTGGACAGCCAGCACCTTTTTCCCAGGGTGGCAATAGCCAATGCTAGGCATCATCTATTTAAAGTGAGTTGAAGTTTAGGGAATCAGGTTGAATATCACTGGCATATGATGAAGTTAAATTAAAGAAGTAGTGCAAAAAGAGGAAACAAGTCGTGAATTGGTGTTTGTGGGTTCAATGTCCATTTAGAAATTGGATGGCAGAGGGGAAGAAGCTGTTCCTGAATTGTTGAGTGTGTGTCTTCAGACCTGTACCTCCTTCCTGATGGTGGGAATGGGAACAAGGCATGGCCAGGGTTATGGGGGTCCTTAATGATGGATGTGGCCTTTTTGAGGCATCACTCCTGGACGGTGTCCTGAATGCTGTGCAAACTAATGTAATGGAGTTGACTGTGTTCATAACTTTCTGCAGCTTCTTTCAAACCTGTGCAGAGCCCCACCTCCCATGCCAAAGAGTGAGGGACATGTCAGGGGCAGGTTTTTAACAAAGAGTGTGGTAGGTGGCTGGAATGCACTTCTAGGGCTGGTGGTAGAGGCTGGTACAATAGGGACATTTAAGAAAATCTTCACCAGGCAAGAGATGGAGGGTCATGAGCTGTGTACGAGGGGAGGGGTAGATTGATGATGGAGTATGGGCAAAAGAGCCCAAGGGTGTTGTACTGTTCTCTGTCTATGTACTGGCATACAAAAAAAATTACAGAACACCGAGTTAAAGAACTTAGAACAAAGAACATAGAACAGTACAACATAGGAACAAGCTCATGATGCTTGAGATAAACATAATGCTGAATTAAACTAATTTTCTTCTGCCTGTACACGATCCATATCCCTCTGTTCCCTACGTATTCATATGCCTCATAGTGAAAGCCACTCATATTTGCTTCCACCAATCCCCCCCACACTCACTCCCCCCTCGCAGCTTGTTCCACTCGTTATCACTCTCAACGAGTTAATATTGTAAAAATATTAGGAAGTCAAAAGCAAAAAGGATTAATTTACATAATTCCATTAACAACCTCTAAATGTCACCAAAAGACTTTTCAGCCAACGATGTATATTCACTGCTGTCATAAAGCTGGCACTATAGTTACACAAGGCAGGACACTGTGAACAACAAAGCCATTGAGGAGAGCATACTCCAGGAACCCTGCTCTTCTTCACTGTGATATCACACGCTCATGGACATCTGCTTCAGAGCGAGGCAGTTGAGGGGCTCATCAAAGAGATGGTACCTCTGTGCAGCACTGTGTATTACCGTCTGGTATTGGGGGGAGGGGGCACTGCACAGGGACGAGGGAGAGTTGTAAAATTAGTCAGCACCATCATGGGTACTAACCTCTGTAGTATCCATGAAATCTTCAAGGAGCGGTGCCTCAGAAAAGCTGCTTCCATCATCAAGGACCCCCACCACCCAGGACGTTCCCCCTTCTCATTGTTACCATCAGGAAGGAAATACAGAGAAGCCTGAAGGCACACACTCAGCGATTCAGGAACAGCTTCTTCCTCTCTGCCATCCGATTCCTAAATGGACATTGAACCCGTGAACACTACCTCACTACTTTTTTTAAACATTTCTGTTTTTGCACTACTTATCTTAATTAACTATTTAATATACACATATATATTTATTGCAATTAATTTTTTCTATATTTATGTATTACATTGTACTGCTGCCACAAGGTTATTAAATTTCATGACCTGTGTCGGAGGTATTAAACCTGATTCTGATTCTGCAAGCAGAATTTTGTAAAAGTCCCTGAAGTGGGACTAGAACCCAGAAATGTCTGCCACAGAGGTGGGAATGCTTTCCAGTAATCATGAAGCATGAATTTGAGACTTAAAGCTCTAAAGGTGTGCTTGAAATAGAAATACAGTAAGAACTCAGCAGGACGCAGATAACTGCCAAGCACAATTTGATTCCTCATAAAGACACAGTGTGCCTTGTCTTTAATTTACGTGATTAAAATGCCATCTAATTCTATCATTAATAAATCAGAAAAAACCCTACACCACAGAAAGACTATTTAGTAATGAATTGTATGTCACATAGGATGGTAATTGACTGCGTTGTTTGCATAATAACAGACAAGTTGCCAGCTTATGGATGAATTCTTTGTTCAAAGATGAAGTTACGTGAACCGGAAAATTATACAATAAATCATCCCAATCATGAGCTAATGATATTGTGGCATTGCTTAGGCACCCTGTTATTTCACTCATCACCTCTCATTGACCTTTGATCTGCATTGTAATCGATGTTGAGCACAAAGAGTGTTTGACAAGATGAACTGCTTGGAATTCCTCTGTTCTGTAACCAGAAATACTGGGCAGTGTCTTGGTATGTTTAACACTTCAGTTCTTTACAATGTTATGAGGTGGATGAGACAGAAAGAAGTTAGTGGTGAAAAAGAGATTTGTGTGTGTGAGGGAGAGTATATGTGCGGGAGAAAATAAGAACACAATGAAAAGGGGAACAAATAGGCCTTCAGGCCTTTCAAGCCTGCCTCACCGTTCAGTATGATCATGGCTGATCGATGCTGGACTTGGCTCAACAATGTCAATTGCCCACAGTTCTCAATTCCTAGATACTTGAAATATTTATCTACATCCTTAATGATCAGGTTCAATATCCCTGGCATATGTTGTGAAATTCATTGCCTTTACGGCAGCAGTACAATGCAATATATAATTATATATATATATATTTATAAAATAGTTAAATCAAATACGTTGTGCAGAAACTGAAATAATAAAGTAGTGAGGTAGTGTTCATGGGTTCTATAACCATTCTGAAGTCAGATAGTAGAGGAGAAAAAGCTGTTTGTGAATCATTGGTTGTGTGACTTCAGGGTTCTGTACCTTTTTCCTGATGGTAGAAATGAGAACAAGGCATGACCTGGGTGATAGGTGATTATTTCTCATGATCTGGTGCAGAGAATTTCAGAGATTCACTACCATCTGAGAGAAGAAATTGCTACGCACCTTAGTTTAAAATGACCACTCTCTTTTTTTGTATCAACGTCTCCTGGTTTGTGATCCTTCTGTTGGTGAGAATATCTTGAGTTCCACCCCATTGAGGCCCCATATGTTTGAATAAAGTCTCTCCCCATTCTTCTAAAGCTCAGGGAAGTGTCACACTTCTCCTGAGGGGACAACCCTTCCATCCCAGGATTTAGCCTGGCAAATGTCCTTTCTACGGTCACAGAAAGTGGGATGGGGTGGGAGAGATATAACCAATTGGAGGGAGAGAAATGAGACTGGAAAGAGAAGTGGAGAGATGGAGAGAGAGAGAAAAGTGGATGGGATTAGCGGAAGGAGGAAAAGGAAGAGGATAGAGAGTTCCTGAAATAATGGGTAGCAATGTTGAGAATGTAATGAGGCAGTTACTGACCGATCGCATTACAGAGCTGGAGTAACTGTGATGCTGACATTTTCATGGACAGTGCATTTATCGGGTGCTTTTACACTGTGGGTAATGAATGGACAGACACGAGGGAATGAACGACTGCCTAGCAGAGAAGACAAGTGGTGTTATTCCTCTCTGACTGATGTTCAACCCTGGATTCCAAAGGGGAGACACTTCTCAGCAGAAGCCAACAAGAGCCAAGTTAATGGTGACTTTGCAGTGGAGGAGAAGAGGAACTGGGAATGGTTTTGGTTTCATATTACCACCTGTACCGAAGTACAATGAAAAGCTTGTCTTGCATATTGTTCATACAGATCAGATCATCACACAGTGCATTGAGGTAGAACAAGGTAAAACAACAATGCAGATCAGAGTGTAATAACTACAGAGAAATTGCATGCGAGTAGGTGCAAGATCATAATGAGATAGATTTTGAGGTCTAGAGTCCAATTTATCACACTAGGGAACTATTTAATAATGGGTAGAAGCTGTCTTTGAGCCTGGTGATATATGTTTTCAGGCTTTTGTATCTCCTTGATGGGAGAGGAGAGAAGAAGGGGATGACCATGGTGATGGGGGGGGGGGCGTCTTTGATTATTCTGGTTGCTTTACTGATGCAATGAGAAGTATGGTCAATGAAGGGGAGAAGGATTGGGCAGATTGTAGTAGTAGGGCATTCAATTTATGGTGGCTATCAATGAGACTGCAGGATGGGAGGTTGCCTCTTTGGGTGCAGGGTCAGACATGTCAAGAGTTGCTGCGGGGCTGTACAAGGGACAAGCCCTTTTGCTAACGATATTAGAGAGAAAAGGCCACAGGCAATCAGAATCAGAATTATTATCACTGACATATGTCATGAAATGTCTTAGTGACAGTAGTACAGTGCCATACAGAAAATATACTACAAATTACAATGGTTTCGTAGTCCGTTCAGAAAACTAATGATGAAGGGGAAGAAGCTGTTCCTAAAACACCGAGTACGTGACTTCAGGCTCCTGTACCTGCTCCGTGATGGTAGTAACGAAGAGAGGGCACGTCCTGGATGGCGGAGTTCATTAATGGTGGATTGTGTGCTTTCCTTCACTTTGTTTTCCACGTTAGTTTATTCGGTCCCAAGCCATTGCAAGAGACTCTTTTAACACGAAACTTTTGCTGTTCGTCTTTCATAGACCTGTTAAGTTTTTCCAGCATTTTGTTTTTATTTTTAAGTTCAAGCTGGATATTAGAATGGAATCTTCACTGAGTACTTTTGACCTCACATGGTTATGATCTTGTGTCCTGTTGTCTTCCTGAGCTGCACTTTCTCTGTAGCTGTCACACTTCATTCCGCATTCGTTATTGTTTTACCCTGTACCACTACCTCAATGCAGTGTAAATCTGATCTCTATGAACAGTACGCAAGACACGCTTTTTACTGTACTCGCGACAATTCCCAAAACATCAGCCCTGATAAATGCATTGCTTTTTATTACAAACTACATCAAAATCACTCACAACTCCATCCACCCAGCATTTACCGAAATTCTGAATGGGGACGGAGGTGATTGACAGTTGGAGTGGACGAGCCTAGAGACTATCGTGAGATTTCTCGTGATTTCAGCTCCGGGAAGGAGAGGATCTCGCGAGATTTAGCTGTGGAGCGCGGTGCCTGTCCTGGGCCGACATGGCGCTGTCCTTGGGGCGTGCGGCTCATCGCATCGATCAGCGGTCGCGCACCGGGGACGTCCTGTTGACCGAGGATGAGCGGGTGGACTTCGAAGCTCTGCTCTTGACCCAGCCCGTGCTGGAGGGGCTGAAGGAAGCCGGCTTCGAGCGGCCTTCTCCCATCCAGCTGAAAGCCATCCCGCTGGGGCGATGTGGGCTCGGTGAGAGAGATGGGAGGGGACCTGGGTGAAGGTGGCAGGAAAGGTGGGCAATGGTACTAGGAAAGAAGGTGTATAGGGGAACTGGAGGTGTGGGGCTGAGGACTGGGATATGGAAAGAGATAATGAGGGGAGAGTGGGTTTGAGAAGAAGGGTAGTGTGGGGGTAGGAAAGGAAGGATGGAAGAGGCAGACTGGGATCTGGATGGTGGGCTGGGGAGGGGGGGTTTGTTTGAGAACTGTCGTGTGGGGCGGAGATGTGGCGACTGTGATCTTAAGGGGTAGGTTCAGTGGTGGAGTTGAGAGGTTAGCTTGTTGTGGTTGAAGGGTTGATGTGCTGGTTAGGTGGGGGGTAATTGAGAGAATGGGTGCTCTGGGAGTGGATGTTTGAAGAAAAGGTTGTTGGTGAGGGAGGAAATAATGATTGGGGTGGTTGAACGGACTGGGTGGTGAGGTTATGATTAGGGAGGGAAAGCGAAAGGTGAGAGTACAGATAATTTGAGCTTATGCAGGTGCAGAGGTTTGTAAAGTGCTTATTTGCAAAGTAGATTACAAATGTGGATGTAGGTAACATTTTTAAACTGGTGTAGCAGCAAAGAGAGAATATTGATTAAAGGAAATCAGTAGTTTTGAAGGGTTTTTCTGATTGTAGAAAAGTGTGATAGCTTTTATGAGGGGCCCACATTTCATCTTATGACTTAGAAGGAGCCCATTTGTCTGTATTTGTGCTGGTTCACAGGACAGTCCCACCTCCCCACTAAATTTCCCTGGAGAGTACTGTTCCCACAACACTACCACCAGGGGTGTTTAACCTAACATCCTCTTTCATGAGGCAGGAAAGCAGAGTCCAAAGGGGAGATCCAAGCTGTCATGGGGAGAAGGCACAAACTGCACAGACGCTGCTGGAGGCCAGGATCAAGCATTGGTCGCTGGTACTGTGACTTGCAGCTTGGGTGATGTGGGTTTGATCCTCTCTTCTGTATGGAGTTTGTGCATTCTTTGTGACTCTGTGCTCCATTTGCTTTGTACATCCCAAAGACATGTGTGTTGGTAGGTTACAATTGTATAGGTTACACTGTAATTTACCCTAGGTGTGCAGATAACTCTTGGGCCTGTGGAGGGGAGAAGAGTTGATGAGAAATGGGGAGAATAAAATAGGCTAGAGTGCAATTGGTATTAAAATTCTGTACTGGCTGATCAGCAAGGACTCAATGCTGAGGACCTGGTTTCAAACTATCTCAATAACTGACTCTAGTGAATAGCATGGGTGCTACATCCTCACTTGGTTTGGGGGGGGGGGGGATTAAAATTTGCACGGGATAATTGTCGTTTTCTTGCTCGTGAAGGGAGTACTTGGGATGTTATGTTGAAATTATATAAGATGTTCCTCTTTTCGTACATTGGGCGACATTTTTTGCTACTTCCTTAGCATTTGGCTTTTTTTTAAACGGAGGCCGAGTCGCTAGCTCGACGCTCACGGAGGGAAAGTGTGCAAGGGATCCGGCCGGATTCAAACCTGGGACCACTCGTCTCAAAGTCTGGTGCTGATGCCACTACTCCACTGATTAGCTATGTATAAGATGCTGTTGAGGCCTAATTTGGAGTATTGTGTGCAGTTTTGGTCACCTACCCACAGGAAGGATGTAAATAAGGTTTAAAAAAGGTATTATAGGGTAAATGTAAGTGGGCTTTTTCCACTGAGGTTAGGTGGGACTACAACTAGAGGTCATAGGTTAACAGTGAAAGGTGAGAAGTTTACAGGGAACATGAGGGGAAACTTTTTCGCCCAGAGTACTGAGTGTGTGGAATGAGCTGCCAGTGCAAGTAGTACATGCGTGCTCAATTTCAATGTTTAACACAAGTTTGCGTGGATGGAAGGCTATGGTCCGGGTGCATGGGAATTCGAAGTTTAAATGGTTTGACATGGACTAGATAGGCTGAAGGGCTTGTTTCTGTGCTGTACTTTTCTATAACTCTAATGATAAAGTCCTGGATATTGCTTGGTTGGGCTTATTGACAGTAATGGGAGCAATAGGATATTGAGTATTGTAGACCATTCCGTTATATTGCAACCAATGAAATTTGATTGATACCGATATTTTGAAAGGGTTATGGGATCAAATGTATCTGCTGTTGAACTTTTTTGAGTGAGTGTAGTGGTTTATACTTGGGGGCAATTCTATGCGAGGCAGTTCTGTTATTTGGACTTTATCTCTTTCAGATCTGATTGTGCAAGCCAAGTCTGGAACAGGGAAAACCTGTGTATTTTCCACTATTGCACTGGACTCCCTAATCCTGGAGAATCCAGCAACACAGGTTGGTGTTTGCCGAAAATGTGCAGAGATTAACATTTGTATATTTCAGACAATGGTGAGAATAGTAAGGACTGTGTGACTACAAAATTATCACAAAAGTAACTGCAATATTGCCTCAAAAGTTTGCTTGATATTGGGAGTTGGGCAGTAGGCAAAACAACTTTCTATGGAGCAATGTGATAATCGTAGACAGAAATTTACAGTTAGAAGTATCTTGACCAGAAAGATATTTTGGTTCCTATACAGAGCATTGCAGCTTAGGACTCTTCAAATGGGTCTTGGGTAACTTCTAAGTGTTTTCGCCTTCATTACCTTCTCATGTAGCAAGCTCCAGATCTTTCCCACAGGGTGAAAACATTTTTCTTCCTTCTGGTCCTCAATCAGTTAACCCAAGTCTCTACTTTCTGATTATTGACCTGTCTGTATAAATTGTATTAGGCCTTTTTATTCTGGCTTCTTACCCTGTCCTTTGCAATCCTGATGAAGGGTCTTGGCATGAATTGTTGACTGTTTATTTATTTCCATAGATGATGCTGTTCCTTCAGCATTTTGCGTGTGTTGCTCTGGATTTCCCACATCTGTAGAATCTCTTGGGCTTGTATTAGGTTTAAAAATA